>NC_051405.1:39177840-39178106 GCF_015228065.2 Penaeus monodon
ACACACGAGCACAGCTGCCATCTTTTCCTCTTTCAATTTTTATGATTTCCCAACATTTCAAGCTCAATGTTTTTCGCAGAAGAAAAAAATCCAATAAAAGAACTTATTCCGGTAACTTTTAATTTCTTGGTGACATGTCTCATTTTTTTTATTTTCCTTCTTTGTCCCCCTTCTTCTCTCGTTTTCCATTCTACAAGGGAAGTCTAGTGTAATGAGAATCCGGAACAGTAATTGACATGACCTTTCTTTTTTCTGTTTTCATTTCC
>NC_051405.1:39178520-39178743 GCF_015228065.2 Penaeus monodon
TTAGCAAAATTGTAATATCAGAGTTGTTAGCTATTCGGTTACTGTACTCAGAGATGTTTCATGGTTATCTGACGATGTCTCCTTGACGATGTAAGATTCTGGAGAGGTAAAGGTTTTTAATAAACAAATGAAGTACCAGGAAATCGTTTTACTGCTTTAAGCGAGCCAAAACAAAGATTCATGAAGACGATTTAAGATGAACAGACCGATAGAGAGATAACAG
>NC_051405.1:39178831-39179074 GCF_015228065.2 Penaeus monodon
TCAAGTGACGTTACCCACTTGAAGGGCAGCGTTGTGTTGGTGGGGTCTTGATGTATAATGTAGAACAAAGGAAAAATAGTGAAGCGCCGTCTTTCCCTCACCTACGCCACGCTGTTGTCGTTTTGTTGTGCAAGCCTTTTCTTTCAAAATTGTGAGCTTTTTATTCTAGAATTATGAATGAAATATAACAGCGCATATGAGCTCGTGTTTGGGATTATATGAGGATCTTTGCTGAAATATCTT
>NC_051405.1:39179470-39179766 GCF_015228065.2 Penaeus monodon
CTAAAATGTTGCACACCACATTCAAAGTAAATAAAAGAAGGCAGAAGACAGTGGAGGACAGCGTAAATGATATGGACGTAGATGACGAAGTTATTCATTAACTTTGTCTTTTAAATTACTATCCTCTCTAATATCGTAGGCACGGGTAAAGTTTGATTCATTTGATATACGGTCATAATATTATGTCACATAAAATCTATCATGAGTTTAGATTATATCAGGTTTTTATTCTCTAGAGTATCATCTGTGAATATATCATCACAAAGGCCTTTAATTATTCACTTCCATCATAAAGT
>NC_051405.1:39179944-39180330 GCF_015228065.2 Penaeus monodon
CTTAAATGTTACATTCAGTGAATCTAACCTGTAAGGGTATAATAAAGCTTCAGTCTTGATATGCTTTTAATCTGTTATCACTTGCATTATTTCCAGCATAACACATAAAGTACGCCTTGTTATAGTAGGTCAATAACATATATATACTTGTGTTATTATACCACCGTTTGAGTATTTTATGAAACGGCCCAGGTGAACATACATGGTAAAAGAAGGCGTTGGAAGTCCGTAGAGATTATCAACTGCGAGTGAGAGGGAGCTACCATGGAAAAATTATAAGAAAAAAAGAAACCGGACCAGTATTCCCCAGCTTATTATGTGCTCTGGGTCGTTTCCCCCTTTTCTTAATTAACGGCCCTGCAGCCCCTCCCTTGATGACTGTTTAA
>NC_051405.1:39182122-39182366 GCF_015228065.2 Penaeus monodon
GAAATATATGAAGTGACCCGGATGTAGATTTTCCACCATATGCAAATGCGAGTGTGGATCTATTTAGGTATCAATAGTTTTAGCCAAAGTTATCAGAAATTTCAATATAATAAAAGACGAATACAAGTCTGTGTTTAGAATACAAGGAAATAGTTGACTTAGGAACAGTTAAGTTGCAATTTCAGCTTTTTGGATAATAATTGTCTCCCGCATTTAGTCTTTTTCTCCGAATATTTATTTTGAG
>NC_051405.1:39182465-39182970 GCF_015228065.2 Penaeus monodon
TTCTGAAGACGTTGATATAGTAGTCATTCTGAAACTATTAGTTTGTTAATACTATTTTCCATTTAATTATACCATATCATATTCTGAACCGCATCACTTGGTCCTTTTTTTTGGACATTCGCCCATAAGCAGATGTAAAAGGGTAGCTACCTTGCTTCCCTCACTAGTTGTGCAGTCATCAGATTGCAGTCTTCTGCAATCTGATGACTGCGCCTTTGGTAGCTTCTCCCTTCAGCTCACCCAGTCTTGGTTGGCTTTACCGTTAATATCTGGTCCAGTGTGTCCTATAACCGCCTCTGCTGGTTCCTTCCCAAGGGCGAGTCTTCCTCAACACTTTTGCTCATGTTGACACCCTTGCCTATGAGATAGTCGCCTCATTAACGTTGCCAATACTTTTTGAATCATGTACGCCATGCCCAGTAATCCCAGTAACCCTATTTACCGATTTAGCTTTTACCATCAATTATTTTTTTTTTATAATTTACACGCAGACACACATACACAG
>NC_051405.1:39183107-39183291 GCF_015228065.2 Penaeus monodon
CCCATGAGAAAAGTGATCTGTACGGAAAATGATTTTCTGCTGTGGTCCCTCGATCCACAGTCATAGTTCAAAGCTGTATCCCGGATGAAAAGTTTGTATCAAAGCGATTACTCGGGGACTTCTAATCTAATATCGATCAAACTGGATTATTCAATTATGGCTTTAACAAAATTCTGATTGTAGT
>NC_051405.1:39183431-39183612 GCF_015228065.2 Penaeus monodon
TCATTTCAGTGCTTCATTTTTCTCCGTGAGGTTTTGAATCTTTTATTCGAACAAGCTGTCAGTATCTATATTATGAATATGGGCAGAAACATTTAGAGATGTTGATGGAATTTTAAAGAACTTGATAATGCTATAAATTCTACCGGCCTGAACTTTGTATGCCTTTTTGTGACAGAAAATC
>NC_051405.1:39185311-39185670 GCF_015228065.2 Penaeus monodon
TTTATTTACCGAATTACTTCTTTATCTAGCTTTATAGATTTCATAACCACAATGTACAAGATCATGGAATCATTCAGTGGAAAATGATACAAGTTTGATACCTTTTATGTACGGTTTTATTCTGATATTTCTTTGTTTCAATTTCCTGGCCAGTTCAATCATTTCAAATACGTCTATGTTTATTTAAGAAAACATTAATAAACATTCAGTGACCATACCTATCCTAAATATCTTAAATAAACTCATTATAATGTTTCATTGTCTTCCCAAGAAAAACAAAGTGTATTTCCTGCCCACATACGTACGGTATATCGCAATGCATAATACGAATGCCTTTCACTTAAAAAGTCCGAGTTTAC
>NC_051405.1:39185794-39186145 GCF_015228065.2 Penaeus monodon
ACGTTAGATTCTTTTTTTTTTTTTTTGGTTACGAACGGTTTTATATATATGTGACCGATATAATCTTATCGTATATACGTAATATCACAAATCACATAGATGGTTTTGGAATTGGAATCCAAAACAATCCAGCAAATCACAGTTTAATTCCTGGAATCCTGAATCTTTGTTTTGTATCGCAGAGAATAAACTTGTCCACTGTGGAGGAAACAAACTTCAGCTTACTGGACAAATGTTTGTCCTCTAACAAGGCTGCAGCTGAAGTCTGCAAGTGAAGCGGAAGGATCAAGTCATACACTGCAGGTATTCTCGTTGGTGGATGTCCATACACACACATGCACATAGTCGTGA
>NC_051405.1:39186297-39186474 GCF_015228065.2 Penaeus monodon
ATTTTTCTTCGATGTTGTAATATCAGTCTATACTCCTGCCAGTTTTATATAACTAACATAATCATATTTACATATTTAGATGAAGATAATAATAATGATAACATTATTATCCCTCTACTACTTTGATAATAAATATAACAAGAAACACACATTAAAACAATATTCACAATGATAATC
>NC_051405.1:39186519-39187355 GCF_015228065.2 Penaeus monodon
ATGATAACATACTTGGCAAACGACAAGGCAAATGAAGACGGAAAACAGACAAAGCTACATTAGGCAATGCGACAAGCAGATTTATTTTGCGGGGAATTTCATCTTGCTAACTTGCAAATGCTAAAGAGTCGATCCCGAGAGAGTAATCACGTCATATGGCTCGGGCTACGCTTAATGAAGACTCGGCTGGGTCATGTTATTTAGTTGTTTCCTTTGTTATTTAATGCCCTTTCAGTGAATGCTTCTGATGCTGTCGAAGCATTTAGAGACAGCTTGCCCGATACCGTTCTGATAGTATTATCTTTTTTGGGGGAAACATTATCTATAATATTTAATGCTCAGATACTTCATTTACGAAGAGGAGCTAATCAAATCAAAAATGATGGATGGAAAATTCCGATAATCATCTTAGAAAATGATTGGAAAAAGGTTTCGAAATATCAGTCAACATAGCAAAATTTGAAGTCACCTAATTGCAATGGAGTTGGTTGATTGCTGTCCCATTGGGTAATGCAGCCCACAGGGAGCGTTATGCAACACCGTGAAATATACAAAATGAAAATATAAAGAAAGTTATGAGGATGATAGGAATAAATACTTTACTCTCATTATTGCTATAACAATTACGATCAATTACTAATATCACTATTATGCGTTTATTTATGTTTTATAAGATACAAAGTTGCGAACTCACCATGTGGTAGCAGCCGCATGATATGGGTTAAATATCTGTTTCTGTTGAAGTCTCAACAACTGTACATTGACATGAGAGTGTAGATGAAAGCTATAATCATCTCATTAAAAATATTTACCTTTAAATATCATATACGTATTGC
>NC_051405.1:39187402-39187561 GCF_015228065.2 Penaeus monodon
CCTAAGGAGTGTCGATGGTCATTTAGCTGAGAGCAACACAACATGGATATAGCTTTACCACAGCTTAGATATAGATATGAATATGTATTCAACTGCCTTTGCCGCCTTAAGACTATCCTTAATTAAATGAGTAAGTTCAAACTCTATCCGCCTACTTTT
>NC_051405.1:39188765-39188961 GCF_015228065.2 Penaeus monodon
TTTATGAGACTGTGGAAAGCGAAGAAGTGGAAGAAAAAGATGAAGAGGAAAACAGAGAGAATGCTCATAATACCGAAAAGAAAAATTATACTACTCATATTACCACTAATGTCAGTGTACCACACGGCTTGGGGAAACTTCAGCACAGTAGAATCCCCGAAGTGTAGTCCTTTTGTGTAGTCATTTTTCTGGACGT
>NC_051405.1:39188996-39189062 GCF_015228065.2 Penaeus monodon
AGAGCAGCATATTTCTAAATCCAAATTTATAACACACGAAGGATATGAGAGGCGTCGTTCTTTTGT
>NC_051405.1:39189296-39189412 GCF_015228065.2 Penaeus monodon
CACGCGCATTTCTGGAGAGTCGGCATCGCCACTTAGCTCCGCGTGACGTCATCCTTCTCTGGGGAAATCTCACTAAACTTTCTCACGCTGCGAACGTAAGAATTAGACTGGGCAGG
>NC_051405.1:39189634-39189706 GCF_015228065.2 Penaeus monodon
GCTAATGAAATCATGGATCCCCACAGACGGAGCCACTATAAACTCACCTACATCCGTCTTGAATATTTTCTA
>NC_051405.1:39190942-39191400 GCF_015228065.2 Penaeus monodon
GATAACCCGCAAATCCATTGGCCATTTTTAGCTATACTTCCCAGGTGAAAATTATCATGTAGTTATTCATCTGCAGGATAGTCCTTTAACCTTGGGACGTAATATTGTCCCACAAGTTACCGCGATCGACGATATCTTGGAAAATAAACTTTTTTTTTTTTTTTCATAAAGCACCGTCTACAAGACTGCAAGTAAATTTTCCTTCTTACAGTTCTAGCATACATTAATTACGGGACCGCGAATATTGTATAAAAAAAATGCCTCGTCGGAGTAAATTAAACCACACAGGCGGAGGTCAACGAGTCGAGAAATTAACGTAGTAATATTCGTTAGCTTTGAAAATCAGTAATTTTTGTTTAGTTCTATTGCCATTAATTATTCCAATTTCATTAAGGTTGACTTACAAACTGACTGGGTTATGATGTGGGTTAAAATACCATGATGTGAACGGTTACATA
>NC_051405.1:39191902-39192183 GCF_015228065.2 Penaeus monodon
CGAGAAAGTGTGAGTTAGGGAGAGATACACATATAAGCTTACTATAGCCAGATGCAATATCGAAAAAAAGTAATATATTACTCAATGTAAAATAATACTAAGAGAAAGTATAAAAAAAAACAAGAAAAGAACAGGCGGCAGATACTGCTTTTGGCAGGATATAGCTTGGGTGTGACACTTGCTGTGCTTTTTGGACGCAGGATTCCAATAAGGAGGTTTGGAACTGAAATATTCGTAGGACTGAAGTTTAAGCCGATCTGAGCTAGGCATCAGAGAATTGA
>NC_051405.1:39193289-39193407 GCF_015228065.2 Penaeus monodon
TGATCATGCTGCTGTCTACCAGCCAAAAATTCAGTTGAAATACTTTACCACCAACACCGACAGACTAAATTAAAATCATACCATTGAGATTAATGGGAAATTGAGTAGGCAGTACGCT
>NC_051405.1:39193809-39194196 GCF_015228065.2 Penaeus monodon
ATTACTCAACGCCATTATCTTGATTTAAACAAGCATCCTGAAATAGCATACACAATGGTTAACAAGTCTAATATAGACATTTTACACTCGAATGGATTGGAAATATTGTATATGAACTTAGGCAGAATGCATGGAACTACAAATATGGAGAGATTTGCACTCAGATTAATGAAGTGTCTTTGATCAACAGGAATTCCAGACGGTTCTGTTTTAACTTTTAGACAGCAAATATTGGATGTGACTTAAGGACTCGATTTACAATACATGAATAAGCAGCTTTGTCCGAAGTGAATGTATATATTTATTTAATAGTATGACAAAAATGATCGAAATCCAATACCAAAGCTTTAGCCCATTTTATCTTCGTTTAATAAGGATGTGGTTGTT
>NC_051405.1:39194355-39194505 GCF_015228065.2 Penaeus monodon
AGGTGATGAATATGCTTTAACGAAGCATATAAAAGCTGACTAATAGAAATTACTAAATTTGCCATTAGAATATTTCGTGCTGATCATGAATGTCTAATTACCTGTTTATCTGTCTGTATCTATGTCTATATCTGTAAACACCCACCCACC
>NC_051405.1:39194683-39194962 GCF_015228065.2 Penaeus monodon
TTATATATAGATCTGAAAAGCAATCTACACAAACTAGTTAACACACACTAACATCAAAAACGACAACACAGTGACCACTAACAACACCAAACAACACACCCACCCCACCACCCACACATCAACCACACTTCATATCTCATGATCTCTCTTCTCATCTTCTCACACACACTCTCACACACACACCACTCCACACCACATCACACACACTCTACATCTCAGATCTCACATCCATCTTCTCTACTCTACTCTCTACACATCTCAGCTACCATCAGCTACACA
>NC_051405.1:39195319-39195660 GCF_015228065.2 Penaeus monodon
ATAATTAAAGAAGATGAAGCAGATGATGACAAGTATTATCAAAATAAAGGTTCTTAATGTTATTATTGTAACGCTTATAAAGTTTTTCTTTTTTTGTGAGTCCCAGAATGTTTGACCTTTTTGATATTGAAGATATTGAAATTAAAGAAATATAGGCTATTAAAAACTTTATTAGTAGAGCATGTGAATGGTAACTTGGTCTTTTCTAGTATGAAAGGCCAGATCGTAACCTATTGTGTATTTTTATTCAGCCCCTTTTCTTCCTATATGTAACAGGCTGTGAGATTTGTAAATGTTATGACTATACAGATATGACTACTGTTTCTCTTTCTCGTTCAGTT
>NC_051405.1:39195687-39196124 GCF_015228065.2 Penaeus monodon
TTCACCCACACACACATCCCCCTTTACTCAACGCCATTATCTTGATTCAAACAAGGATACCGAAATACTCGCAGAAATGCATAATAGTTAACACATCAAATATAGACATTTTACACTCGAATGCATTGGGGATATTGCATATGACCTTAGGCACAATGCATAGAACTGACTATCTACAAACATGTGAAGATTTTGCACTCAGATTAATGAAGTGTCTTTGATCAACAGGAATTCCTGATGGCTCTGTCGTAACTTTTAGACAGCAAATCCTGGACGTGCCTTAAGATCTCGATTAACAATATATGAATAAGAAACATTTTCCAGTGGGCTGACTTGCAGCTTTGCCCGAAGTGAATGTATTTATTTATTCAATAGTATGACAAAAATGAACGAATTCCAATATTAATGCTTTACCCCGTTTTATTTTTGGTTAATCA
>NC_051405.1:39199311-39200079 GCF_015228065.2 Penaeus monodon
ACCAGTCTGCTTCCTCGCGAGACACACCGGTAGTGAACCAAATGGAAGGAGAAACCTGGGCGGGGGCAAAGTCCCTTCCCACCCGACATGGTAAGCGGGGCTGTGGATCCCATAATCCCAAAGGGAGGACCAGGGTCTGAGTAAGGAGAGATCGAGACACACACTTGAGGGAGAGGAGCCTCATGGCGTCAGTATACGAATTCAGTGAAAATGGATCGAGTGATGTCTAGATAGTAACTATATATATAAAAAAAAATGAGTGATGTCTAAATAGTAACTAAAGAAAAAGAAAAGATACTATGGCACTTAAATTCTGTGATATTTGTGCCGTGAAAGAGCACTGGGGATCTGAAATACGCGTTTACTTATCCTAGCTGAACAGAGCTTAAAATCGTTTCATGACGTCACAAAAGGTGTGAAATGCAGACACAAACTGTCAAGAAGAACCTTGATCTGTTTTTATTTAGACTATGGGAAGAACGACTCCTTGATCACATTTGGGAAGCATGGGGAACCTGTCCCGCCTGTGATCTAATCAGCACCAAACCTGCTTGAGGAGGACTTCTTTGACGTTCTTAAGAGAACTGCACACGCGGACACTAGTGCCTGTCGCTCGCCGTTCTCGTTTCCCTAGCTATGTCACGAAAGGTCGTGGAGGTGCCATCCACCGTGAGTGAATACCTTAGATGCGTCATCCAGGTGGGTTCATGGAACATCCGCTTTTTTATGTCTTTGCGAATCGCTCTTGAAAATACTTACAGAAATTCC
>NC_051405.1:39200390-39200671 GCF_015228065.2 Penaeus monodon
TAATAGATTCCTGCATGTCTCGCAAGGATAAACGGGGAATCAATAAAAAGACTGGTCATCATCGGTGTCGCCATAATTAACAGTTGCATATTGATTTCTATAACCATCACTAATGCTATCATACATGTTTCCTTTCTATATACAAATGTACTCAAATTGTGATTTACTCTGACAATGTTCCTTTTGCAATCATATTCATAGAATTAATAAATAAGTTAATGGATTCTTATGAACTCCTTAACATGTTTTGGATTGATAGCAAAAGAGTAATTATTTAAAGA
>NC_051405.1:39200951-39201785 GCF_015228065.2 Penaeus monodon
TTTTGTTTTCTCTTGTAAAAACGTTCGAGTTTTTATATTTTGCATAGTAGCATATTTTCATTTTCATTGTGGTAAATGTTTGGCCAATTTTCTAAGCGGTTTGATTGCTTGTAATTTTCCCCTCATATGCATTACAAGTCTATATACTCTTGTTCAAACTTAACATATTTGGAAAACATCAACAATCTATTTATGGCAATTTGAATCATACACTTGAAACTAAAGTCATAAAAATGGAAAAAGTCGAATCAACACACATCATTGGCAAAATATTTTGTGTTTTTAAGTATTGCTGGGAATTCCCGAGAGAACATACATTATTTTCATCTGGAGACAGGACATTGAAATCCTATTGACAGTCAAAAAAAGGAAGAAAAAAATTCTCTCACCTTTGAACTTTTTAGGTCTTTTTAGCTGTATCACATCAGACTTCACGACTTTTATTACAAAACGAACTAATTCCTATTATCTCTTGCAATAATGAGGGTATAACTGGTTTGTTGCAGTGATCCTTGTCTTGATAATCCAGGAACGAAGATAGAGGTCTAATAAGCAATACTCCTAAGCCTAATGCTAGCCCTTATGTTAATTCCCTTTTACTGAAAGCAAGGGAGATGCCTCTTGCAACAGTCTTACGTCTTGCACAGGTACCTTTATTGATACCTAAACATCACTTCACCTACAGACAAACATGCATTTGCCCTTTTTATTAGGCTACACCTGTGGTTCTTATTAATAGAATAGATCGTGTGATCTATAACCGTGTATTTGTTTTCCATGAATGACCAGCTTAATTTCTTTCTTTTGACTTATGATCACAAAAAAGGGAGAAAG
>NC_051405.1:39201872-39202338 GCF_015228065.2 Penaeus monodon
GTTTGCATAAATCGATATCACTACTAATTGCACGTTGATCAATTTCTATTTTATGTCTTACTTTTATAAGCGTAGTAATTCTTCTGTATCTGTATTGTTTGATAATAATGTCCATCCTGCATTTTGTTATTACCTTTAGGTGGATGAGAGTAGGAAACTGATGCTGTATATATACCTATAACTGCATCAAAGGCTTGATTACAAATAAAATTATTCATACAGAAAAGCTCTCAAAATTTAATTTATTTTTATTTCTTAGTTAACGTAATCCCAACCCACTATGGCAACGCATGTACGTCATTGCAAACTCCGAACAAGCTTCATATAGTTCTTTTATCTGAAGGCAAAAACTAGGATGAGATTTTCCTCACTAATTGCAAAATTCGGTACTTTTTTTAAAGCATATTTAGAATCAACTATGAGCTGTAACTGGGGAAAGGATTTCATTGTTGGTTGATACATTCAA
>NC_051405.1:39203319-39203618 GCF_015228065.2 Penaeus monodon
GCATATGTATATGTGTTTGAGCTTTCGATATACACACAGCCCTGGCTTTAAAATCCTTCTGCGAACTAAGCAACTACCAACGACGCAGTAAAAGGGAACATCGTCACCACGGCGCCCAACAACGGTAATACGAGGTTAGCGAACACAATAACAGTATTTCCTTATTTGTGGGGAAGCTGTAGCGACGATCATGGCCCAGGAAATCTCTCGCTGGTTGCAGCTTCCGTCCCTACTCGGTCGAAAAGGGAAGGCGAGATAAATTCATTAATGGCGGTCTTTGCCTGTTCCTTTGTATGCTG
>NC_051405.1:39204131-39204723 GCF_015228065.2 Penaeus monodon
TCAAACACCAAAAATAATTATGTAATCCCCATGCAGGAAAAAAAAAGAAAACTGCTATTATCGTATAGTGAGGAGACGCTGAGCTCAGTGTCAATAAACCTGGCCAAAGACTGCGTTGTGTAGTGATGCCGCGGTACAGAGCTTATAGTGTAAAAAAGGGGGGATGGGAGGGGAGAAGAAAGAGGAAGAAAAATAAAACAAACTAAAAATTGAAGGAATAAAAAAAAAAGAATTGTATATGGAATGTCCTATCGACAAAAATGGAGATTAAACAAATGAAAAATAAAAAGGAAAAAAATATCCGGAGAGAAGTTGATGAAATGGACAGACGCGTTTTATTTTCGAGAAGCTGGCCTAACAACTAGACAATATTGCAGTGGCATTTAACAAAGGTTTCATTGTAGTTCTTCATATGAGGATGGAGTCCAGTTTCCGTTCTCTCGGAAATGAAAGTTTCAAGGCTGGGACCTTCTTTCTAAATAACGAATGGAAAAAAAAGAAAAAAAAAAGATTATGAAAAGAAATAAAGGCATATGAATTAAAGGATTATTAGCAGTTGTAATCATTATCTTTTTATTTTATACAAAGCGGT
>NC_051405.1:39205012-39205146 GCF_015228065.2 Penaeus monodon
CAAGATTCATTTATGTTCGATTTTCTTATTTCTATTTAAATATACTTTTCTGTTATTTTTAATTAAAGCCTTTTGATCTCGCATTCTTTGTTTCTTTAACACTTTTTGTTCAAACCATGCTCTTTACGTTTCTT
>NC_051405.1:39205346-39205698 GCF_015228065.2 Penaeus monodon
TCATAGCCATCACTCTATCTCATTGCAGTTAATGCAATGCTCAAAATGAACATTAATACCTAACGATACAAATATCAGACTCCGCCGCGATGATATCCCACAAGATAAGAAGCATTCAAGCAAAAATTTGCATATTCGCAGACCATATTTTCAGCTTATGTCGCAAGTCCGTCTGGAATGAAACATATTTGCATCAGCAGAGCAAGTCGGGGTATTATACTGCTGGTATTACGACCAGATGCAAGATAACACCGCAGTCGTCTGTCATGGTGTCACAGCAGAGGAACCAGCGAGCTTTATTTAAGGCTTGGACAAAGCATTCATAAAATATGTTATACAGTAGTGACATGCC
>NC_051405.1:39205731-39206067 GCF_015228065.2 Penaeus monodon
GTGGCACAAACAAAATACACAATAGTGGCATACACAATCTGTACTACACAGAAGTGATGTTCACAAAATACAAAACATAATAGTGGCATGCAGAATTGGTTTACACAAAATACACTGCACAGAAGAGGCACATACAAAATACACTACACTGAATTTTCAAACACAAACTGCACTATGACATACACAAATCACACTACACAGAAGTAGCATACACAAAATACACTAAAGACACAGATCAGAATTAGCACGCACTAATAACACAAGCATAAGATAAAGAACATACACAGCATGAAACTGGCCCATTTACCCGTTATTACGTGTGGTACGTCCTCGCAA
>NC_051405.1:39206206-39206320 GCF_015228065.2 Penaeus monodon
GTTTCGTCCTATTCTCTGCCTCGTGTTACAGGCTTCGTCTTAAAATCCCTTGGCTTATTTTACATTCAGATGCAATGGACAGAGAGCGGTAACGAGAGGGACGTTATGAGTGCT
>NC_051405.1:39206551-39206623 GCF_015228065.2 Penaeus monodon
GAGAAACGGAGAATTAAAGGGAGAATGTAATAAATTCATCCAAAATTACACGCACACCAACCCCCCCCCCCC
>NC_051405.1:39206700-39207248 GCF_015228065.2 Penaeus monodon
CTATCCCCTCTTCTCTCTAGCCCTGTCTCTTAAAAAAAAAACGAAACAGTTATGGAAATTACAGTCCCCAGAGAATACTTTAAATCGTCATTTATTCCCTGTCAAGCACCGAAGATTTTGCGAAGAACGGAGGCGGGTTAAACGGAGCTGAAAGGATAGATGAATTCAGCCAATGATAAATCTAACCTTCTCGGGAACATACTCGTTGTAGAATGACGTCAGCCTTTCGTTTTAAGGTCAAAGTTAAAGTACGTGTTTTGAATTTCCCGAAGATCAAAGATAAAGATATTTTGGGTTTCTCGAAGGTGAAAGATAAAGATATTTTGAGTTCCTCGAAGATCAAATATTAAGATATTTTAAGTTCCTCGAAGGGCAAAGATAAAAATATTTTGAGTTCCTCGAAGGTCAAAGATAAAGATATTTTGAGTTTCTCGAAAGTCAAAGATAAAACACTTATTTTGAATTGTGGAAGGTAAGGAATGAAGTACATATTTTTAATTACTCGAGCCAATTAAAGAGCTTTTTTGTCTGAAAATGAAAGGAGTGTA
>NC_051405.1:39207343-39207753 GCF_015228065.2 Penaeus monodon
TTTTAACAGTGATCCTTTTTAGTTGCATTTCAGTATTAGCAATCAGGGTCAGCAATAAAGCAACACCATGCTATGAGACATAGCATAGTATGAGAGATTAAACGAATGAAAAATGAGAATATTCCACAGCGCACGAACACAGATAATCAAAAACGCAACTTTCTCTTAAACGCTATTATCCACCCATGAATAAAAACAAATAAATAGGATAGGTACATTTCCCCACATATCGAAACGTATATTTTTAACCTTCGTTATTTACGGAAGAAAGTTACACATTGACGAGCATTAGGGGTAACCAGTGGTCTAGTGCCTACAGTATTAGCGCTATTGTGGAGAGGCACGTTCTGACGTCAAGCTCTTGGCCACTTCCAGCAACGTATCATTAAAAAACATTACCAAGCGTCTTT
>NC_051405.1:39208751-39209008 GCF_015228065.2 Penaeus monodon
CTGTTTCTCGCTCAAGGTCTTTGCGTTCCGTTCGCTGATGGTTTTTTGATTACTGCCGCCCTTTGCTCTCATTTCGAAAATCACCGACATTTTCCTTCTCACAAAACCGTAAGTTAACCAGATGAAATACTCCGTACACAAAATTATTTTCTGTTTCACTCAAAATATGGGAAAATCAAGTCCAGTAATGAAATATGCATTGTATTAATGTATGAATTGTAAAATATATCTAGATATCAAATTTCAAACTCTGAATG
>NC_051405.1:39209079-39209290 GCF_015228065.2 Penaeus monodon
GGAGTCTGGAATTTGATAAACATCTGCTGACTAGTTGTTTTTTTTCTGTGTTTATGCAGTTATACAGTATATGTGTTATATCTGAAAAACATGTTGAATGCACACGTGGCTTTAAAGAATTTAATCGAAGTATCGAAATCCTTTCTCTGTCATTTGCTATTCCCTTTCACGGATCAACAATGTAGCAATATCACTTTCTACGATCCTTTTA
>NC_051405.1:39209361-39209585 GCF_015228065.2 Penaeus monodon
TTGAATTTTTATAATTTCATATATAGGAGCTATAATGCACTGGGTGTTGTTAAACAGAACACATTGCAATGAATGTTGAAAAAGGAAATAATGAATTAAGAAAAAGATTTACACCGAAACGTTAGTTACGTATATTTGGCCTCATAAAATCATAATTTTTCGTCTATGCCCCTTGAAAAAAGCAATTTTGTCAATTCTTAAGTAATATAGTTTTTTTTCTTTAT
>NC_051405.1:39209625-39209827 GCF_015228065.2 Penaeus monodon
CATATATGCAAAAAATATCAGTTGGATATATCTTACGAATTCCTACGTCAGCCTAGAACTTTTTCGCTTTCACCACCCACCGTTTTCAAGCCACTGTGCAAGATGCAAGACCCGAGAAAAGCGAATCTTAAAGGCGGGTACTCGGGTGGGGGTGGGGTGAGGGGTGGGGAGGATGTATTACAAAAGTGTGTAGTCGTTTCCT
>NC_051405.1:39209854-39209951 GCF_015228065.2 Penaeus monodon
ACATTTATGTTAGGATAAATTGAAATGTTTCTGGAAATATGCTACATCATCTTAATTATTGTTCTTTATAGAAAATTCTTTTAAACTATAATCGAAA
>NC_051405.1:39210725-39211147 GCF_015228065.2 Penaeus monodon
GGTCTCCGAATTGAAAAATACTGACTGTGAAAGATCTTTTGCTGCGTCTACGTAAGCATAGTTTAACTGCAAGCCCTAGTAAGTGTTTCTTTGGTTTTTCCAAAATCAAATATTTGGGAGTTTTGTTAGGAGATAATTGTATTAGTCCTCTCGAATCTAAAATCAATGCTATCTTGGTGATGCCTTTGCCTGTGAATAAGAAGCAATTAAGATCTTTCATCGGGACTGTAGGTTATTACCGCAAGTTTGTTCCTAATTTTGCAAGTATTGCAGCTCCTTTGCATGATCTCCTCAAGAAAAATAGTAGTAATAGATTACAGTGGAATGAGGAGAAAGTAAAATGCTTCAACAAACTAAAGTTGTCCTTGGTATGTAAACCAATACTTTGTTTGCCAGACGATTCAAAGACTTTTTATGTTCGT
>NC_051405.1:39211413-39211561 GCF_015228065.2 Penaeus monodon
TTTGGCGCTACAGTGTTACTCATTTACTGTTGAGTATATAAAAGGCAGCGAAAATGTAGGAGCTGACATTCTTAGTCGTTGCCCTATACCTGAATAGTTGACCAATCATGGAGTTAAAATCTTGAGATTTTGAACTTCATTAGGGGGC
>NC_051405.1:39212457-39212698 GCF_015228065.2 Penaeus monodon
CGCACATACAAAACGTAATTACGTAAACGAAATGTAAATTCATTAAACACTAAGCCAACACGAGGAAAAGAAATACATAACGCCACCTGTGCTATAATCGGAAAATCAATTATTGTATTTTTTCTTATTTCGAAACAATTAATTAACTGCCCCAACTCTCCTGGCTCAAACAGCTGGAAGGTTTAACAATATATTTATTAATTTCATTATAATTAATGATGTCAGATATTGAAGTATGGAT
>NC_051405.1:39212958-39213757 GCF_015228065.2 Penaeus monodon
GTTGGACTGATAGATGGCTAACTCATTTATTTCAAATATTTTAATGAAGTAAACAGTTCCTCACATAACATTCTTATAATGATAAGATATTAAGAGAAATGTTCCAATCTCTTCTCAAGGAAACGCAGTTGAATAAAAAGTGAATAAGAATGTTGAAATGTAGACTTTTAAAGACGTTGTTATCTTTTGCAGATCACATTCCCGTCATAACACAAGGTCGGGAAAGGAATCCGCAGTTTATCCATATAAAACTAAATTGTTATGCCAAGAACGTATATTATGATTCGCTTATAAAACGTAAGTTAATGTTTTTTTTTACTTGTATCTCTAATGTCTTTAAAATATGTTAATATTCCAAGATATGGTAAATTCAGTAAAAAAAAAATGTGCGAAGAAAAATTTAGTTGGCAGATTTCTCTGTCAGCTTTTTTCACTTGTATCTTTAAGGACTTTAAAATATGTCAATATTCCAAGACATGGCTAAATTCAGTTAATGAAGAAATCAAATGTATGAAGAAAAATTTACTTGGTAGATGTAGATTTCTCTGCCGTAAAACAACAACAAGATCAGCACACATACGACTGACTGTTTTTAGCTTAACATCCCCAATCCTTGGTATCTGCTTACCAGCAAATTGACTATCTTATGGCTATTCTTAATGTTGTTGCGCTCCTAAAACGACAACGTTCTTTTACAGCGTACTGGTATTGGATATAACCGTGACCTTCAGTTCCTTACGATGCTGGGGAAATTTCGGGGAATTTTTGTGGAGTATGTAAGCGTACACCTACATTACAC
>NC_051405.1:39215082-39215192 GCF_015228065.2 Penaeus monodon
GATAAAAGACAGATAGGTAGCCTAGGTATATGAAGTGAGGCAAAAATGTAATGAAATCAGGTTGAGTATAGAAGCTTGGACATATTTTATGCTGATGATGAGATATCTAG
>NC_051405.1:39215249-39215661 GCF_015228065.2 Penaeus monodon
AATAAAATCGCTTGATCTCACTCACAATCACAACATGGAAAACAAAGGATCAAAAGGAAGATTAAAAAGAGTGATTTAATTAAGTATGTGAATGCATTTATAGATAATTCACACTAATGTTATGACACTGCCGCGATACAGTTGATTACACTAAGCAACGTGTTATGTAGAGCTTCCTCGCTTTCTCGTACAGCGGAAGGCAATGGCTCACCTGAAGGGAAATTATAAAGGCCGGGATGCATGAAAGAGGAAATTATTGAACGGGGATAAGAGATACATGAGCGTGCACATATTTTTACATTGCTGTTTTCTCACTCAAAACACGTACGTATTTGAATACACTTGATCAAACACATTCACTTTGTTTCTCTAGCTATCTACCTCACTCTCTTTCTCAAACACAAATACACGA
>NC_051405.1:39215740-39216049 GCF_015228065.2 Penaeus monodon
TCTCTCTGCGAACACCGTCTCCATATCAGGTCATAAGCTTCTGCTCGAGGTCAGGAGGGGCATTGACTCGGGGTAACGTTGTCCACCTGCCAAATGAAATCCCTTCGAAAGAACACACCGTTCTAGCCCTTAGGGTAGACCACACTACACGCTAGGAGGGCAGAGGGTAGCGGGAACCTTAGCAGGTGACAGGCAAGAACAAATACGTGTTTTCTTATACGAACGGCCATACTGGACGCAAGTAACGGTTCCCCTCCGAGCTCGTATTAGACAACATGTGTTTGTTTTTGCCTCTGACCCGCTAAACTT
>NC_051405.1:39216093-39216727 GCF_015228065.2 Penaeus monodon
CTTACGAAGGAGTGCGAGGCATATAAACTGTATTATTAGACGGTATAAGGAAAATAAAACAATGATATCCCAAAACCAACGACCCTTTTGGCACATACGTTTAGATTACGAAAAGCTTGTATACGTTGTATAAATTAATGAATACTGCGGATTTCATACGATGTACTGATTTTTACTTTTACACTTACTCTTATACCGTTGTTTAGTTCGATATCAGGCAATTTATAGGCTACAGTCTGATAATTGTTGATGCATCAAATATATTAGAGCTGATAAATTGCTTTTGAATTAGAATAATGCATGTTGAAGAGTTAATTAAATATCGGGTACCTGATGAATTATAATCAATTTTGACTGTTTAACAAATATTTCATATGCAGATATTTCATGAAACCATTACGAGTGGATGTATTATATATATTACTGAAGGTACAAAATAACATGAAAATATTCCAAAATATAGGAACAGTTATCAGGAGTTCAAATCAACTTCTTTTCTTTCTTAATGATATAGAAGTAAACAGGAATAGATGTGTCAATTATCGTCAATAAAAGCAAATGTAAAAAAACGGTAAAAACATGTAGTAATGAAATTATATAATAATCCACAAAAAAATGATGTCCCTATATACTT
>NC_051405.1:39216787-39217033 GCF_015228065.2 Penaeus monodon
CCTTTCGTCTGTTGGTTAAATTCAGATAATTCATTTTGTTTTTATACGTAATCCATGTTTTGTTTATGCTGCATTACACAACGTCTCATGTCGTGTAACGTAAAGGTCATAGAACGAATCTCTGACCTACTTACATGTGTGTGTTTCTCTGCCTCAATCTCACTCGCTCTTTGTGTATAATTCTCAGTTTCTGTCTGAAAATGAGACTGTATGTAACCCATTTTTCTGTCTGTTTTATCCCCGCTT
>NC_051405.1:39217095-39217234 GCF_015228065.2 Penaeus monodon
GTTTGTAGTCTCCTGTTTGAACACGAAACGAACAGTTTCCATTACACATTCATCATTGGTTTTACATTTCACGAACGCAGACATGAAGGCCTTCATGCATACGTTATACGTGCATGTTATCATGTATTCATATATCCGT
>NC_051405.1:39218086-39219098 GCF_015228065.2 Penaeus monodon
CAGTCTTCATTTTTAAAAGATACATTTTTTTCAGAGGATTTCAGATGTCTGTTAACATTTAATCTGTAATAACAAGCTGAATGTTTTAAAAACGCATGTGGAAATCCTTAAAAAAAGAATGGCCTGTTCGTTACAGAGTGTAGCGATATCCAAAACAGTAACAGCAATTAAATGATATTGAAATCCTTGTTCTCCATAAATCAGCAATATGTACATTCAACATCCGCGATGTGGAATTAATGCACTGCAACGTTCTGGCCAATGAGAGGGAGTTTTCGTGTTTGTTTTGATGTCGAAATCGGAGTGTTCCTTAGACAAATCCCTCGGGTCATTTTAAGGTGAGAATAATACACACTTTTCATTTAGTTATTATTGCATAGCTGGGGAAAACTCAACATAATGGAGCATTCATTTCCCTATCCGTAGGGCATGTTCAGTAATATACCTGAGTTCTTAGATTATTACCCCCCCCCTTTTCTCGTTTCTTCCTCTCTCTCATTCCAAAAGGTGTGACTGATGAAGATATATGATTATTGCCAAGAAAGTGAAACAGAATTATAGGACTGGTAATATCTGGTATTTTATGCTTCTGCAATGCTTCTTTTACATTTTAATAATGTTATAATAATCTTAACGATACGAGATGAAGCAAATAGTGTGTGTGTGCCGTTTCTTAGTTTTCATATTACTGATAATGTGAAAACTATCCTTATGGTCTAAACTTTATATCTATTAAACACCCCACGTTACGTTGTAAATCATATAGCAGGTAATTTCATCAGTCAAGCATTCATTATATATCACCTGAGGATATCTTTTCTCTATGCAAGGTATATCAGTACCCATTGCTGGTGAGTTCTTATTTACTTTGCAGTTAATGATAGTTACATAACTCTACAGTGATCCACGTGCAGTTTGACTTACACGCACATGATATATTCCTATTTGACTTTTCCTTCATATGAAGTTAATTATATTTGATAATGGGAAATGTTACGGGTTGTTTATTGAA
>NC_051405.1:39219220-39219511 GCF_015228065.2 Penaeus monodon
GTATGAATGACTATGAGCGCACGTTCGTGTGTGTGTGTGTATGTTGCAGATATTCAGATATAAAAACAATAAAAGTATATGCAAGTATACAGTTTGATCTACACCGTCTGCTCGATTGAGAGTCATTGCCTGTCACCGCGATAAGTACATCTCCTGACACCTGCCCGACGCAGTCTGTGTTTCTCGAAGATTCTATAACTTCCAGAGAGAGTTTTCTTCTGAGAAACATCAAAGGAGGAACAGGCAAGAGATGCTCAGCCAGTCAGGGAGAATCAACAAGTTTCTATTCAC
>NC_051405.1:39220734-39220819 GCF_015228065.2 Penaeus monodon
TCGGACAAATTGATTATGCATTTTTGAACACAGATTTGTTTTTAGGTATACATTGTCTTTAAAAAAGAAGATTTTGGGATACGGG
>NC_051405.1:39221932-39222370 GCF_015228065.2 Penaeus monodon
TGCATACCCGTATCCCTAAATCTTCTTTTTTGAAGGCAAAGTATACCAAAAAACAAATCTGTGTTCACAAATGCATAATCGCTGCCACATGCCAGCTGGTAAATATTTTCAACATAATACCGTTTCGGAAATGTAACACCATACAAATCCACTTCCCTTTATACAATCAACCCCATATTTAAAATGGTTTTATCCGCTCCCTCCCCCCATATCCACTCTAATGTGAACAATTAAAATTTTGTGGGCCACATACCTCTGTGTGTGTGTTAACAACCCATGGCAATTGCAATCCGTCACTGGGGTTTGTTGACGCAGCTATTTCGCTGTTGTCAATTTACGGGCTGTGTCAACGGTGTCGCGTGCTAGGGAGAACGAGAAGAACAGGGGGGGGGGAGGTTGAAGCGAGGGAAAAGAGAGAGAGAGATTAATGAAAGAGCG
>NC_051405.1:39223899-39224313 GCF_015228065.2 Penaeus monodon
GCCTTTTTTTGTAAATCGAAATTATGATTTTCAATAGTAATGGCATTTAAATCAAGCCTGTGTTATATTTAAAAGGTTTTGTTTACATTTTACTGTCGGCCATTACAAAACCTGACCTAGTCTGCCGCTCTGCCTCTTCCTCTTAAATTGCCTTTTTTAGGGAGATGTGTTAAGTTACAATTCTTATATTTATACGCATGTTTTCTTTTTAAGTGTATCATTTTCAGTTTAATTAGCAGCAGCGAAGTCCCTTTTTTCTTTCGTTTGCTTCCCAGGAAATTATAGATTTTTTTTGGCAGCTTTTACTCCATTTTTAAGAGAACTAGCAAGATATTTCTTTGTTTTTATCTTGAATATTCACCTTTTTATAGTTCACGGCTTTTACTCCACTTCTTATTGTTTTTAATGTGTTCA
>NC_051405.1:39224838-39224997 GCF_015228065.2 Penaeus monodon
TTCGGGGTTGAGTGAAATACGGAATAAATATATGTAGGTTCTCACAGCTTGTGTTGAGCGCACGATGTCCAGCGCCAGAGAGAGAGAGCGACGAGAAGTGTCGCACTCGCTGCCCGACGATCGTACAGCAATACAAAAGTATCGTGTCTACTGGAGATA
>NC_051405.1:39225599-39225902 GCF_015228065.2 Penaeus monodon
AAAACGAAGGATTAGGATGGTTTATGAACAGGTAAAATCATGGGATGGGATGGATAAAAAAAAGTAGAAAAGACAGAGGATAGATAATTTTTAACAGGAACTAGCAATGGACGTACACCTTGGTTACGTGTAGACTCTCGTTGCCATGGGTTACAGGTATGACCTTACATACAGTAATAAACAAATGGAAAATTCGCTTTTCAATTTTCAAAAGCAATTATTTGAAATCCACAAAAAAACAACAGCTTTGGGTTCGTACTGAAGTCGAAGCGAAGTTGCCTGTATTTCTTTTTTTTTAGGAAC
>NC_051405.1:39227070-39227137 GCF_015228065.2 Penaeus monodon
TCCTATTTCTGTGCAATTGAAATGCAAGGAGAAGACTGGAGATTTGTACACCCGAGGCAGTCAGATG
>NC_051405.1:39227870-39228159 GCF_015228065.2 Penaeus monodon
AAGCCTTGTATCATAAAACTATCAGATCTGCCCAGAGATTTTTGTCCTCCCCCCCCTTCTCTCTTACACTTTAGGCCTACTGAGAGAAAAAAAAGAAATAGATGAAGGATGTAAAAGTCAAAGAATATAATAGTTCCTAATTAATTCTCGAAGGAAACCAACCCCCTTTCTCTCCCCCCCCCCAACGTACTCCAATTTACCCCCCCCCCCTTATGCCCTATCCTCTCCCTTACCCCCCCCTACACACACATCCCTAACTCATTCTTCCCAAACCCTCTATGACCATTAA
>NC_051405.1:39228249-39228638 GCF_015228065.2 Penaeus monodon
AAAACCCACATACATCCAAGTCACGTCTTGCTAGTCATTCACGAGAACGGGAGGGGGGAGGGGGGGGGGAAGAGGTAGAGGGAGGGGGGGAGAAGGTGCAGAGTCACTCCCTCTCTCACCTCCAACTCCCCATCCTTATAACCCCCCCCCCCCCCCCGGTTATATATCCTCTCATCTCCCTTCGTTATTACGTTATTAGTGAGGTTTAAAAAGAGGTAGTGAGGAGAAGTTAGGGTAGAAGAGGAGAGAGAATACATAGATAAACGGGGGAATAGGAGGAGGTAAATCATATGCAGCTTTTTAATGAAGAATTTTAACCGGTTTCCAGAGTTTCTATAATGTGAATGGCCAGATTATTTGCCTTTGGGGTTTCATGAGGGTGTGTACGT
>NC_051405.1:39229266-39229474 GCF_015228065.2 Penaeus monodon
AAGTTGCCCCGAGCGATAAAAGATGTCATTGTGCAGTCACTATATCGCATTTCCTGAATAAGAATACTCACTTATGCACACATTTTCTAAACATAACATTAGTGCTCAGAGTGGAGCTCCTTCCGACTTGAGTAATGGAATTCCAGGGAAAGATGACCAACTTGAAGACTGGAGTTGGAGCGTCTGTTGCTCTGGAGGAATCTCCTCT
>NC_051405.1:39230158-39230491 GCF_015228065.2 Penaeus monodon
CTTATTCCTTCACTTACATAATGAGAAGGTATATGCCCGGATGTATGGAAGAAACGAGACAACTTTAACGTGTCAGACACACTTTGTACAAGTTTTGTCGTTTACCACATAATTTTGCAGCATTAGACAGAGATGGTTTAATTTATCAACATTTTAACACCCAGACGGCATTTCGATCGCCAATAACACGCATATTCATTGCACTGAACATATTATGAATATAATCCCGCGGGTGGACATAGTTTGATAAAGTATTAATGTTACCGGAAAATAAAATTCATATTATATCTGCATGGCACCATGTAAGCGTAAATGTAATATGAAGATCTTCAA
>NC_051405.1:39232306-39232438 GCF_015228065.2 Penaeus monodon
AAGGAAACAGGGAAATTTTAATATTTTACGAAGAAAAAGGAAATAGATCGAGCCACGGATGAATGAATAATTATAAGGATAAGTGAAAAGTTAGAAACAAAAGTAACAATAGAAGAGCAAACGTCAGGGACC
>NC_051405.1:39232500-39232657 GCF_015228065.2 Penaeus monodon
GGAAACATCAGGGACCGAACGAAGGAAAAGGAAAAGTGGTTCAAAAACTGACTGGCTGTATGTCGTCGGCTGCAGATGAATATTTTAGGAAACACAAAAATCCTCTTGTGACGTGAACAAAACAGAGGGATATGCACCAGATGATAATGCTTGGTAT
>NC_051405.1:39232681-39233287 GCF_015228065.2 Penaeus monodon
CATTACCAGATGATAATGCTTGGTATAAAAAAATGAAAGACTCGGAGAATGGCAAAATGATTTTGATTCTGGATTTCGAACTTAATCAGTCGTAACAGTTTAATTATAAATTGATATGGAGTGTCTTGATGAACCTAATGTGAGGGAAAATTTATAATAGCTTCCGGCACATCGAAGGAAACGAAGCATTGACATTTCCTGTACAAGTGCAATTATCAAATGGAATTATAAATAGAGTTTAAATTGTGTTGAAAATCTATCATAAGTATATCAAAATAACAGAAGTTCAAAATCTAAAAAAATCAATTCATCAGTTCATGTCTTGACATGTTACAAAAAAAATCAAATAAACTCAGCTTGAAAGAACTACAATAGTCATTTTACTACACATAGTCCATCTATTCAATTCCAGAACATTATCTTAATAAGTAAACAGTGAACTGTACAGTTTTAATGGACAATAAGTGTTTTATAGCAGCATGTCCCAAACTCATAAAAAAAAAACTTTGGTAAATGCGATAAAATGTCAGCGTCGCTTCTCGGTCATATGCCCAGTAAAAGTCCAATTCAAAGCATTAGGAGATTGAAGGAAAAAAAAAAATATGT
>NC_051405.1:39233346-39234306 GCF_015228065.2 Penaeus monodon
ATTGTATCAGATATTTTCTCGGACGAAGGATTGTGTTATTAGGAAAATTGGGGTTTACCTCTTTGCATTTATTTCAAGTTTTGGGATTTAGCATCTCGTGGTTTAAGATTGAGTAATTGTGAGTTAGTATCAGTAACTTAGATTTAGAATCCTGCGTTCCGGATTTATTTCTTATGCAGTATTTTGTGCTTAAGGACGTCAGTAGTGGGGTTTAGAGTCTGGTATTAAAGGAGACCACACACAGCTTGGTCTATGCATTAGCGAAGGTAATCGAAGACACGAGCATAATAGTTTCTGTGGTAAATGTCATCTTCACCTTCATTTATCAAAATGATTGTCACTGCATTCTTCACTGAAGTTTGATTTCTATATTTTCCATTTCGGATGATTTATTTATTACTAATATTGCTTATTATGCACCGACATGGCACTGTAGAGGTAGTCGGCATATGCTATGAATGTTGACTGTGACATTTGATGCCCGTGCTTCCATACTTATCACGAGGTAGACAAGCTTGGTGTTCCCTTCACTCTCATTGCTAATCTTAGATTTACGTAGTTCACTGTGACACATAATACTACTACATTTCTTGCTCTTCACGTTTATGCAACAATCGAAATATTAACGATAGAATAATCTGGTTGCTTCCCACATGCAACACACTTCATAGATCTTCAAAAAATCTTTTTGACTGCCTAGTCGAATAAGGATAAGTACATCACCCAGTTTCCTTGATAGCAGTCTGTCTCTCTGTTGAGCTATGGCCACGTAAAAACACGTGACCGAGCGTAGAAGGCTAAAGGAATACACAACAGTATCATATACATGAAAGTAGAATATTAAGGAATTGAAATGAATGATAACATCACCGAGAGTGATAATACCCAAAATAAAGGTAATAGTGAAGAACAGACAACAACAATATCAGATAAATGAAAGTGCAAAATTAAGGAATTGAA
>NC_051405.1:39235976-39236193 GCF_015228065.2 Penaeus monodon
GGAAATATTGGTACCGGAAAAGTAAACGACACAATATTTGTTGTACTTTTGTCCACACAGATTGTAGGTTTGCCTTTGGTGTGAGTTTTATTTGCAGGGATGCGGAAGGCCAACTGCACTCTGTGAACCATTTTTATGGGATGAAAAAAAGAGTATATTGAACTACCGGACTATAAGGAATTTCTGCACAAAAGCGCTTTGATTGGATAGAGGTTGG
>NC_051405.1:39239051-39240234 GCF_015228065.2 Penaeus monodon
TTATTTTGTGTGCAAGTACACTTCATCATGTAAAGATTCCAAAGATCAGAATTAGGGAACAGCGAACACAGTATGATATTCTATGCACCGACTTGCAAACAAGTGCTAAAAGGGGAACCATGTAAATTATTGACTTATAGAAAATGGGACACAGAGTCTTGCTTGGAGTCCACGGACTGGGGTGCGATTACAGAAAACGAGGCAGGCGTAAGCATAAACACGGATATTTTTAATTCGCATCTGAACTTTTGCTTAGATGTGTTCATACCGACCAAAGACATGACAGTATATTAAAGAACATACCGTGGGTTCATAAGGAACAAATGTCCATGAAAATTGAAAGACAAGGAATAAGGCAGTGGACTTTTGTTTAGGACAAATAAAACGAAGGATGCGTGGAAAGGACTCTAGACTTCATGCTGAATGATAAAAAGCAAACAGCACCCGAACCAGAAAGTGTGGCCAAATATGTAAATGAAATGAACGCCTTCTTCGCAAGGTTTGACCAGTGCGACTTTAGTGCAGAACAGAGTGAGGTGATGGGTATCATACGGAACAGGAGAAAGAAGCAAACCGTGATAACGGAGGAAGAGGTGGTAAGGGAACTAAAGCGTGTGAGTGTGAGCAAGGCCACAGGACCGGACGGGGTACCAGCTAGGGCATCGAGTAGCTGTGGAGAATAGCTGACTCCAGTGCTGCAGCGGTTGTTCCAGGACTCCGTCTACCAGGGGGAAGTGCCTCCGATGTGGAAGCTGTCCGAAATCAAATCCATCGCCAAAATTCTATTCCCAGAACATTTTCAAGATTTTAGATCCACTACTCTTGCATCTAATATCGCGAAATGTCTTGAAAATATTATTATGTACTGTCTGACAAAATTCCTTCCTACCCTGCACATAAATGAATGTACCCTAATCAAATATACCGTTGAGACCGTGATTACAAGAAAAATAATGAATGATGACTGCAGAAATTAGATAACTCGGATACAAAACACTGTTTAGTTCTGTAAAAAAAAATATTCATTATGAAATGTAAAGAAAACTAAAGAAATTAAAATCGATTTTAGGAAAATAATCTGAAGTGTTCCAGATGTTATAGATATTCATATCGGGATTTTAACCGAAAAATTATGGAAGCTGTATACATCGTAGCTTCAAATTACCAAAGGTCGCGGCAACAA
>NC_051405.1:39244184-39244439 GCF_015228065.2 Penaeus monodon
TCGAAGTTTTCTGACAAACTGAGTTACGAGATCTATGAATGAAATTATTTTCGTTGCTCTTCGTATCATACTGTTAGAGTATAAATTAATTAACCCCTTTCTGCATACACACTCAAAGGCAACATCTATTAGGCATAAAGATGCTTATCTTGGCATTCATAAATAAGACGACGCGAGTATAAAATTTTGAAGCACCGACATAAATCTCCAGATTCTTACATTCGCTTAAACTTTCAAAGGCTTCATATGCAATGC
>NC_051405.1:39244858-39245129 GCF_015228065.2 Penaeus monodon
GAACAATTTAGCGTAAACATCACTCAAAGCGTACTCACACAGCCATCCCCTCTTGCCGCACACACTATTAAGAACCATGAATGTAATACAGGCCTTTACTCTCACACCAAAAGCTCTTGATACATGAAGTTTACAACACTGTATTTAATTGACCAACTCCACTATCTTACCAAGGCCAGTCGGACACGTCTCAGACCGCTGGAGGATCTCAACGGAAAGCTACATCTCCATATTTCATTTTGCTGGGAAATGTGTGTCTCCCCCCACTCCC
>NC_051405.1:39245259-39245539 GCF_015228065.2 Penaeus monodon
GAGAAGGGGTGTTGTTAAACGCCTCGCCTCCATGCCTGGAGATTTATGGCGTGGTGGCACTGGTATTTGTAAATGTTAGTGCCAATGCTCTAGAGGGTTCTGGTCTTTTGTTATATTTATTTATCGTTTTTTTTTCTTAAGATTTAACTATTTGTTATTTTGGAATTTATGTATGTCGCTGATACGTCTGGATACATATTTCTTCTGTGCTTCGCTTTTAAGAGAAAGAATAATGTACAGTAAACAGCATTACACACATCTTTGGTATGTTATAATTTTA
>NC_051405.1:39247081-39247213 GCF_015228065.2 Penaeus monodon
AGCCGTGTATCTGCCCTCCTGGAAACTTGGAAATAGAAACTTTGGCCATTAACGTCCTGTTTCACAGATATATTTCTTTAAAATTCCCATAAATCCGGCCTATAAAATGTAGGCCCACGTAATTCATAACTG
>NC_051405.1:39247243-39247658 GCF_015228065.2 Penaeus monodon
AAATCTCGCGCTGGAATTCTCAACTTAACCTCGAGGGGAATAAACCTTGCATTATCGTGTTTACGTTTAATTATAATTTCTTCTTCTCACAAGACATACCTCCTCCCCCCCCTACTTTGAAAACTTTTTCCATATTTCTTCTTCCTCTTCTTCATCCCGAGGCGAACTTCCTTCTCCTTTTCATAGACCCTTTTTCTTTTATTCCAACTTTGCCGCCTAATTCTCCTTTATTTGCGTATGACTCGCTTTGTCCTGGCTGAATCTCATCGTGAAATTTTATCCATATGAGATTTATGCGTGAGAGATGACAATGTTTTTCACGTAACATCTCAGCTCGGGGATTATTTTCACGTCGAAGTAAACGGCGTGGAAATCTCCCGCAAATAAACATTAATAGTTTAGCCCCCCACCCACC
>NC_051405.1:39247691-39248123 GCF_015228065.2 Penaeus monodon
GTTCAGGTAACCCGACCGACCGTATTTCTTGTCGAAAAAAATTGCCAGTTCAAAATATTTTCATCGCTAAATTCCCGCCGTCTACCCCAAAATTAAAAACCCGTTAATTTTCAAAAATACTGAAAAAAAACATAACCCGAGCGCCACAAGACGACTCCCCAGTACACTGCCAGAATTTCGGGCCACGGGGATTCTGACACGTCTATTGGCAACAGCTGATGGACGGCGACGCTGCATGTCAAAATGGCAGCCCACATGTAAAACGTATTTTCATGGTTTTTGCTTGCGTTTGTGGGAAAAAAAATGAAAAGTCTATGTATTAATAGTCTTAGTTTTACAAGCAATGCAACAAAAGGACACAATGAGAGATGGGAGGCAGGGTATAGAGTGAGCTGGTGTCCGCCAACAGGTTCACCACATAACTTCTCAAAA
>NC_051405.1:39249318-39249720 GCF_015228065.2 Penaeus monodon
CTATACACCAGTATAATGATCACATACTATATGAAAGGTCATAGAAATCCTGTGAGACTACGGAATAATGCAAATCTAGTATATTGATATCGTACTCTACGCAACTTATCTGCAACTTCATCCTCTTATGTTGACAAAATCGGTCTACGAAAACAAAAGAACATCATTTGACCAAATCCATCGCGACCTAAGTCTGTTATACCGTGTCAGATTCCCTTCTCTTTGTCATTACCTTAGCGTTCAGTGTCCTTCGCTTATGAAGAGAGTACGCTCTAGTACCATTCTTGAATAGGTGGCCGATACTTGTCAACAGGATGGGGTCACATGGAAGCAATTCAGCGCGAGGATACCACGAAGAAACACGAAACTTCGGCGAAATATTTCTAAGAAATAATGGTAATG
>NC_051405.1:39249798-39250028 GCF_015228065.2 Penaeus monodon
ATCCCATTTAGGAAAAGAAGAAATTGAACGGGAGCTTTGGGGGTAAAAATGGGATAAGAACTTTTTGGACTATACTGACAGCTGAACCCGATGATGGAATTTTAAAAACAACTAACTGATTATTATCTAACTTGTTGAGATAGAATAAACAGTAAACCATTTTGAAAGTATAGAAAATTGACGGAAAACAGTGCCAGTGCCAGAGAAAAAAAGAATCATTCTACCGGAGT
>NC_051405.1:39250054-39250597 GCF_015228065.2 Penaeus monodon
GTTATCAGTGAATGAAAAAATAAGGATGTAAAAAAAGAGCGAACTCCAGTCTTATTTTTTCCAGTGCTGTCCAAGCCAAATATACAACTGGACAGCCTGTTTCAGAGCTTAATAACAGCTGTAACGAGACTACGAGCAAAACAACATATGCGAGAAGCAGAAGTGTCAAAACACATCATCCACTATCAGAAGGTTTCTAATCAATTAAA
Source organism: Penaeus monodon (assembly GCF_015228065.2). Lineage (NCBI taxonomy): Eukaryota > Metazoa > Arthropoda > Malacostraca > Decapoda > Penaeidae > Penaeus > Penaeus monodon. Next base: position 39,250,264 of record NC_051405.1, read on the forward strand.
CAGGATTAAAGCATGCAGGGAGTCTGAAATATAAAGGATGTTCAGGGTTATTATATTACGATAGGGAATCAACTAAGCGTCGATGGTTTAAATCAAATTTTACGTTAACTGAATCAAGTGCAACGCCAGACGGCAGACAATGGCGCAAACTCAACAACAAATAAAGTTATAGTATGAACGCGAATAGTGGAATAAAACTTGTTATTTTCCGAATAAAAAATAACGATGAAGTCAAAGTAGTAAATAGACTGAAAGCCTCAAAGGTCAAAAGTCGATTCAGAGTAAACTTTAAGTTTTTTCCAAGGAGTATACTGCAGGCGATCGACTAGATTTC
>NC_051405.1:39251562-39251749 GCF_015228065.2 Penaeus monodon
AAAAGGCTGAAAAAATCACTTTGAAAATAAAATTAGCATTAATGATAGATTAGAGGTAATTGCCGAGTTTTGTAACTAAATAAGACATTTGAAATATATTTTCTTTGATTGAAAGGAATCTGTTGCATTTTTCATGCCGACATTTCATTGTCGCTAAAGTTTCTAGATCTCCCCGGATGTTTCTGAG
>NC_051405.1:39255263-39255572 GCF_015228065.2 Penaeus monodon
ATTTGGCAACTGCTTCGAAGAGTAACACAATATCCTTAAAAAACTACAAAGAGCAGGCGGAGGACCGACGGGAATCAACGTTTTTACCACGCTAATAAACGTTTGTTATTGAGTTAGCGGACGATAGCAACAGATGGAGTTTGTTATTTTTATTAGCATCTCTGTTCGGACACTTTTATTTAGTTTCTTTTGCTACATTTCGCGTGTTTTCCATCGGCCTTCTTACATGATAATTAAATTCCGAAAATCTATTTGTTCTGGGGCTGGATTGCCTTTTTTTTTAATATGTGTCTTGCTTCATTCTGTTAG
>NC_051405.1:39256982-39257692 GCF_015228065.2 Penaeus monodon
CAATGCCATGTCAAGGAAGAGAGGAAGGGAGACATGTGACTAAGATAGAGTTTTCATTTTCTTTTCGCCCAAAAAAATTCATTGATAAAGCAAGATGAACGGGACGATGTTGGCCTTTCTCTCTCTGCATGAAATACGACCTTTGGGAGAGAGAGAGATGTGGGTGTAAAATGATGTGTTTCGTTGGCGTTGGTGCTTTTATATACGTTGGTCCGGGTCACTATGTGTTGTATGATAACTCTGTTGCTTCGGTTGAATCTTATTTTAAGTTATTCTGTAGATTATATGATCCATTCCATTATATTCCCTTTGTAACTTTCTAGGACTGATACCTCATGTTATTCATTTTTTAGATTATCATTCTGTCCTGAATCGCTCTACATACAACGTTACATCATTTTACTATTAAAGGTCGCCACTCTAACGTGCCCATGTTGAGAAAGAGGTGGATAGAAGAGAAGACGAAAGAACAAAGGTGACAAAGGGAGTTAATCTATTGGAAAGAAAAAAAATATGTGGAGATTGCCAATTTCTCTTCATACTCAGGCGGAGATCACGAGGGAGGTGCATAGCTTCGTCTACGTATATAAAACTCCCTTTCAAGATGAGCGAATGTACAAGGTGATTGATCAAAAGTTAACATTAATTTCATAAATATATCAAAGGGTGTGATGCACAAAATCCGAATAAAAAAGTGAAAAAGTCAGTAG
>NC_051405.1:39257754-39257968 GCF_015228065.2 Penaeus monodon
CAGGAAACCAGTTCTAGGAGAATTAAACCCGGATTCGGGGGAGAAGAAATAAAGTGGAAAATACAATAACTACAAGGCAAGTGAGAAAACTCGTGGATTTCAAAACGTTCCTATTCTGAATACCGAAAAGAGAGAGAGAGAAAAAAAAACATGAATCAACGAATTTCGAGTTATATAAGGGTCTGAATAGAAGAAAGTATGTGAATCAATCTCG
>NC_051405.1:39258359-39258423 GCF_015228065.2 Penaeus monodon
TTGTATTATGCAATATCCAGCACCCGTTGCGTCATATTGTTGTGATGAAGCTTAGAAACACGTT
>NC_051405.1:39258711-39259035 GCF_015228065.2 Penaeus monodon
TATTATTGATTTGCAAAATACCGGAAAGGTCATCGATGTAACGCCATACCGCAATAAAAGTAAATCAAAGTTAAAAAATATATATATCGAAGGTTTCTGCTGCTAATATTGACGATAGTTGACTTTCTCCTGACTTTCTAGGAAGACCTGATGTTAGTCAAAGGCTGGTCAGGTCGCGGGTTGGAGAGTTAGATCACCTGACGACCTGGTAACCTGTGTCGACCAGTCAGAGCAGCACACGTCCTTAGTTTCGAAGGGCAGGGGTAACCGTATCATTAGGTAACCAACTGGTATCTGTATTTCCTTTAATAAGCCTTCATATTC
>NC_051405.1:39259106-39259262 GCF_015228065.2 Penaeus monodon
TTCTTCTTTTCATGCCATCGCTCGGCTAAGTAGCGATGAGTGTGTTAAAGTTTTCATGTATAAACACTTGAGTTTGTCAAGACGGCGGCGTTCGTTAAAGCCAGAATCCTAGCTGCAGCTTCCTCCCCTTTCGCTACCCGCCGGTTTCTCTTACTC
>NC_051405.1:39259576-39260300 GCF_015228065.2 Penaeus monodon
GTAAACAGAGTCGACACGGTTTACTTTTACCCTCTTCAATTTACGAATGAAATGCTTTCATATGCTGTGTATTTTCATTCCAACATTTATATTTACTTTATAATATAGTGGTGTAATATAATCTCCATATAATCTTGAAACAGTTATATTCACTACGTGATACAGGGCGTGGGATAATCTCCTTGTAATCTGTATGTGAAACTTTATCATGCAATTGCCACTTACAAAGTTACCATTTATATTTAAGTGATGTATTATTTACATATATCTAACGGTAGCTCTTGTCTGTATCATACAAACACGGCGTAAATATATGAAAACATGAAAATAAAACAGCTAAAGAGCCGGGGAAAACAATAAATCTGTGATGTATTTTCATCTCTTTGCAGTTCCCCCTGAAGAGGTTCTGCAAAATGGCTCGAAATGTAATTAGAACTCATTTTAAACAGTGTTATATTACATTATTTAATTCGAATTGCCCATAATTTTTTTTTCGGTCAAAATAAAGATATGAAAAAACGTTCATAATGGGAAACACCCGAAACTTTATAATATTATTTTTAAAAAGAAAAAAAGATACACTTTTGAGCAGTAATTCTACAATAAAGAATCGATTCTTACATTACTACAAACTGTGATAAATGAGATAAACATACTTCTGGTGAAATAGAAGACATATGGCTTACTTAAAAACTTTATTTCATAAGATATTATCAAACATTTT
>NC_051405.1:39260927-39261215 GCF_015228065.2 Penaeus monodon
AAAGAGGAAGGTGAAGAGTAATATTAATTCTCTTTTTCTTCTTTACGAATGTCTCAATTATCTTATTAATTATTACCTGTACCAAGTTTGTTTTTAATCACTTTTATCAACAGAACTAACCGGCTTTATGTCAATTACAAAAAAAAAAAAAAATTGAAAACCTTCATTTTATTTTCTTTGTTTTTTATGAGAGAAATGCACTTTAATGGAAGTAAATCAGTGAGGGTAATGATTCCTTTACCCTGAATTATGTTTTCCAAACGTGAAGGACAAACTGGGGAGTGGATG
>NC_051405.1:39264637-39264752 GCF_015228065.2 Penaeus monodon
ACTGTAATTGCATTTATTTTTAAAATTATATCTGCGTTTTTGGGAAGGAATCTTGAGGCGGCAGTCTTTGTTTTCGGCGCCCCACAGAAGGCAGCAAAAGGGGCTCTCTTTCCGA
>NC_051405.1:39264777-39265378 GCF_015228065.2 Penaeus monodon
GTGATGTGGAGTACCTGTTGCTAGGATTTTGTTATTTGTGTAAAAGGCAACGGGCTGAGATAGAATATTTACCCTAGAATTTTGAAGTGAACTGAAGAGAAAATAGGGTCCTGGGGATTTTTCAGAGATGAGAGAGAAAGGGATGAAAAAATATAAGAAAGGAAAAGATAAATGAAAAGAGAAGTAAATACAATGGAAATGTGAAAGTGATAGAGAGTAAAATGATAATTAAGAGGGAGACAAAGGTAACGGACTTATGGTAATGAACTTAAAGGCAATTTAACTGACGATTACCATTAAACTCATTAGCATTTTAGTTTAAATGCAAGGAAGCTAACTTTGATGAATCTTTATTACGTGGGTGATCTTCGATAAAATCTCAAATGGATGAAAAGGGGAGAGCAAAGAATGAAGGAAAATCTTCAAATGCCACAAGATTACAAAAATCTTAAAGTACGTGGGATTTAAAAAAAATAAACAAATAATCTTTCTAGTCCTTCTGCAGGTAAATGCCATGACTTCTACTGTCTCAAAAATATCACAAAAGAGACAGATTTGGGGTTTGAATGGAGAGTGGTTAGCTGTAAATATAACACAGCAT
>NC_051405.1:39265838-39266091 GCF_015228065.2 Penaeus monodon
ATCAGGGACTCCGCCTAGGCCCTGATAGACCTCGATAGCCAATGACGCAATCTCCCCCAACGTGACTTACGATCTCCTAGCAACAGAAACAAATACTCCCTAGCGTGTGATACGACTCTATAGGATCAACAGGAGTTATAAGATTATAGGATTCCGGGGTGCATAATCAGATATCCTCGAGGCCGTTTCCTTTGTGTAGAAGACATACGCAAACACATTAATTACACAGCACAAGCCTAAGATCGAGACGATA
>NC_051405.1:39268460-39268728 GCF_015228065.2 Penaeus monodon
CTTCATTTAAGAAAGTGAATCTTTATTTCTCAATGTTTGTATAACAGAAAGCACTAATTGCTCACTATATATCAAATGGAAACCTGAATATCGCTTCAAACCTTACATCCATTTCACTTAAACTAATATTGATATAAACATTCTTCGTCTCCATTTGTATCTCTCTCACATACTCGTTTCTTTTTCTAGCTCTTTCCCTCTATTTCTTTATCAATATTCAGCTCTTACAACCGATTTCCCCTTCTTGTTATCTCCCCTCTATTCCAAC
>NC_051405.1:39268811-39269077 GCF_015228065.2 Penaeus monodon
CGTTTTCCATTATGTATACAGTCAGTCGCGCTTAAAACACTCGTTAAAAGTCAAATATCACCAAACATTTTAATAGAGAGAAACTTTCCACTCTCCTCCGCTTCTAGTGACCTTTTAACTTCCAGGGGCAAATCCTGAAATGTTTCCTTTCCAGCAAACAACAAATAAATTAAAAAGAAGACCAACAATAAAACAGAAATACTTGCGTAATGTAAGCAATATGTACCCAGTCATTTCATCCAAGCAAATTCGCACAGCTCTTGCTT
>NC_051405.1:39269104-39269346 GCF_015228065.2 Penaeus monodon
CGGGTCTTCATAAACTGGTCTTGATTGTTTGTTTGCATGCTGGAGCCGGGAAGCAAAAGCATTCAGCATTCAGGAAATCCGAAATACCTTAGATTTCAGATAAGTCTTCTCCTTCTGAACTGGCGAGTCATTCTTCTTGCATGCGTTTTGTTCCCTGGCCTTTAAACTTTACTTCGTGTTGCATTCTCTAAGCCGTTTCAACTAGCGTCGTTCTCGCTGAATTTCAGAGCATATTTATGTAT
>NC_051405.1:39269906-39269980 GCF_015228065.2 Penaeus monodon
CTTCTAGATTACGAAGGTATAACGTTAACTGTAAATTCTACCTTGCGAAATCGTTGACATATCATCATTTTCTT
>NC_051405.1:39270044-39270759 GCF_015228065.2 Penaeus monodon
TGCCGGTGTTGAAAATGGCCGACGGAGATTTACTGAAGAAGAACAGACACAGCGCTGTAGCAGGGAGAAACGAAGAGCCCTGCGTGAGGAAAGAACAGTCACGGTGTTTGATGGAATTTCAATAAAACGACAAAGGCAGAGTAGAAAAAAAAATGGGAACTGTATGTTAATCGCATTACGTATAAGCTCACATCGATAAACAAGTAACTGAGTTCTATAGTTTGATTATAATCGTATTATGTTGAAATAACCAGTGTCCGGCACCTACTGATCTATAGGTACGTACTAGTATCAGTTTGAATCACGTTAATACTGTTTTATATATAAGAAAAGGTGTATTTCTTTAATTTTCGCTTACTGACATATCAGGTTTTTCCGTTTGTTTGTGAAATCCTTTGGCGAACATTACATTCCCTCTCTTTTTTTTCTCATCTCTACGTATCCCTTCTCCCTTCGGAAAAAAAATGTCTTGAATGACTTTCCTCTAACCTCTTCATATTCCTTTCCCTCTAAGAACAATTTCCTTGTGTTTGTTCCTCTTTTTGCATTGTCTTCTACGCTTCGATATCATCATCCGTTTAATGTTTAATGCATGTGATAGCAGGAAGCATGTGTCTTCGGCTGCAGTTTTCATTGGGAATTGTTTGATATAGACACATGGTGTTTTATACAGTGGACTCCAATGACGATTATATATTCGGTATATGAAGTTATT
>NC_051405.1:39270920-39271242 GCF_015228065.2 Penaeus monodon
AGAACAGCAAACTAAAGCCAGTTTTTTTTAGATAAGTGAGCTATAATTTGATGAGATTCATCAATTCGTGCCTCATATTATGTATGTCCACTAAAAAAAAAGATAACTTCAGAAGACAAAATCGCTTTTTGTACATTATGCCCTTATTACTGTATTAAAAAAAAAAAACATATATATCCCTGTGATTTTACTTTGACTGATTTTGCAGCAAAAGCAAATTTGCATAGGGTGAAAATTCTTGATGTTATAGAAACGGAGAAGAGGGGAGAGGATCACTGGAATTTCACAGCTCATGCTCCGTAGTAGCCATGCGGAAAACGCG
>NC_051405.1:39271429-39272012 GCF_015228065.2 Penaeus monodon
GTATTCCAAGCCTCGTCGGGTTGTGTGGTAACCGGCATGGAAAGGTATAGTAATTCGTTATGTTAAAGTGAATATATGTAAATGCTCTCTAGGCTAAGAAATATTTCGCAACCGCACAATAGTTGGCCGGTCAAAAGTCCTAATAAGTTTATACAACGGATATACTTTTGCCGAGATTTTAATCCAGTACTCAGTGTTTATATATGACGTGTATTCAAATTATAATGTTTGAAAAAAATGTAAACAATAATGGAAGAGCGATAAAAGAGAGATCAACTTTCATTTAAAATTTTATGGCGCAACTATTATGTTTATATTTACTTAAACTACACAAAAGCGTTACTATTCTTTAAGCATGAACAAAAGATGATGAAATCCAAAAAAAAAGTCATGTTTATTAGCCTTCAATGTCTTGAAATGGAGTCATAAAATATATATTTGAACTAATTAAAGATTTTTCCCGACTCTTTTATTCTTGAACACAATGCTTACAAAGAGAATAAAAGACATGCTAATAAATATTTTTTTAGAAGTGTTTATTATCATTTTTGTGTTGTCAGGATTTTTCCATGTTTTACATGAA
>NC_051405.1:39272131-39272650 GCF_015228065.2 Penaeus monodon
TTTACTTCTTACATTGCTGCTTTCCTCATGTTCGTATGAGGACTCACTTCCTGATAAGCTCCTCCACCCTCCACTTCTTCACCTCTTTATCTTTTTCCCCATTATTTCTTCGGTGTTTCTCTCTCTTCCTCCTCCCATTCCTAACTTCATCGTCTACCTGCCTACATTCATCCAAAACAACAATACCTTATTCTCCTGGATTTTCCCCTACCTCTTCCGTTATTTTCGCAGACCGTCTTCTCTAACATAATTTCATCAGCTCTTGTAATACTGCATATCCATCTCGACATTCTCATTTCCATTTAGTCTCGTTTTGCTCTTGTTGTTGTGCAAAACTCATGAAATGTTTTTTTGTAGTTTTTTTCCAGCCATTCTGAATTCTGTGGGTGATTTCCGAGTTAAGATCATCTGATAAACACACGTAGGCTCTAATATTTGAGTTCTTGTTATTAGTTTAGTCTTTCGCCAATTAGCTGGAATTCCGCATCATGTATCGTCCATTAAACCACATTTACTAGT
>NC_051405.1:39272931-39273422 GCF_015228065.2 Penaeus monodon
CTAAATTATTCATACCACTCTTTTACCCCCTATGTGCTCCATACCTCCTCAACGGGAATCACCTCCTGGCTTGAGGTGGAGGAACAAACAGCTCTTGATTCATTCTCAAAAAAGCGTTGTGTAGAAAATAAAGTGAATGATTCCCTCCCCTTCATATCCAGCTCTCTTAATCCCTCCTTCATCGGCCGTTGTCTTGGAGATGAACTGGAAAAAGTGGATGAGAAGGAAGTTGATGACTCCTCCAGCGACTAGCTGCTGTGCCTGGCCTTTCTTGCTTTTGTCAGCCGTCTGATTACATCAATTTCCTATGGTTTACTTATATTTCGTAGTGCAGTCTCAGGCAGTATTATAAACTACTGTATACGATACTCTGCATGTGATATACACGTATATTTTTATCCACAGAACTTTGGCTACAAAATAATGAAATGGCAGTCATGAGTATGCATCATAGGGACCACCTGTATATATTAATCTGTGTATATATATCC
>NC_051405.1:39273540-39274061 GCF_015228065.2 Penaeus monodon
ACATGTACACGTATATACACATTTCTTTAGCCTGTATATGAAACTCCTACAAAGTACTATATTTGGACATCAACCCACAAAGAATAAAATATAAATTTACATAGGAAAAATCATAAAAAACAACAACATGAAACCAGTTAAAATAACAAAAATCAATATGGAAAATTGAGTAATAAAAATCACCTCCCAAAATTCTCTACCATTTCCAAAGCTATCAGGATTTGTTTGTTCAGTCCTTTGTTCAGCCTTCAAGTGCAAATGAATGTACACGTAATGGAGGGAGGGGGATGTAAACCTTTTAAAGCCAAAAACAGATGACAGAGGAAGAAATCCTTACGGAGGAAAATGTGAAATTGGGGAAGGGGGGGAAGGGGGGGTAGGGGTTGGGAACAATGAAATTATTAGAAAATTATGATCAGGAAGGTAGGTAACACCAAAATTATTAGAAATGTATTATGAAGTTGGGTATATATGTTGAGTTTGACAGGAAACAAGGATGGTTTGTAGGGACAAGGTTCATG
>NC_051405.1:39274571-39275003 GCF_015228065.2 Penaeus monodon
ACTTCCGGAGAGTTAATTAAGTAATACTCGACAGTTAAAGTGCCCATGATGCTTTTGCTATATTCTTGATAATAGCCTGAAGAAAAATAAACGAAATTCATTGAACCGGCAATTTCAAACGCAGCTAAAATGCAAGATTGAAAGTGCGTTTGATGTTGTTGCAAACAAGCTGAGTTGCCTGGTGATTATCAGCGGCCTGTTCATATTATCAAAAGGTGACGCATTTTCAGCCTATCTCTGCTGGTTGCCACTTCCTTCAACATGTTTTGATAAATTATATAGGTATCGTATGTTGCGTCACATCCCTTCTTCCTATAGGGGTTAGTAACCGATATGCAGCATCCCCAGTAACTGCAGTAACCGTGTTATTCCAGTAAAAAGTTGACAACACTTAAAGAATACCTGCCCGAATGCCTTTTCGTATTAAGAGCG
>NC_051405.1:39275438-39276589 GCF_015228065.2 Penaeus monodon
ACAACTTTCGCTTTTACCTAAGAATATGTAATCAGGATAATGATAATGTTGTGATTCTCAGCAATTTTTAGATCTAATTTTTGGAGGCGATGCACAAGAAAACAAGTTGTGTATGTTTGTCTATTCTTGCATTGTGTGTGTTTCTTTTTTCTTTTTTTTGTGTGTTTGTGTCTGCGTGAGAGCATTTAATTATAAAAAACGATATTTGATATGCAGCAAGCAGGTAGCAAGAGAATGAATTTGCCTTGAAAGCAGGCCTATGCAAGCCAGTTAAGTACTGTGCCTACTCTCATGGATGTGTCTTAATCTTAGGTGGTCGCTCTATGAAGGTATATGTCTTTGGGTAAAGTCTTGGCTGTCCCAAGGTACGTGTCTTGGGGTAAGGTCGTCCCTATTCGTGTATTAAGGTAAGGTTTTGGCTGTCCTTAGGTATGTGTTACTGGTTAAGGTCGTACCTATACGCGTATTAAAGGAAGGTCTTGGTTGTCCTTGGTTGTCATTGGGTAAGGTCGTCCCCGTATGAAGGTACGGTCTTGGTTGCCCTGAGTAATGTGTCTTTGGGTAAGGTCGTGGCAGTCCTAAGACAGTGTCCCGAGGCAAGCGTCTTAGGGTTAAAAAGGTCGCGGCTCTCTAAAAAGGTGGTCGCTGTCTGTCTGCGGCGATATCCAGTTTTGTCTTGTATCGAAGTAGCGTGGCAGGCGTAGCAAACGTATTCTATAGTAAGACGCTTAGTTTATGATTGAAGGTCTTTATAAATTACCTATTTATTTGACTCGTTCGTCAATTCTTTCGTAACTTGAATGTGTCTTTATACGTCATGGTCCATAGTCTTTTGTCAACGAATAACGTTTTTCACGATATTTCGTAATCATTCATGTTCTCATTCATAGGACGTTATCAGTATTTCTTAGTTATTAGCGTTCGCTTAATTATTATCAACTTATTATATCCTTCTTTTCGTAACAGTATTTTCTAGGAGGCTCCAGATTCAATTTGAATTATTCTATATTGTTGTAGAAAGACAAGAATTAAGTCAAGGTAAGTGGTGTATTTACACGAACAAACTCGTAACCTCAAATCAGAAAATATATATCTGTGGTTTTCCTCATATTCTTACAAGCGTAGCAATAGCCGAGTTTGTTTTGTCACTC
>NC_051405.1:39277698-39277898 GCF_015228065.2 Penaeus monodon
ACTGACATTTCCCCATTGTCCTGGAATCACTATTCGTAAAACCTTGTTAACGATATCGGAATATCTGACATATTATCGATAACTGTATAAATCTCGGTCCTTTGTATCTCTTTTAATTCCACGGTGTGCCATTGCCTACGCCAGATTTTTATTGTTTTGTCTCCATAAACGAGAATTACAAGATATTTTGGTGGCGGTTG
>NC_051405.1:39278775-39279149 GCF_015228065.2 Penaeus monodon
TGTAGGATCATATTGAAAAAGAAAAAGAAAAAAACAGATCAGAGATCAAGGAAGGAAACTGTTGGTGTAGACATAGACCAATTCGTATACAATTTCCGCCTCAGATATTTTTAAAAGGCGGTAACCAAAGTGAAATGGAAAAGTTGATGAGGACTTTCAAAACAAGGGATCCAGGCCATCTGCTCCCATTACTAAAAAGCCCCGTATATCCAAGACTAGGGTATCAGTTAATGCATGCCCCCAGGACATGGAAGAACAAGCTATGGGGATGAGACCTTTGATTACCGTCCTATCAGTAAATGTGAAGCAGAAATTATATACGAATTGGTCTGTGTCTTCAGCGACAGGATTTACTTTGATGTCTGATCACTGCG
>NC_051405.1:39279175-39279991 GCF_015228065.2 Penaeus monodon
CACTTGACTACGATCCTACAACTAATTCTTAACTTGATTTCGAATTTCCATTTGAGCTTTATCTCATATATTTAAGTTCATCTACACAGTAATTCACATAGCCGTCACCCCCACCCACCCACCCACAATTTACAAGTGATATATAGAACGTTTTGGTGCTTGTCCTCTACATATAGTTCTTGGTGCACTTAGTAAGTGCTTTAGATTGTTCAGTATCATTTTTTATTTCCTGTTTATTAATAGAAATGACAGAGGTCAAGAACTGACACTTGTGGCATTCCACGTTTAACATTTCCACCACTTTCATTTATAAATATCGATTTGTTAGATTTTTCTTCTTCTTCTCTATCCATCTTTCTTTTTGTCCTTTGGTGTTTATTCCTTAATTCTGTGGAGTAATTTCCATGGCCGACATTGACTGAATTTTTTAGGGGAATCCAAAGTAATTTATATTAATTTTCTGAGTAAGGGCCTTTCGTAAACATTTATTCTGGTCCAGGATGAAAGTTAGACAAGATCTTGCCTTCAGAAAGATATGCTATTGATTTTGTTTCCTTGTTTCAAAAACCGGATTTTGATAGCATTTCGAATATTTCCTCTATGCAAGATATCTGTAGTTCTTTAGAATTTTATGGAATCAGTAACAGGTTTTGCAAGAATTTCGTTAGTGTTTTATATTGCTCAAATGATGTCCCTCAAGCTGAAAATCTTATCAGTAAAGGTATGAGTTTCATCAGTAATAATTTTGAAATAATAATGGTTAATAATGCACAATTTTCAATTTTCTATTCATTTTCCTGCTGACAAGAGAATAGA
>NC_051405.1:39280012-39280731 GCF_015228065.2 Penaeus monodon
CGATTATGTTCTGCCGCATCTATGTTAAATATGTTTCTCCCTTATTAGGATTTTTATAATTTGGTATAGGAATTAGCACTTGTTATATTGTATTTGTTAGCCTTTGTTCTTGATTTAATGTTCTTTGTTTCCTAATCAAATGGAGGGGAAATTAAAGTCACTCAGTATTATAATGTCTTGGTTTCCTTGGTATAATCACTAACAATATTCGGAGATTCACTGATTCAGGTAGTCTGTTTATATTAACATTTAAGTCTTTTATTTCTTCGGGATATTATCCCTACCATCTATTTCTGCCCCTAATTGATTTTCTCTCTGATTTACTGTTCCTTATTTTTAGACTGTCATCGTTCTTTTATTTATAGTCTTGACAGATAAATGTTTCTCTAAAGAAATATATAGGATTAGTTGATATTTGCAGTATCATCTAACTACGGTATTTTTGTCCGGTTTGCTTTTGAATAGAAACCTTTTATGTGTAGCAGTATAGGAGTTACGTCGTTCTTTACCATTAAACTCCTGAACTTGCTCAACATACTGTATCTTCTCCTATCTCCAGGGGCCGACCCTTCCACCTGTGTTGCCTGTTGCGTTGGGTTATGAGGTCTTCATATATAACTGTATTTTCTACCTATTTCTATTTTCTCTTTCTGTTCGTTTACTTGATATTTTTCTTAGACTTGTGGTCTCTCTTTATATCTCCTTTCGTCAACTGCCAC
>NC_051405.1:39280758-39281079 GCF_015228065.2 Penaeus monodon
AAAACACGAATAGGATATGATACATTCACTTTGCAAAGGTAGTTGCCTGAAACAGATTAGTAAAAGAAAGAAAGAAAAAATATTCGCAAGCATAAAAGATGAACACAAACAAAATGTATACAAAATCAAGCAAAAATGCTATATAATAGAGTCCAGGGATTAAAGGAAGAAATAGGATTGAATGTCAGTAATAATATCACAAATTATTTTACTCATCATATTTCTTGTTATATCTTGCTATAAAGTATTGCTTGATATTTTTTTTATCTCGAACATAGATTTATTCCTCAGATTTCCAGGAAGAGTGTTCCAGAATTTTGC
>NC_051405.1:39281259-39281473 GCF_015228065.2 Penaeus monodon
CAGCATATGTAAAGATAAGGATGTACCAGTGAATAATACATCTCTTTGAAGGCTTCAGTGGCTAGTACATTACTAATATGGTACACGTTGTTTACAAGATTTTGCAGACGATATCTTGGCTGTTTATGACACAGCTTATACCATGTTTGATATTTAGAAATTTAGTACAGTTAGTGCATATTACTATTTAATCGCCGTTCTGAGAGGGAGGACG
>NC_051405.1:39281586-39281719 GCF_015228065.2 Penaeus monodon
TTATCATTCCTAAAACCTTGTTAACGCTATCGGATTATCTGACACCCAATCGATAAGAATATAAGTCACACTCTACGGTTTCCGAAATGATATCATAAAGTCCAGTTGTATGAATATGTGCTCATCATCTTGT
>NC_051405.1:39284680-39284843 GCF_015228065.2 Penaeus monodon
CTTTCATCAAAATTGCCAGCGTGCCTTTACAATCGACCCCCGCGCTGGGCCACAAGTTCTAAAAAGGTCAGGAATTGCGAGTAAACGTGAGTTATGCATGGTTCGTCCCTCGTCACACGTTCGCCTCATGCCTCGCACCTCTCACTTCCTCACTCCTCACGCT
>NC_051405.1:39285241-39285409 GCF_015228065.2 Penaeus monodon
TTCCAAAACAGAAAAATATACCTCTCTATCCCTTTTCAATTCCTACCTCTCTTCAACTCTCTCCCTTTTCCTTTCCCCCCCCCCCATTCCCAAATCTTCTTTCCCCCTGCCTCCTCCCTCTTTCTTTCCCTCTCTCCTTAAACTCCCCACCGTCTTCGTGTGCTTATC
>NC_051405.1:39286189-39286447 GCF_015228065.2 Penaeus monodon
ACCTCGTAATCCTTGTGAAGTTTAAAGAGATAGAGGAGGGAAGTAGGAACAGGTAAATTTAGGGCTTAAAGTGGGAAAAGCAAAGTAGAATTAGCGAAAATTTGGAAGTGAGGGGGAGTGGCAGATCTGGAGAAGGAGAAGGAAATGGAAGAAAAGGGAAGGAAGGAGAAGGAAAGAGTGAAGAAAAGATAGGAAGGTGAAAAAGGAAGAGAGGAGTAGTGTTTTTTTTGTTTTTTTTTGTGTGTGTGTGGAATTTCC
>NC_051405.1:39287243-39287508 GCF_015228065.2 Penaeus monodon
TTATAAACTAATCGTAATGAGAGGCATAAAAAAAAGGTATTGCCCCATACATTCATATTGACATTTTTCCAGAGTCATTATCCGTAAAACCTTGTTAACAGTATCGGGACATTTGACACTTAATCGATGGTAGTCTAAATCAGCCTCTGTCGTATTTAGATCTGTTTCATATTGCCTTTTGCAGGGAAATGGGGACGCACTCTCTCTCTTTCTATATATCTAACTACTGCATCTCTCACTCTGTGTACGTGCACGTACGCACGCG
>NC_051405.1:39288116-39288435 GCF_015228065.2 Penaeus monodon
GGAAGACTAAACTCATTCAATTTGGCTGCACACAGGTATCACACGTATGGGCATAGCGATGGGACTCTGCTACACTTTTCCAGGAAATGGAGCGGAGATTATCCAGCGGCCAAATGGGTATCTTTATCCATAATTCCAGCTGAAACTCGCCGAAAAGTTTGGTACAGGAGGACTGAGAATTTGACAGGGAAATTTTCGCAAGTGACAATATTTGCTTACCTCTTTATATGCAAATGGTATTTAGATCCTTACTATTTCTTTTTTCTGACATTATATGGATGTCTACTATTTTCAAACTTTTTTTATTTTACCTAACAAC
>NC_051405.1:39288586-39289476 GCF_015228065.2 Penaeus monodon
TCCTTGCTTATCTCTTTGTGTACCTTATCTATATAGCTTCCTATTTCTTCGCCAAAGGGAATAAAATAAGGAGAACTTTTCATATTAAAACTGAAGTAATTAGTACGTAAAATAAGCCTTAAGTATCCAGCCTTTATTTGTGAACGCAAAATACTGTGGAGTCATAATCCTCTAGATAGCATTGGTATATGCAAATTTCAGCAACTGACGAATTTCTGGTTCATAATGTTTTACTATTTTTATTTCTTCGTTTTGATATTCTGCAAGCCATTTTGCAACAGAGCGAAGCGGGGAAACTGAAATAAAAATTACTGTTGTTTTTAGAAGGGTGTTCGAGTCATGGGTATTCAAGTTACACAGGGACGCCGTTGTGCTCAGCTACAGGAATAATGATCGTGCAATCTGCATTAAATTCGTACTTGAAATCTAAACTTATAATACCACCGTCGCATAGCATTTTTTTTTTTTTCAATTTGTTTGTCTGTTTTCGTATAATGTAATATGGATAGTATGAATGATGGATTAGTTCTTCTTCTGTCATAGAAAAAGAGAATCGTTGTGTTTATGTTTCTTCTTTTATAAGTCCAGAGACCAAGAGTGATGCCATTGTGCCCAATCCCATAACCCGAATTTATTTTCTCTTTAATCAGCTTTTTCTTGTAAACCTCAAAGTGTTCCAAGTGCCTTGATCCTAAACTGGGAAAACAGAATCCCCAGTCTAGTTGTTCTCGACGGTGGTTATAGTACTGTGCTGCAATTGTCAAATGGTTGGTCTAGTTTGAAATTGGTCCTTATGTCTTATTAAATCGTTTTCAAATAGTTTAGCGAGTTGGGTCTCACTTCCTCGGCGATCGCGATTTTTATTATGTTGGGGACTTTCCGCATACGGT
>NC_051405.1:39289496-39290217 GCF_015228065.2 Penaeus monodon
TGTCGGAACTCATTCGATGCAACTCCTTTTTTTCTCTCATGTCCCAGTATAATACATTCATTGATTCCATCCGAAGATGACAAATAAAACAAGGCCGTTCTGTCTGAATAATTTACATGAAACGTTTTAGTTACTATTCATCACTTAAATTCGGTTCTCTATAATACTGCATCTTTCCCTGAACCTCTGTAACCAAACGCACCATCCTCTCGTCTATTAGTGCGTAGCAATGGTTTTGACTGTCAAGCGATATATAAATTTTAAACGATTTTTATACCTTTTCTTTCAGAGCTGCCTATCCCTCACTCTTGAAAACGCTGATATGCCTTTTGACTTTGAACTTCGAAATCACAGGCCTTTCCTTCTCCATCAATCAAAGCCTAAAATGGATCGATCTGAAGACATTTTTCTCGTAAGAATCCTCCGCTTGTATATGCACACTCAACTTTTGTGTTGTTTTCTTGAGAAGCGCAACTTTCAGAAAGATGATACATCACAAAACAACGTAAATCAATATTATGTACCTTTATCATGTCGACATTTCTATTATTATTGCTATTGTTAGTTGTTAGTAGCTCTAGCGACCGAATATGGTCTTTCGGTTATTTAAGTAAATTCAGACAAAATCAAAAGAGACTCCCCTTTCTATCGGAATCTCCATGACCAAAATAGCATAAAAGTAGAAACACATCGATATGTCTAAATAGGACACTTGGATTAA
>NC_051405.1:39290350-39290434 GCF_015228065.2 Penaeus monodon
ATAAATAAAAGATAGGAGAATAAAACGTTACAAATCTGAGCTTCACTGGAGTAAATTAAATATCTATAAGAAGAACGAAAATCC
>NC_051405.1:39290588-39290969 GCF_015228065.2 Penaeus monodon
AAAATAACAGCAAACAGGATGAAATACAAATGCTAAAAAATATTCTTTATATAATTCGGACTATGTATAACGATGTTTCCTTTATATGATTTCCTTTATAACTTCATTATATCAAAAATAGATAAAGCAGCAAAATAAAGAGGTATGAATGAGAGTATATTTATTTACTTCAATATTTACCACTTTTGTAATAGTGAATTCTGTTCACCGGTAAAGGCAGAACTAGTTGCAATACGAGTGATCCAATAAACATGAAATATTGCAAGTGTAACAACGATTTTTAGACGAAATATGGTATAGATAGATATGGATACACGGAAATATTGAGTGTACCGATGCCGATGAGTATTTATTCATCTGTTTTGTTCATAATTCAAATAT
>NC_051405.1:39291003-39291079 GCF_015228065.2 Penaeus monodon
TAAATAACATGGGTGTTTTTCACTGTCAATATATTAAGTTACTCTTGGGTTATAAATTATGGATTACGATAAAACA
>NC_051405.1:39291340-39291503 GCF_015228065.2 Penaeus monodon
ACCTTTGTCCTTTTTTTTATTCAGTTGATAATCCTCTTATGCTTGGTTGCAGTAGATCGGCGCTCGTATTCCCAACAAATCTCTAATATTACGGGAAATGTCCGTTTTCACAGTACAAACAGACATAATACAGTTTCGTTCTGATTTAATGATCAGTATTCAC
>NC_051405.1:39291540-39291791 GCF_015228065.2 Penaeus monodon
CCCCCCCCCCCCCCCCGTATGAGTGGATAATAATCAATGAACTCATTGCCTTTGTCTCCCTCATCCTCCCTATTACTCTCACTGACATACCCATTGTTAGAAAAGTTTGCATTAAAATAAAAGTTGTTTTTTTTTCTACGGAATTCCAGTTATTGACCTAATGATCCGTTTTAGAAAGACACATGGCTTTAGAGGAAAGTAAACCAACTGTATGAAACGTAATCTGGTTATTAAATATGCTTGAAAGCCTT
>NC_051405.1:39292065-39292134 GCF_015228065.2 Penaeus monodon
ATTTGAAAATTTTTATTCCGTTTTCATTGCAAGGAGATGAATCGAAGTACAGATATTATCGGAAGTGGC
>NC_051405.1:39292547-39292903 GCF_015228065.2 Penaeus monodon
TTCACACATATCCGCTTCTTCATTTCACTCCGTACCTTACACCAAAGTTATGAATGATCTGTTGGCAATTTATCTATCAACGTACAGCATTGCAAAATTTCAATGCAGAATATTATAGAATATTATCATTTTCAGATCTGGAATTTTGAAAAATAAACGTCCGCGCTGTCTTGCATATACTGTGGTCCGTAGTGGCTGTGACAGCTGTTACAATTTTTCCGTTAATATTAAAGAAACGCAGGAATTTTCCAATACATATATACACCATGACTTTCTGGTGGAAGCGGCGTTGATGGAATTCAGTTATATACTTTCTTTGATTTTCAATTCAGATTCCTATTTTGGTTTCGTTCCGA
>NC_051405.1:39293451-39293680 GCF_015228065.2 Penaeus monodon
CTGTATCATGCAGGCAGTAGAACCCCGGACATTGGTGGTGTAAAAAAATAGAGTAAAAGTAATTGATTACATAAAAGTTAACAGGATAACAGTTTGTAAAAAATAGTAAAATATACCATCTTTCGAAAATTCAGAATCAGCTTGACGAAGAGGAATGCAAAAAACATTCCCATTGTATTTTTTTTTATACTGTCCAATTCAGCTATTTGGCAATTCTTCCAGAGCATCC
>NC_051405.1:39296144-39296696 GCF_015228065.2 Penaeus monodon
CACACACACACACGTGGAACATATTAATTTTATAAAGATGACTTAAGCATGAATTCAAATTTGTTATGTACCTCTCCAGAAACTCTAGATCCTTTTCTGGCCAACGTTGCATGGGTATTGCGTCATTGTAGATCGAAGCTGAGCGTCTGACCAACCCTCACCCGCGTGAAATGATTTGTTAATGGTTTAAAATAAATGAAACTGGAAATACACATCATTCTCAAAATGCAATAATCATTCACAAAATGTCCATTAGCAGTATAGCTTTCACATTGCCATTGTTCCGTGTATTTCATTGTGAGATTCTTAAAAATATATATATTTGTAGTAATATAAACATAAATGATATTTTTCGAAGCACTCGCTGAGAGGGTACGATAAGCATGAAAGAAAATGAGATACAAAAACTATATGGTATTTCGGGATTAGTTGTTAGAAGCTCTAGCGACCGAAAATGGTCTTTAGAAAAGAAATGGTTAAGGGCAAAATAATATGAGAAGGTAAACATTGCCAAGACGGAGCATAAGCTCTTCCTGATTGTATTTAATTTTT
>NC_051405.1:39296905-39296994 GCF_015228065.2 Penaeus monodon
AGTGTAAAGGAGAGAGGCTGATGACAAAAGAACCGAGGATAGTAGAAAGCCATATGTAGTATTCACTGAGTTCCTGCATTGTTCGGAGG
>NC_051405.1:39297318-39297459 GCF_015228065.2 Penaeus monodon
CACTGAGAGATGTTAAATAATGTTTGATTTTGTATTGAATAGGAAATGCCTGATGTGTTAATTTCCAAACGCGTCTGAACATGTTTCGCTTCTTATTGAACGCGAATATTTATTAAGTTTTATTTACTTACGGTGTGAGTT
>NC_051405.1:39298450-39298581 GCF_015228065.2 Penaeus monodon
ATATCCTTGGCCAGAGGGTGTCACTGTTCAGGGGCTAAAGCTTATGTCACAATATAGACACACATTCCCTTCATACTTATTGCGTAACATCGGAAGCAAAAAGAATAACAAAGGTGTAATAAAATGATATT
>NC_051405.1:39299056-39299134 GCF_015228065.2 Penaeus monodon
ATGCGATATTACGTTTTACTGAGTTGCTTAGGCTGGAGCTTGAGTGAATATATGCATAAATGTTGAAACTTCATCATA
>NC_051405.1:39299463-39299844 GCF_015228065.2 Penaeus monodon
ACTCAATAACATGTTTTCCTCTGCCTCATAGGCCGTCCATGCTTAAGAAAAATTTCCCATCCAACGTATTATTCGTGTGAACCGCTTCTACCAACTAAATCAGGGAGCACAGTAACGTGGACCAGTCTGTGTTTTATAGCGTCCGTGGGAAAGTAATAAACTGAACGAAGAGGAGTGTGACAATGCCTTTTCCACAAACTGCTCGCGGGGGAACAATAGATTCCGGAGACAAACCTAAAACATTGTTTGTTCGCTCCTCTCTCTGCAAGAAGTTCCCTCGGCAAGAAGCTAAAGGCAGGGCGATGGAGGAGTTGCAGCGCCAAGAATGAGAGATCCTTCGTGTTAATTTGTTTGCTGTTTTGGGTATAGTAATATCGGTGA
>NC_051405.1:39300412-39300656 GCF_015228065.2 Penaeus monodon
TATATACAGTACCCATACACATGAACACCAAAACAGGCTCTGAAAGCTTCAAACCTCCCGTGTTCTGTGTACCGTGAAACGCCCATCGAAGTTGTTCATCTGTCTTGTTCATCGATGCATCTCTAATTCATTGAACCTAAAGTGAGACTGATTCCTGGAACGCTCAAGCATCCAGGATCCGACGGAGTGTGAGGCGGATACAGGCGCTGCCGAACTCTTTTCTCGATCTCCGTCTCGCGTTTTC
>NC_051405.1:39301733-39302114 GCF_015228065.2 Penaeus monodon
CCCTTTTCTCTTAAACCCCAAAGTACTACAGTTAGCAAATAATTCCACAGCAATTCTCATTCTCTCTGTTTTCCTTTCGCGAACTTTTATTCCTTGATCTAAAAAGTTCGACAAGAATTTCGGGCGACTGAGTAATTTCGCCACGTAAATATAAGAAGATTTTCTGAGGGGACTTAGCTCATACTGGGGGAGATTTTTCTCGAGTTATCCAGGAAAACTCTGGAGGAAAAAAGAAAAAAAAAGATACTTTACTTGATAATGATGATTAGACTCCCTTGGACACCGAAATACCTGTGCTCTTTATCCACCTCAAGGTTAATTCGGGATTGTAATGTGATGTGGATCTGGTGTCTTGTTCCCGTATGCCTGTGTTTTGTATTC
>NC_051405.1:39303323-39303425 GCF_015228065.2 Penaeus monodon
AAAAAAAGGGGGGTGGTGTGATAGTTAAAATTTATAGATGGGCAGTTAATAGATATGGAGAGATAACAGTAAAAGAGAGAGATGGTCAGATAGACAAGGGTA
>NC_051405.1:39303526-39304080 GCF_015228065.2 Penaeus monodon
GCGCCCCGGCCCAACAGACATAGCACCACACACAACAAACTACAAAAACATCAGAAAACATAATGAGACGGAAAACGACCAACCACACAAAAGGCAGCAGAAATACCCCCAAAAAACATCATACAAAAACAGCAGACAACGGGGGCAGACAAACTGCAGCGACAACAACAGTAAAAGACAGAAATGACAACAAAAAAACTGACAGACAGACAAACTGACAGACAAAAACAACAACAGCCCGGTCAGCAGACAGAGAGACAACAAACGACAAAAGACGACAACAACGACAGACAAACAGACAGCAAACGGGAAAAACGACATCAGAAAAAACAAACGACGAAAACAAACAGACAAAAACGACCAGACAGACAGACAGACAAACAGAAGACCGACAGCAGAGGAATTTGTTACCCTTTTGCCCAGAACCGTAAAGATTTGGCGGAGAAGGAAGGCATGTCTCCACTCCTTGTCCGGATCCGAACCCGCTTCGTTTAACTGGCAACTGCTTTGCAAGGAGCTCGAGCGGAAATAAGTGGAGGAACGCTATGCAACGA
>NC_051405.1:39304500-39304878 GCF_015228065.2 Penaeus monodon
TTTATTTTATGTGTGGTTGGTATTTCCCTATGTTATAGTTTTATATAATTATTTTTTATGTATATCCATATAAAAATGTATAGCTTGATGTTATTTTCCTGTAAACTTTCTCTCTGACTGCATTATATTTATACTTGTTTCATGAAACAAACAACAATGGCATAATAATAATTTACCATTATCATATAAAGAAATTTTTTGACAACATGAAATCCTATCAAAAAAATTTCATTTGGCAAAGACAGAGAACAAAATTACTCCCAGAAAGACCATCCCCCCTAAAGATAAAAAAGGTAATATTAAACACAAAGTACATATCCTCGCAACCTTAGCCAGTGTTATTAATACTTCAGTTCGACATTTTCAAGCAATCTTTCA
>NC_051405.1:39304928-39305052 GCF_015228065.2 Penaeus monodon
AGTTCACTCTTTTATTACAGTGATCTCGAAATTTCTCAAGATTTGTTCTGTCTGGCGTTCTCGTTTACTTTTTTGTTTGCTTGTTTGTTTGTTTCTTATTCTATCTTTCTTAATTTTTACTATG
>NC_051405.1:39305518-39305682 GCF_015228065.2 Penaeus monodon
AAAATAATCCTTTTATTGGCCTACTCTTATCTTCTCTTACTTATCTGTCATCTCCACCTTACTACCTTCTAAATTTAAAACACTTACTATTAAACACACCAAAAACCAAAAAACCACCCACACTTCAACAACACACATTAAATTTTTTTTAAGAAATAAAAGGT
>NC_051405.1:39305728-39305842 GCF_015228065.2 Penaeus monodon
CTTGCCGTGCTATGGAGGCGAGAATAAAACTAAGTATGAAAGACATTCATTGCTAAAAATTTATTACAATGAACTTCCGACAACAGCGCGAGGCAGAGAGCTCCCCTTCCTTTT
>NC_051405.1:39306418-39306570 GCF_015228065.2 Penaeus monodon
AAAAAAAAAAACCGTTTTGTCCGCAAAAAACCCCTTTTTCTCGACTATCTGCCCCCCTCTTCCCATTTCCGCCCCCGATTCTCCCCGGGGTTTTCCTTTCCGGGTCACAAAATTCCTTCCCAAACCTTTCCTTTTAAAAAATTGGTTTAAAA
>NC_051405.1:39306620-39307220 GCF_015228065.2 Penaeus monodon
TCTTTCGTTCCCGGGGGGGGGGTTCCCTTTCCCCTTTTTTATCCCCAAAAATTTTTTTGATCTTTCAAAATTTTTTTCTTGGGGGGGGGGCAGTTTCTTTTCTGGGGGGGGGGGGGGGCTTTGGGGGTAAATTTTTTTTTTGGGGGTTCTCTTCTATTCTTCTTTTTTTCATGTTCTGGGAAATCTTTCAAAAAGGGGGTTTTCCTTTTCTTTGGGGGGGGGGTTTTTCTGGGGGGGAAAATTTTCTTTAAAAAAATTTCAAAAATTTTTCTTTTTCTAAATCCCTTTCGTTTGGGGGGGGGGTCTTCCCCCTTTTTCCTCGTTCTTTTCTTCTTGGGGGGTCGGGGTCCCGTTCATTTTCATGTCTGGGGGGGGATGTTTCCCCGGGGGGGGAAAAGGGGGGGGGTCTTTTGGGGGTAACTCTTCCCTGGGGGGGGTTTCCTTGGGGGTAAAAGGGGGGGCCTTCCGGACGATCAGCGGAAGAGATAGGCCTGGACGAAGCCGGAGGTTCCTTGGGTAAAGAAAGGCTGGTGGTTGTAGATGAGGGCCGCCGTTTCCTCCTCTTCGGTCGGGAACTTCTGGCTGTTATGGCGAGCTGGC
>NC_051405.1:39307626-39307890 GCF_015228065.2 Penaeus monodon
TCAGTGTGGACGTGAGAGAGGAAGTCCAATGTAGTCGTGAAGGAGATTAGTGTGGACGTGAGAGACTTCAGTGTGGGCGTGAGTGAGTCCAGTGTGGGCGTGAAAGAGTGCAATGTGGGTGTGAGGTAGTGCAGCATAGCCTTGAGGGAGTGTAGTGTGGGCGCGAGAGAGTCCTGCGTGGGCGTGAGGGTTTTATAATGGAAGAAAAGCAAAATGTGTCTCTGACTGGGAAGCTCTACTTTAATGCCGTTTTGGCTCGTGAGT
>NC_051405.1:39308444-39308582 GCF_015228065.2 Penaeus monodon
AACGTACACTCTAACCAGAACATTATGTACGCTTTTTCACACTATGTAGAACAGTGGAATAAAGAGAATGAACAATGCAATATATTCTAGTTCGGTCATTTATCTGAATTTCCATAAAACCGGCTGAAATTTTACCTC
>NC_051405.1:39308670-39309045 GCF_015228065.2 Penaeus monodon
CGTGAAAAGCCTTTTCCATTTTTTTCTAGCGCTTTACATATATATAATTTTTATTATTCTATATCAATGATTTACATTCATTTTTACTTTCTCTCTTTGAGGGAATGTGATTTTCTCTTCTCTATCTAAATTCTTGATTTCAATTTTAATTAATTTCTTTGGAAAAGGTAATTCCCTAATGGAACTGTTGTAATTTACTATGCTTTCGTTCATTGTCAATTAGGTCTCTCCAAATCACTCATTCATTCTAAGGAAGCATCGGGAAAGCCAGCAGTGCGGCGTAGGAATTGCTCCTTCTTGGGAGTTCAGTGTTTTGATGCCAAAACGAGGAATGTGTGTCTCCTATATATTTTCCTTTGCTTTGCCTTTTGACAC
>NC_051405.1:39310073-39310320 GCF_015228065.2 Penaeus monodon
CTTGATTAGCAAAGAAATTGGCGAAGAACTGTCCGACGCCCACAGCCTGGGGCGTGTGGGGAATGGCGTCGTGTTTCTCGTCGTCCTTCCACTCGAACTGGTTCTTCTCGGGGTGAAACTGCGAGCCGAAGAGAGGGAGGGCGACGTGTTCCATCAGCGCCACGTACTCGAGGCCGTCGAAGTCGAAGCTGGTGGCCAGGAGCTTGAACTCGTCGGCGAGGCCAGAGAGGGTGAAGTTCTGAGGCGA
>NC_051405.1:39310959-39311095 GCF_015228065.2 Penaeus monodon
GAAATTATTGAAGAAAATGTTAAATGCCATCCTAGGGTGCAAAATATACAAGAGACAGGATACGACAAGAGAAGCAAAATATATTCTACAGAAAAGAAGGAAATGTCAAGAAGTGAAAACAAAAGAAATACGTTTG
>NC_051405.1:39311124-39311364 GCF_015228065.2 Penaeus monodon
GCATATTTTGGGGTCTGATTTGAAGAAAAAAGATTATTAAAAAAACAAAAACAAAAAGAAAAAGGAAAAAGTTTACACGTGTCATATTATCGCGACGCTCACCAAGGCAACACGTGTCATTTTTATTCGTTTGTTTTTTTTAATCATTTTTCACTTCCTTCGCTCGCTGTTTATTTCTGTATCATGATATCTTGCTTGGAAATAAGTGCATCCACACATTTTAGCTTCAAATCTTAAGTC
>NC_051405.1:39312095-39313917 GCF_015228065.2 Penaeus monodon
AATTATTAAACAAACTAGAAAAAAGCAAGACAGGAATGCTTTACCTCAGGTGTCATGCACCACTTGTGAAAATTGACAGTCGTGTTGAGGAGCCTGATATAACCGATAACATAGTCTGGCATTTGTGTGAAGATACGGGAGTCCATGTAATCTGTAACAGATGGCAGGTAACGTGTGGTTCAGGTCTCATACATTTTCTTAGTTGCTCTGGGGAATACATGATAAAATCTGTGATGAACTATGAGGGAGAATGACATTTTTCAACAAGAAGAAATGACAAAATGCTCTCAGAACCGTTTCATTATTCTTAAATAAACACATACTAACCCCTCTCCTCGCGAATAACACAGCTTCAACACAGGTTATGGAGCACCTTAGAAGGAATGCCATTACGTATTGTAACTTGACTCTAGTCATGATGGCACTGAGACGTACCTTTTGTAACAGTAAGAGGGTCAACCTTGTTGGAGGCCCTGCAGCTAGCGAGCCATTTCTCCTCTCCAGCGGCGAGGTAAGTCATCATCTCGAAGCCCAGGCACGTGCCCCATAGAGGAAGATACACGCCTTTTAAGTTTGCCTCTTTCACCTACGAAGGTAAGGCAATAAAAGGTGATTTGTATGTGCGTGTGTCAGATAGTGTCCTTATGAATGCATGGTATTCAAGTATATTTAACCATTGTAATATTCTCTATCAAAAGTATGCATTTCTTCAGTGCCCTGTAAACATAATTCAGACAGTATTTATTATCACAAATAGTCATTACATAAACACGTAACTAGTCCACGCCTTACTCTTCCCAATAGGCTTTTACCTCATCATCAAATATTCGGGATGGGGGAAGGGGGGCAACCTATTCCTTAGATATATCTAATATCATTTTGACACCAAAAAGAGAACTCAAAAATCCTGGAACTTCTTCGCAAATACTTTATTATAGATCCGGGATTCAGGAAATTAACCTCAATGATTCTGAAATGTGTCCTACTTCAAGCAAATTCGATTTTACGTTGTTTTTCATTTCTAAATCAATTTAATTTTTCATAGATACACAGACCGTTAAATCTATATTACCCCCAGTCTCAGAAAAATGAAAAAAAAAATATTTCAGTCTGCAAACACCTTTTTTTTCTTTTCTTTTTTATTAAAACAGTATATGTAATATTTTTGGGTTAATAATTAATACCTTCAACACATTATTACTTTTTTCTCAAAAGAGATTTTCTAATCTAGAGTCTGGAGTGCGTTGCCATTTTTTTTTAATCCTTTCGTTCTTTCCTGTGATTGGACGAGGCATAATTCAAAGCACAAAGTGAAAACGTAATCTCTTCTTGATACAATGCATGTCTAGATGGGATATAATGACCCTCTTGCCCAGAAAATAATCTAACCGAGATGATTATACATCATTCCATATTATACCAAAAAAATCCGGAGTTGGGGGAGAAAATCCTTAAATTCGGAAAAAAAAAACAAATCCAGAGATAGGGAAGAAAAATCTCCAAAAAATCCGAAAAAAGGTAGAAAATACCTCAAAATTCTTAAGGAACCTCATCATACTACAAAAAAAATTACATACCCCATCACCTCATCCTAAACAGAATGCCTCTCCCCCCTACCTACCCTTACCTCCTTAACCCACCTACCCAACCCATCCCACGTTAAAAATCTACTATATATCATTACTAACGAGCTGGTATATCTTGGCACCAGCTGCTCCGTATCCACTGGAGTTGGTGATAGAGGTGGCGCCTCCTGGGAACACAAACCTATGAGGGACACGAGTACATGTGTCATGAGATATGGACAGACTGGCATACAAAA
>NC_051405.1:39314127-39314364 GCF_015228065.2 Penaeus monodon
ACAGAAAAAAATACATAAAATATATACAAATGAACAGCCCTGAGGAGAAAAATCAATTAACGATTCTTGGGAAGAGAAATCCCACATATAAAAAAGTAGAAATGCCTTACCCATTGAGATGTTTGGCCAGATTCTCATAATAAGCATCATCTTGATTGATACTGAAAGGAAATATATTATCTTCATTATCCTCAATGCTCCTAATTAACTCAAAGATAAGTATATAAACATTACCAA
>NC_051405.1:39314750-39315064 GCF_015228065.2 Penaeus monodon
TCACAGAATCGGAACGACTCGGGCTCCAGCACTCTCGAAATGCTTCACATAAGACGCAGCAATGTAGGATGTGTAGTTCTTATCCTCTAAACCTTCAAGGATGCTGTCCGGAGGATGCTGAGATAGGATGCCTGGGAGATTTTTGTACGGTAGGAGAGAAAGGAATGGTAACCATATAGTATTTTACTGATAGCGGTTATAAATTAACTTTTCGGAATAGTATAAATGTCTGATTTCTTCTCCATTTGATAAGCGATAATAAAAAAGTAGATAAGCAAGTAGACGAGAGAAAATTACAAAGTGCACACGTACTG
>NC_051405.1:39315088-39315884 GCF_015228065.2 Penaeus monodon
CATATCTAATCTTTACTGATACAGATACAAATTACAATTACGTTTCTAATGCTACGGAAATCGATCACATTTGATCTGTGTTTACACGAGCTTTGACATTTATCAGTCTATAATTGTTCAAAGGATTCTAGCGTTAATTAAAAAAGGCCAGTGCATTGTATGTTATACAGCGCGATTCGGTATAATATCCTGCGTAATCGACAGCCGTGGCATTGATTGAGAAAATAAACAGTGAATGTTTGGTTAGATTCGTTTAACCTCTACTAGTGTGTATTGGCATTTAATTGATATATGTGGCATTACTGTGCGGTTTAATTTCATCAGTATGTTTGTGTAATGCGTCAACGTTTGATGTATATAGGTATGGATCACTGAAATATTAATTGTGTAATTACTGTTGCTTCATTTGTATTAAGTTACCGTTACTGATATTATCGTATTATTACTGACATTACCGTCATTACGATTACTGCGCGTTATAACAGTAAATACCTATATCATTAATGCACCTCTTTATAAATTAGGTATAATTCATATTCACACCAAATGCCATTCTAAAAAGAGACCTCGATAACTAAGGTCTAATAAAATCTCACCTATAATGGGCTTCATTAATTGTTTTACATTTATTGTTATTGGTAATAATAATTGATATAATAAAAATCATTGTTGATATCAACATTAGACATGAATACTCACAAGACACCTAACACCATTCTAAAAAGAGATCTCACTAGTTAGATCATAATAAACTCCCACCAATAATGTGTTTCATTTATTGCTATCAAGTTACCAT
>NC_051405.1:39315950-39316268 GCF_015228065.2 Penaeus monodon
CACATGACACCAAAATATAGAATACAATGAACCCTCACCTATAATGGGCCGCATAGTGTAGTCAAACTGCCCTTGAACACAGCATAGGGCACCGGCAAGGAGACCCACGCTCAGTAACGCTTTACCTGCCATTGTCCCGTTGTCTATGTGTGTTTGCAGGACCACCCTCTATTTATACGTCCATAACTGATGACACGTGGTATCTCGATGGCATTGCCTACTTACCAGGAGGTATATGGCTAGACAGTTTTGATTGTAGCCATGTTTTTGGATATAAGTTCCTTAGTAATCTTTTCTTTTGGTTTTATTTTATTTTTT
>NC_051405.1:39317106-39317192 GCF_015228065.2 Penaeus monodon
TTGCACTTATCTGCTCTCGTTTTCAAGGCAGTGAGGCATGTATTCCGCGCTGGTGGTCGCCTTGAAGAAACAAATGCTTGATTATT
>NC_051405.1:39317629-39317849 GCF_015228065.2 Penaeus monodon
GGTCTCTGAAGTTATCACTCCTATTCCTACTACTTTCCCACGTACACTGTGACCAAAGTATTATATATGTCAATTTTTTACAATGCAGAATAATGGAATAAAGAGAACGAACAATGCAATATATTCCAGTTCAGTCATTTATCTGAATTTCCATAAAACCGGATTAAAATTTGCCTCATATATATCGTGGAAAATGGTCTCTCCTTTTTTTTTCTTTTTT
>NC_051405.1:39317950-39318255 GCF_015228065.2 Penaeus monodon
TGCATTTTTTTTTTTCTTTTTTTATTATTAATTTGCTTTGATTTTTACTTTGTTTATAACGCAATGTAATGTTCTCTTCTCTATTTAAATTCTTGATTTCTCTTTTAATTAATATCTTTGAAGAGGTCATTCCCAATTGGAACTGTTGTAATTTACTTTGGTTTTCGTTCATTGCCAATTAGGTCTCAAAAATCATGCATTTAGTCTAAGGAAACATTGGGTTAGTGCCACTAGGGAAAATTCATGTTGCATGTTATGATGCAAAAGCGATGGAAGGTTTTTCTTCCTCTCTCTTAAGAATGCAT
>NC_051405.1:39318606-39318743 GCF_015228065.2 Penaeus monodon
CGAATCTTTTTTGAACTCGTGGCAATCAAAAATAAAATGAAATGCACGTTGCCCTGCAAGCAATAAGTTATAAGTTGAATGCTCGTGCTTTTCGCCTAGTATGGTAATGAGCCAACTAGTTCAGACTGTTCCTTGTA
>NC_051405.1:39319130-39319392 GCF_015228065.2 Penaeus monodon
AAAGGCTGTCACTTCCATCATAAAAATTATTAGTGTTTTTTTGAAGTGTCTGAGGTATTTTCTTCTTTAAAGTTTACAAGAAACATATGATCGACAATGAAACCTTAACACGAATACGGACTCCTGTGGGTGATTAATTCTGGTAATTAAGGTTAAACAACACTTTATATGAAGCATGATTAAGAATTCTAATTAGTTTTGAATAACGATGACTAATTAGCGCTTCACCGAAATACCATGAGTTGTATTAGCGGAATTAGAG
>NC_051405.1:39319745-39320014 GCF_015228065.2 Penaeus monodon
TTATTTAGATGTTTTTGCAAACCCATTAACATTTTATTTGTTATAATAATAGCTTGTTCTTTTTATATAACGTCTACCAGGATTTAACATGATTGAAAATGATAAATTACCATAATAAACCTCGTCTCGAAAGCCAGCAATGTTATTTTTCATATATAATACATAATTGACTTTTAGTGTGTGCAAAGGTTCATTCATAACTGGTAATAATGTTGAGATTGGTTACCAATGAGATTAAGTTATTTTTATTTAAGAAGGGGATTCAGTAT
>NC_051405.1:39320351-39320543 GCF_015228065.2 Penaeus monodon
TACAATGACCCAAAACTTAGAAAGACTGTTCTAAAACACATTAAGGGTCTGATCGCCGTTTTCAGATGAACAAAAAAGTTTCTTAATGAACGACCTGAGAAAAAGTTTTCTCATTAATTGACATGTAATTAAAGTTGACGCTTAACCTACGATGTAGAAGAACTGTTCCGTTTTCATTGCTGTAGAAGTAAA
>NC_051405.1:39321301-39321495 GCF_015228065.2 Penaeus monodon
GCTTTGCAGATATCAAACTACCGTACTCTTAATTGCATTCGTAGTTTTAATTATATTCCCAGCTTACTTTAATGAACTGCGAAGACAGAGTGATCCCGAATGGAAGGATTTTGAAAGAGACGAGAACTTTGATCCTCTCTGTTGGCGATTCTACTGCAAGATGGGAGATACTTAGATGTGAAATAACGTTAAGG
>NC_051405.1:39321939-39322015 GCF_015228065.2 Penaeus monodon
AGATCTGATGTTTCCTCTTGAAGTTGTATTTACGTATTAATATAAACTGATTCGTAATGAGATTGAGGTTTGTTCT
>NC_051405.1:39322044-39322440 GCF_015228065.2 Penaeus monodon
GGTTTGTTTTTTTTCGTAACTCAAACGTGGTCGGAAACGTTCAGAATTAATTAAGTAAGTGCAACGAAACCGTCGAGAGAAGATAACGCCGTTATTTATTAGTCTACTCAGTTGGTGAGAAGGCAATAGAAGACACATCTCTTGACCAAAGTCTGCAATGTTTGAAAGTAAAGAAACAATAAATTTCGTATTTCAAAGGCTTTACGTAAGGATAAACTTTATGGCGTGAATTTATGCCACATAAAATAAGCGATTCCAATATATTACGGCCCGTCGCTTGATTCCCGGATGTTGGCCCACGACTCTGACAGTCTTACGTCAAATGACAACACAAAAGAAAACGGATAATATATATGACCACAAACTCGTGTAAAACATTTTACGTAACATTTATCA
>NC_051405.1:39323778-39324061 GCF_015228065.2 Penaeus monodon
GATTCACCCCCCACCCCCCACGTCGTCATGACAGTGCCATTAAAACACACAAAGCGACGTGCAATTCAAACGCGGTCGGACTGCGCATCACTGCAGTCTTGCAATCCCGGGATCTGCAATGCTTTCGAGTATTGCCAGATTCATTCCGTTCATTTGCGTTCGACAGGGTGGGGTCTCGCTTGCTTGCGTTCGTTCGTGCGTTTATCGGCCAAAAATGTATAAGTTGGAAACAGTTTTTTTTTTTTATTATTATTAATCTAGTGATGTATTCTTTATTCACATA
>NC_051405.1:39324196-39324330 GCF_015228065.2 Penaeus monodon
GGTAAGGAGTTTTTGTAAAATTCTTTATTGACTCAAACAATGAAGTGATTACATCCGTAACTGAAATTTTGTTAAGAATAATCTAGAAATCAGAACGTATAAAGTAGAGCTAGGTAGTTGAGTGAATAACTGCT
>NC_051405.1:39324363-39324462 GCF_015228065.2 Penaeus monodon
GTGGTCGTGTCAAATCTGTAATTAGATTAAGTACGCAATTAACATAATGAATTAAATGGGAAAAGATTATACTGAAACCGATCTGGATTTACCGTTTGA
>NC_051405.1:39324488-39325359 GCF_015228065.2 Penaeus monodon
GTATTCCATTTCTGTATAATTTATTTACGGCATATCTCTCTTTGGCAATTCTTTCAAATTATACAACATCTTCACCCGCACATATGTCAATTTTCTTTTCACTTATCACTACATTGCATAAGAGGTATGGAATATAATTTGTTTATAGTGCAAAAGAGACTCTTGAAAGATCTATTAACTGAAAAAAAAAATAGTAGGCGATAAGCACAGTGAAATTTATTATTCTTTCCATAAAAAATCCCATATTCTGTCTCCGTGGTATGGTACAACATGCAGAAATGCAAAGTCCTTTCTACTAGAGTCGCACTTTCAGTGCCCCTTTCTCTAAAGCTGAATAAGTGTTCCAACAATAAATTCATACAAATATTCCTCTCAAAAAATTAGTTCTCCCTCATAGTGCGATATATCATTTCACGCAATACTTGATTACAAATCCAGCGAAATGAACACCGGGATGGCGCATTCACGAGCGATAGAAAACGGGAAAATGTCGGACGATGTCGCATAAAATTTTTACTGCTGACGGACTTCGCTTTTACTGAACAAAGTTCGCTTAAACTGAATGGAATTCGGTTTTCATATGTTTCGTTTTGTGAAGACTACGAGGTTTATAATTTGCTATTATTGAACAACGTGCCTTGTAGTGTTTTAGTGTTCAAGGGTAGGTTAAAGGAGAGGGAGGGGGAACTAGGCAAAATTTATGGAATTGCCGATTGGTTGACGGAGGTTAACGGTGTCCTAATGTATATATGATTTGTTGTTCGTGTGCGTGATGCCATGAATTATGGTAATGGCACTGGTGTGACGACCCAGTTTATTGGTGATGGTTATTACTTCTAAAAGGGTGGGTTATGGTGGTGGTAACAGTGCT
>NC_051405.1:39325387-39325531 GCF_015228065.2 Penaeus monodon
AGGCGAGAGAGGGAATCTTGATCCATTTTTAGGGGTATTTACGAGTATTTTTCCCGAAAAAGCACATCTCACTAATATCGACTTTAGAGCCTCACTCGTCCCATTTCTGTCACTGTTTGTCTGTTTGCTTGTCTGTATTTCACT
>NC_051405.1:39327060-39327275 GCF_015228065.2 Penaeus monodon
GATAACTCTACGTAACAAATGTTTTATACGAGTTTGTGCTCATGTATATTATCCGTTTTCTTTTGTGTTCCAATTTGACGCAAGACTGTCAGGGTCGCAGACAATCTCCGGGAATCAAGCAACTGCCTTAGTATATTGGAATCGGTTATTGTCTCCTTACATATTGTTTCTTTGTATTGTTTCTTTACTTGTAACATTACATACTTTGGTTAAAA
>NC_051405.1:39327353-39327553 GCF_015228065.2 Penaeus monodon
ATTTAGCTATTTTTCACCCTAACATTTTTTCACATCACATCTCCCATCTTGCAGCAGAATCGCCAACAGAGAGGATCAAAGTTCTCGTCTCTTTCAAAATCCTTCCATTCGGGATCACCCTGTCTTCGTAGTTCATTAAAGTAAGCTGGGAATATAATTAAAACTACGAATGCAATTAAGAGTACGGTAGCTTTGAAATG
>NC_051405.1:39327926-39328022 GCF_015228065.2 Penaeus monodon
TGCACTTGGGAACTAAGGAATATAATAATGTAAAGCATAATTTTTTCCATACATATTTTACCTTCGTAGTAAAGAAAATAGTATAATCTTTCTATT
>NC_051405.1:39328099-39328769 GCF_015228065.2 Penaeus monodon
AATTATGTTTTATAACACAGGTAAAATATGATGAAAATGTATAGAAATGAATCCTCTTCTTATGTAAAAAGAAAATTTACTCTTGCTGGTAATCTCAACATAAACACGAACTATGAATGACATTTTGCATACACCGGATATCAAATTCTTATTACACTTGAAAATTAACACTGCTGGCTTTCGAGAAGAGGTATATTATGATGATGTATCATTTTCATATGTTTTAGACCCTGATAAACACTATATATTCAGTACATTTATGATTATCATCAAGGAAATACTAATCGAGGTTGCTAAGAATATCTTAATAAATTGTTATTGTTATTATCACCATCACCATTGCTATCACTGTGGCGATAACGATCCTTATCATAATTCTAGTATCATCTGATTTTCCACATTCTAATTTCAGTCACTCACACCTGCATCTCGAATTATATACCTGCTCTCTATAATTAGTCTCATGACCTGTTATCCATTGGTGCTTTAATCCTATTATTGCAACCCACGATAATTCGACGAAACGCTAATTAGTTATCGTTATTCAAAACTAATTGGAATTCTTAATCCCGCTTCGCATAAAGTGTTGTTTGACCTTAATTACCAGAATTAATCCCCCACAGAAGTATTCGTGTTAAGATTTCAGCGTTGATTATGTTTTGCAAGATTA
>NC_051405.1:39329135-39329665 GCF_015228065.2 Penaeus monodon
TACCCATTCCTAAAGGGGGAAAAGAGTAAAACAACCCTGGTTTTGGCATCATAACATTAAATTCCCAATTCCTACGCCGCACTGCTGGCTTTCCCGATGCTTCCTTAGAATGAATGAGTGATTTGGAGAGACCTAATTGGCAATGAACGAAAACCAAAGTAAATTACAACAGTTTCATTGTGGAATTACCTTTTCAAAGGAATTAATTAAAAGTGAAATCAAGAATTTAAACAGATAAGAGAAAATCACATCCGTCAGAGAGGAAAGTGAAAGTGAATGTAAATCATTGATATAAAATAATAAAAATTATATATATAAAACAATAGAAAAAGGAAGAGGCCATTTTTCACGATATATATACGAGGTAAATTTTCATCCGGTTTTATGGAAATGCAGATAAATGACTGAACTGGAATATATTGCATTGTTCATTCTCTTTATTCCACTGTTCTACATAGTGTGAAAAAGCGTACATAATGTTCTGGTTAGAGTGTACGTTGGAAAGTAGCAGGAATAGAAGAGATAAATTC
>NC_051405.1:39329752-39329896 GCF_015228065.2 Penaeus monodon
CTGATAGCCTGATAATTGTAACTTGTATTTGTAATTGTAAAGATAAGATATGGCTTTTTTCTTTTAGTGCGCCTTGTATTTTTATCATGTTCACATGCTTATGTACCATCTTTAGTAACTTTCTTGTAGATGGAAAAAATTACC
>NC_051405.1:39332677-39332809 GCF_015228065.2 Penaeus monodon
TGTTTATCTGGGATCTGTAACCATGACCTTCCCCTTTCACATCGACCACGCGCGCGGATTCCTCGCTTCTCCCTCGCTTGAGAACGAGAACAGGTGAGTGCAGGACGTTGATCTTCGGTTGTGATGAAACCT
>NC_051405.1:39333070-39333291 GCF_015228065.2 Penaeus monodon
CGTTGACTACAGTCCATTTTGTGTGAATAATTCTTTAACATGGAATCGAGCGCTTTATGTAAATCGCCAGAGTTTTCCAAAGGGGATTTTGTCGCGTTTATTGGAATAAACGCCATCTGTTCCTTCAATAAACTGAACTTTACTGTCCTGAGCGCTTGCACATCCCACACTTATGTTTGATTTCTCTTACCACATGTTTCCGGTCTAATATGTCCTCCAAC
>NC_051405.1:39337131-39337229 GCF_015228065.2 Penaeus monodon
TTTTTATCTGCAAGGTGGTCGACGTGATGGGGAAGGTCATGGTACAGATCCCAGACAAACTGTTATAAATTTCAATTCTGTTATCATTATCAATCTTT
>NC_051405.1:39337543-39337883 GCF_015228065.2 Penaeus monodon
ACAAGAAAATATTAATAATGATAAAAAAATGAAATCCTATTAACCGAGTAGCAATGCTGACGATGTAATGACACTGATTATAATATTTACCTTTAGAATACAAATGAAATAATGACGATTTCCTAAGGATAATATTGTAACATCTGGATAAGGATATGTTGACAATGACGATGATGACGATCATTATAATAATATAACAAGAGTTGCCGGTTGTTTATCTGGGATCTGAAAACCAGACCTTCCCCTTTCACATCGACCACCGCGCGATTCCTCGCTTCTCCCTCGCTTGAGACGAGAACAGTGTGCAGGACGTTGATCTTCGTTGTGATGAAACCTTACA
>NC_051405.1:39338075-39338382 GCF_015228065.2 Penaeus monodon
TGTGTTATGAAAATAATCGCGTAAATATACGTACGTTGACTACAGTACATTTTGTGTGAATAATTCTTTAACATGGAATCGAGCGCTTTATGTAAATCGCCAGTTTTCCAAAGGGGATTTTGTCGTGTTTATTGGAATAAACGCCATCTGTTCCTTCAATAAACCGAACTTTACTGTCCTGAGCGCTTGGACATCCCACACTTATGTTTGATTTCTCTTACCACATGTTTCCGGTCTAATATTCCTCCAGCTTGCCTACTCACAAATGCACCCATAAATGAATGAATTATACTCACACCCATATAAG
>NC_051405.1:39339672-39340843 GCF_015228065.2 Penaeus monodon
TATGACTGCAATCAACACTTTACAGCTAAATACATGAACAGAATCATCCCGTTATTGGGTCATACCATCCAGATACCACGCGCTATCAGGAACGAATACATATATACAGGGTTCGTATGGGAGGTAACAGGCGGACAACGAGACAATGGCAGGTAAAGCGTTGCTGAGCGTGGGTCTCCTTG
The DNA here is from genome assembly GCF_015228065.2 of Penaeus monodon. Lineage (NCBI taxonomy): Eukaryota > Metazoa > Arthropoda > Malacostraca > Decapoda > Penaeidae > Penaeus > Penaeus monodon. The sequence continues at coordinate 39,339,855 of NC_051405.1, forward strand.
CCGGTGTCATATGCTGTGTTCAAGCGCAATTTGATTACACCCTTCGGCCCATTATAGGTGAGAATTCATTATACTCTATATTTGGGTGCTATGTGGATATTCTTTATAGCTAAGAATAATAACAGCTATGATTGTTATGATATGAATTATAATTATCATTAACAGTAACTGAATAATTGTAAACGAAGGAAACGAGTTTATTATGTATAGGTAGTGAGGTCCGTTTTTAGAATGGCATTTGATGGCATGTCAAAATTAATTATATCTGATGATAATATCAGCAATGAATATTATGATATACATTATTATTATCAACAACGATAACTTAATAGCAATGATTGAAGCAACAGTAATTACACAACTAATTTTTCAGTCATTCATACGTATATACATCAAACGTTGCCGCATTACACAAACATATTGATGAAAATAAACCGTACAGTAATGCCACATATATCAATTAAATGTCAATACACACAAGTAGAGGTTAAATGAATCTGACTAAACATTCAATGTTTATTTTCTCAATCAATGCCACGGCTGTCGATTACGCAGGATATTATACTGAATCGCGCTGTATAATATACACTGCACTGGCCTTTTTTAATTAACGCTAGAATCCTTTGAACAATTATAGACTGATAAATGTCAAAGCTTGTGTAAGCATACGCCAAACGTGCTCGATTTCCACAGCAGAAGAGACGTCATTGTAATTTTTATTTGTAATTGCACAGACGCTCACACATGGATTTTTAAATTTCTTTCTTTATTGATTGCTTGCTTATCGAATATTTTATTAGCTCTTGTCCATGATGGTAAAGATATTCATTGTTGTGATTTTATTTTTATGAAACCAGACATTTATACCATCAAACTCCAAACATGCATTTGCACATTTACTAAGAAATAAAATATGCGTTGATTACATATGGTAAACATGATCAAATGAAATGTAATATATAAGAGAGAGGGAGAGAGAACGATGGATG
>NC_051405.1:39340905-39341108 GCF_015228065.2 Penaeus monodon
CAAAGAGAAAACTGAATTATTACCATTTCTCTTTTTCTTTCCTACCGCATAAAAATCTCCCAGGCATCCTATCTCAGCATCCTCCGGACAACATCCTTGAAGGTTTAGAGGATAAGAACTACACATCCTACATTGCTGCGTCTTATGTGAAGCATTTCGAGAGTGCTGGAGCCCGAGTCGTTCCGATTCTGTGAGTATCTTCT
>NC_051405.1:39341500-39341720 GCF_015228065.2 Penaeus monodon
ATGATTATATATATATTTTGTGTGTGTGATAATTAGGAAACAATAAGAATAAAGTGGATAATATCTCTCCTTCCAGCATTAACCAAGATGATGCATATTACGAGAATCTTGCCAACCATCTCAACGGGTAGGATCGTTTTCTAAAATTATTTCTTTACGTTATTGAGCTCTGTTGTGGGTTTTTGTGCCTGTGGTTTCTATTTCCATGATTCGCTGATTA
>NC_051405.1:39342347-39342565 GCF_015228065.2 Penaeus monodon
CCAAGTACATAGCACCATTCATATAGACTGAAGACCACACACAGTAGTCGGCAGTATCAAAAAGTAAATCACTATGTTCAGATTTCATAACACTGGTATCTCTTGCAGGTTTATGTTCCCAGGAGGTGCCAACTCTATCACCAACTCCAGTGGATACGGAGCAGCTGGTGCCAAGATATACCAGCTTGTTAGTAATGATATATGCTGGCTTTGTGAGT
>NC_051405.1:39342605-39342763 GCF_015228065.2 Penaeus monodon
CATATGGGACTGTTGGTAAAGAGTATGTCCTTTGGTTTCGGTTATTGTCATTAATTTTCGATTAGATGTCATTTATATTCTTCCGAATTAAGACACTAGGTACTGTAGATATCTCTTTAAAGGGTGATTGTTTGAGCTGCTCAAGGAATTTGAGGAAT
>NC_051405.1:39342796-39344151 GCF_015228065.2 Penaeus monodon
GCATATTAGGATTTTTTTGTTTTTTTCCCCATCTTCAGATTTTTTTCCCTCTCCAAATCTGGATTTTCTTTCATCTCTGGATTTTTAGATATACTTTAGAATGACGAATAAATCCTCTAATAGATTATTATTATTATGGAAAGAGGGTCATTAATTCCTGCCTAGAAATGTATTGTAAAAAGTGTTACGTTTTCCCTTTACGCTTTTGACTATACTGAAGAAAAAAACTTTTTTTTTTAGAATAAAAAAAATAATACTGTGTTGTAGGCATAAAAAAAACGAATATTGTGTTCATATAATATAATAAATTAAGAAATTTGACGAATTGAAATATTCCAGTTGGCATTTTTTTTTAGAGGCTGGAATCATCCTAGATTTACTGGTTTGTTTATCTTTTCGTGTAAAAAACAATTTGATATATGCAAGAAAAAATAATTGATAATCTTACTTATTTCAAGCTAGACACATTTCAGAATCAGTAAGTTTTATTATAATCGTTAATATTAGTATTTCCGGATTTTCGATTTTTTTGTTTAGAGTCGAAATGGCATAATCTTATTTACAAGACAATGAAGACCTGTACACTTTTGATAGTTATTATTACGATGGTGATAAATGATATACTTGATTAGTATTCGTCTCTTTGGACACCCTGTGACACAAGCATACAATAATCGCCTTTTATTGCCTTTCCTTTGTAGGTGAGAGAGGCAAACGCAAGGGGTGTGTACCTACCACTCTGGGGTACTCGCGAGGGATTCCAGATGATATCTTACCTCGCAGCTGGACAGGAGAAATGGCTCACCAGCTGCAGTGCTATCAACAAGGCTGACCGTCTCACTGTTGCAGAAGGTGCGTCGCCGTGTGATAATGACTGAGAGTCGGGTTGCAATACGTTATGACATTTCTTCTAAGGTTCTTCGTATCCTGTGTTGAACTTCCTTGGTGTTATTCGTGGGTCAAATGATATGCCATAATCTAGGAATAATGAAAATAACCTGAGGAAATGTCATTTCTACTTCTAACGTCAAAACAGGTCATCCTCCTACACAATTCACCACAGACTTTATCATACATTTCCCATAAGAAACAATTACAGCATACAGGAGATCTTAGCCACGCGCTGTTCACCGTCTATTACAGGTTACATGAATTCCCGTATCTTCGCGCAAATGCCAGACAACGTTATCGGCTATCTTACGGTCAGCAACACGACTGTCAATTTCCACAGGAAGTGTATGACGCCCGAGGTAAAGCTTCCGTCTTGCGAGTCTGTGGTTCTGTTTCCTTTAATACTGTTTGATTAATCAGATTGTTTATTTCAGTTTTATATTGTCATACTGAATAGTTTTTTG
>NC_051405.1:39345301-39345468 GCF_015228065.2 Penaeus monodon
AACAAAACCAAAATGTGTGGGTTCACGCATTTTCTAGCAACATATCATTATATAGAAAGAAACAGAACGAAGGAAAGGGAAAATTATATTTAAAAAAAATCAAAGCAGAATAAAAAAGGCGTGTGTTGCATTGTCACACGAAACGACAACCCGAAAAAAAAAAAAAA
>NC_051405.1:39346485-39348315 GCF_015228065.2 Penaeus monodon
TCTTCGCCTCAGAACTTCACCCTCTCTGGCCTCGCCGACGAGTTCAAGCTCCTGGCCACCAGCTTCGACTTCGACGGCCTCGAGTACGTGGCGCTGATGGACACGTCGCCCTCCTCTCTTCGGCTCGCATTTCACCCGAGAAGAACCATTCGAGTGGAAGGACGACGAGATACATAGCGCCATTCCCCACACGCCCCAGGCTGTGGGCGTCGGACAGTACTTCGCCAATTTCTTTGCTAATCAAGGTATGTGGGTGTCACGCCCACACTGACCCTCCCTCCCTCACGCCCACACTGACCCTCCCTCCCTCACGCCTACACTGACCCTCCCTCCCTCACGCCCACACTGACCCTCCCTCCCTCACGCCCACACTGACCCTCCCTCCCTCACGCCCACACTGACCCTCCCTCCCTCACGCCCACACTGACCCTCCCTCCCTCACGCCCACACTGACCCTCCCTCCCTCACGCCCACACTGACCCTCCCTCCCTCACGCCCACACTGACCCTCCCTCCCTCACGCCCACACTGACCCTCCCTCCCTCACGCCCACACTGACCCTCCCTCCCTCACGCCCACACTGACCCTCCCTCCCTCACGCCCACACTGACCCTCCCTCCCTCACGCCCACACTGACCCTCCCTCCCTCACGCCCACACTGACCCTCCCTCCCTCACGCCCACACTGACCCTCCCTCCCTCACGCCCACACTGACCCTCCCTCCCTCACGCCCACACTGACCCTCCCTCCCTCACGCCCAAACTGACCCTCCCTCCCTCACGCCCACACTGACCCTCCCTCCCTCACGCCCACACTGACCCTCCCTCCCTCACGCCCACACTGACCCTCCCTCCCTCACGCCCACACTGACCCTCCCTCCCTCACGCCCACACTGACCCTCCCTCCCTCACGCCCACACTGACCCTCCCTCCCTCACGCCCACACTGACCCTCCCTCCCTCACGCCCACACTGACCCTCCCTCCCTCACGCCCACAATGACCCTCCCTCCCTCACGCCCACACTGACCCTCCCTCCCTCACGCCCACACTGACCCTCCCTCCCTCACGCCCAAACTGACCCTCCCTCCCTCAGGCCCACACTGACCCTCCCTCCCTCACGCCCACACTGACCCTCCCTCCTTCAGGCCCACACTGACCCTCCCTCCTTCAGGCCCACACTGACCCTCCCTCCTTCAGGCCCACACTGACCCTCCCTCCCTCACGCCCACACTGACCCTCCCTCCCTCACGCCCACACTGACCCTCCCTCCCTCACGCCCACACTGACCCTCCCTCCCTCACGCCCACACTGACCCTCCCTCCCTCACGCCCACACTGACCCTCCCTCCCTCACGCCCACACTGACCCTCCCTCCTTCAGGCCCACATTGATCCTCCCTCCCTCACGCCCACACTGACCCTCCCTCCCTCACGCCCACACTGACCCTCCCTCCCTCACGCCCACACTGACCTCCCTCCCTCCCTCACTCACGCCCACACTGACCTCCCTCCCTCACGCCCCCACTCACTTCCCTCCCTCCCTCACGCCCCCACTCACCTTCCTCCCTCCCTCGCCAGCTCGCCAGAACAGCCAGAAGTTCCCGACCGAAGAGGAGGAAACGGCGGCCCTCATCTACAACCACCAGCCTTTCTTTACCCAAGGAACCTCCGGCTTCGTCCAGGCCTATCTCTTCCGCTGATCGTCCGGAAAATGAGTCTAAATCGGCGAAAAGCAAGGACAACTCTGCGTCGCACTGAGTAGGCAATTGTTTGTAATAAATTTTTAGCAATGGATGATTTTCATACTTATTCTTGCCTTCATAAAACGGTGTG
>NC_051405.1:39348417-39348564 GCF_015228065.2 Penaeus monodon
AAGAAATCTCACTCCCCTTGATTTTACTGAATTATATTGATCATGATTGATATCTACTGAATATGAAATCGGCTAACAAAGAGTCCGTAGTGGATTGTTTGTTGTTTAATAACATGGCTATAGTTCAGTTAAGTGGCATGTGATTGT
>NC_051405.1:39349084-39349177 GCF_015228065.2 Penaeus monodon
AATTCGAAGAGAGTGAGCGAGGTGTGCAACAGAACAAGTAAACAAGGAATGAAAAAAACGATATGAAAAATATAAGGAAAATTTGATAAACAT
>NC_051405.1:39349562-39349909 GCF_015228065.2 Penaeus monodon
CAAGCATGCTAGTTTAAACAATCTCTAGATCTTGGTCCCCCAACCCCCGCCCGAGATTGCTTAAAAATGTCGAATTGAAGATTAATAACAATGGCCTATGTCTACGAAGAGATATGCTGCTTTCATGTTAACATTTACATTAATATCTTCAGGAAGACGGTAATCTGTTTGTGTCGTTCGGAATTTTTGAAAAATCTATTTTAGATACTGGTTTGAAATTAAGAAAAAGACTGACCCTTGATTTTTAATATTATATAAAGAATTATACGATGATGATCAAATATGCTTTTAATTTTTTTTATATAACTGTTGTTTATATAACCATTATCATTATAATGTAGTTAGAA
>NC_051405.1:39350162-39350392 GCF_015228065.2 Penaeus monodon
CAACAAACGCACGAACAAACGCAAGCAAGCGAGACCCCACCCTGTCGAACGCAAATGAACGGAATGAATCTGGCAATACTCGAGAGCTTTGCAGATCCCGGGATTGCAAGACTGCAGTGATGCGCAGTCCGACCGCGTTTGAATTGCGCGTCGCTTTGTGTGTTTTAATGCCACTGTCATGACGACGGGGGGGGGGGGGTGATTCGCAGAAAGATTTCTTTAATGTATAA
>NC_051405.1:39350719-39350823 GCF_015228065.2 Penaeus monodon
ATTTCAACATGTATAGGAGACAAAACAACAATAATAATGATGAAAATAATATAGGCAGCAAAACAAACTTCCTTTAATATTAAGACAAAATATGAAAAAAATAT
>NC_051405.1:39351909-39353115 GCF_015228065.2 Penaeus monodon
AGTTTGAGTGTCATTAGTGCATGAGCAAAATAATTACAGGTTTCGGTACGTTGCAAGGATGACGTTTCAAACGGATCCTGGAGAGTACACAGGAATATCTGAGAAAAATGATTCCGAAATGCTCTATTGAAAACCACTCTATGATGTCGTGGGCTAGGTTTAATCTAATTATGCTTTATACTATGCTACGCTTACTTCCTCCAAGTTAACAGAAACCCAATAACAAGCTGTAAATTCATCTTAGTGGTATATGCCACAGCTTTCAGGTTTTGCAGCTGTGATAAGGTCATGCAAATATTCTATACTGTACTTGTAAGTATTTCTGAAATCCCACCGGACAGTACTAATCTAGTTCTACGGGTTGCTTGCTCTACGTTGTAGGGGCTGAGTAAGCTGTATTATCAAGCTATAATATACCATACACATAAGGTATATGGTAAATCTCTGTATCATTTGCAAAAGCTTAGAAGAATTTAGTACGTTGTAAGCATCTTTTAAGTCACAGCAAATTCTAACCCTCGACACTTAGTATATTACGTATCAAGGAGTACTTCCCGACCCAGCATACGCAATAGTATCTGAGTTATGAAGTGTCTTGTTATCATGATATGGAGGTTTTGCTCGCATATGTGGGGATCCACCAACATTGCTGTCTCATAATATACCCTCCATGTATGCAAGATGCATGCTAATATCATTGGCTGGGACCTATTGTTCAGAGGCCCTTGTGAGAACACATGCACGCACACAATGGGAATCTGTCATGGTGGGAAGATGAAGGGACTCCTATACAGGCAGGGTACGTCCGTAGAGTTTAACACATATTCTTCAAGTTTTGTCAAATATCTTTAAAGATGCCAAATCGTATGCAAATTTATCTTTCTTTGTGTATCTGAGACTAATGTGTATCTACATACTCCTATTTTCTAGATACTATATATATCTCACATATCGTCAGATCTTAAAATGTGTAATGTATAATCATATTATTGGAAATTTGGAACTAAGACGGTTGAATGATGATCACAGAATTTTTTTTAATGCAGGTAAAACATATCAGAGAAAAGGAAAACTTTCAGGACGCAGGCGTTTGTTAAAGAAAAAATATTTTCTTTTCATTTGTTTGGCTTGCATTGTTTAAAAAGAAAGAAAAAAAAGAGAGAGAAAAACAGAAAAAAAGAAAAACAGAAAGAAAAACAAAATAAA
>NC_051405.1:39353187-39353441 GCF_015228065.2 Penaeus monodon
CAGAATGGTCTTTGGCTGGAAAGCATATTGCCTATTTCGTCATTCACTTTTTATCATTTTAATCACAATTCATATAATCACTCCTACAGTTTTATCATAATTCTATTCTATATCATCATTATCTTTATTTCCTTGTCGTGTCCTTAGCTTTACAATTTGGGTCGTTAACTTTTGAAATAGTATGCCAATATATGTGTCAATCAACAATATTAGTAATAACTAGGCAATTTGACTGGAAAATTTTTCCTTACACT
>NC_051405.1:39354140-39355352 GCF_015228065.2 Penaeus monodon
CAAACACGCAAAGGCAACACGGTTACACGGAAGGTTAAGTATATCAGATATTATCAGTTTTTTTTCTTCCCAATTTCCCGTTTTTGGTTATTCATAATGTAACACACTAGTCACATACTCCATAATATTCTCTCTGTCCTAGATCCGGTTTTGAGTCAGAACTCTCTTGTCATTATGCTGTTATAAAACACTGTTGACTGTTGATATCTCATATGTTTATTAATAATATACTTTTGTATTTTGAGAAAGGAAAGGCTTATTAGTATATCATTCATACATATAATTTTAAAATTAATTAATGAGACGCCAAGAGCATCCATGTGCTAAATGGTGAATAATAGTTACATTTAGCTGTACAAGATGTCTGCTGCTGCCATCATTTGTACTCTATATCAATCCCAAGATTGGTAGATAATGTGGAAATATAACATAGTCAGACTTAGTGTTGAAATTTACAAATCTTATGTTCAAATTGCTCAGTTTTCTCGATGTTTATGGCAGTGAGAGATGAGTCATAAGAGGTACCCTCACCCATCTCAACAACCTGTATAGATAAAGGTCGTCACAGTAAGGTTACCGAGAGGCGAGAAACTGGTTTCGAAATCCTCTGAAACTTCATCTTGATTTTTTTTTCTTTTTTTACACTTTACCTTATTTGTTTCTTAGAGGTAAGAGGCCTAAAGGATTCAAAAGACAGCCTCTATATAAGAGAGTTTATCAAGACATCTAACTTTCTTTTGATACCCATGATAATCTTCTCGATCAGGATAAAAATAGCCTGCGACATGACCCCGGAGTGTGGATCTGGATTTAGAGAGCCAGAATATAAAGGGACGTTATGTAAAACAAAATGTCAAATATAAATATAAAGAAAAACTCCAGGTAAAAGGCTTTAAGGTCACAGTACTCTATCCACTCCAGTGAACGATATTCCCACATCCCAAGAGAGGAGACACTGGAGTACATCACCGGTGTTCTGTTTTCATAATAGTCAGCTGATATTGTGTAATGCAGACAGACGCTCAGATGCACCTTCAGAACAGAATCAAACACAAAACGTGCCTTACAAGACGATGCTCAGTGGCTAGATTAAACAGGTTATGGAACAAACGAGTTCTAAGAAATTGTATACGTCTTCGGGTTGAGTATCAAGGAGCAGAAAAAGCATAATCAGTGAATATGTTTACCGTCGTGTGCTGTGTGGTAACCATC
>NC_051405.1:39356546-39356982 GCF_015228065.2 Penaeus monodon
CAGAAATGCAAAAGAACAGTCATATCCAGTTACAGTACAGAAAGGAGACCTAGCTGTATCTAGTTTTTGGCAGTGGGCAGGCAGCGGTGCCAGTTATAGAATCAATTAGATGCTTCCTCATTCAGATCAAGAAACGTTATCATTTGACATCTAAACAAATATCATCGCATCGATATTGAGGCTTCTAGAAACCGTAGCACAACTACTCATCCATTCGTGGTCTTTGTAGAAGGTACCATATAATATTTAGTGTCTAGATTCAATAGTATTCACTGCAGGGTTCTTTGCATTACGTTATCATGTGTGGAATATGTCAGTCATGAATTATAGCAGCTGGGACTTTGCGAATGTAATGTTTTCTTCTGAGTTATATCGCAAGTTACGCTTAGTATGCTCTGGCCTGTTTGTACTGCCAAGATGGATGCAAATGAAAGAT
>NC_051405.1:39357614-39358137 GCF_015228065.2 Penaeus monodon
TACCCAACGGTTAAAAAAAAGCAAGCATCGCCTCCACTTTTAGTATTCACGCAGAACCTTTAAAACAAGGTGAAGCTCTGAGCGTGTGTGAGAGCAGGGGGTCAGGACTACCAAGGCCCAGATTAAACAGGCTTTGGCACTGTCCTTTTGCAGGCACCTTCAGACAAATCTTTGAGCGTGCTTTCGATTCGGGGATCGAGAAGCAACAGCGAGAATAGACGATGATTGTATTTAAGTCTGGGACAATTCTGGAATGTGCAACCCTGAACGCTGCTTTGAAACAGCTTTTGTTGTTAGAACACACAGGTTTGTTTACGAAAAGAATGACTCACAATTTTCATGTTAATCCTCTTGTTCCTTCCCTTTGTCATATGTTACGTGACAACATACTTGTGATGCAAGGTAATTTTGTTGGTTACTGTTCTGTACTGACTTTTTTGTTTTATGTTTTGAAATACGTAGAAGGTAATGAAAGAAAATGGGATACAGACTCTATGAATATTTACATTCCTGATTCCTAGAG
>NC_051405.1:39359971-39360519 GCF_015228065.2 Penaeus monodon
TGATAACCCCTTTAGAATTAAATAACAACATATAAAATAAACTACTGAATACGGGAAGGGATTATATTCCTGTTGTGAAGAAAGGGGAGATAAAAACAAATCAGAAATAAAGAAGGAGAAGAACGACACACAAATATGAGAAAAGGAATCATCTCCATACTCCTGTCATTGCAAGCACCATTTTTTTTTTTTGTCTTTTCTCCCCACGCAAGCAAACCCACGCTCACACAGCCCTAAAAGGCATGGCCAAGCACAAAACATCATTAGCAACACGTCTTAGCAAAAAAGCAGATCAGACAGGTTTTGTCACAAGCGCTCGCGCAAACACTTTCAAACAGATCTTACACCTTCCTTTGAACGCTATATGGATGAAAAAATATTTAGTTAAATATCTAAACAAATCAAAAGACGAGTTGCTTTCCTTTTTATGGGTAAGGTGAGCTGTTTAGCTTATAGGTGTGGCTTCGTGAGTAGGGTTTGTTTAAAGTGGAATGTGGAGCCTTGACCGCTGGTCTCAAAAGGCTGCTGTTAACAAAAGGGACAGTGCC
>NC_051405.1:39361077-39362660 GCF_015228065.2 Penaeus monodon
TGGTCCTTTGTCATAGGATAAGAGAGCCCGGATAGAACTAGAACTATGAAGAAAAAAATAGCTGTATCTGGTCTGTTGCAGAAATGTTGCAGCAATATTATGCAGATGATGCCAAGAGTCTTCATTGTACTTTTTCTGCTGCTAAGTCATCTTTAGAGTTAGAAATAAGAGGTAAAGTACAAGCTAAGAGCACGCTCTTTTTTTTTATTATTGTTGTTGTTTTCGTGTTTTAGGTACTAAGAATTAACTTTGAAATTGCCAAGGCCGATCGTTTTATGCAACATATTCTGTTTTCACAAAATTTAGGTCGTGAATGAAATATTATTTATATCTCTATCCGGATCTGAAATTTATAAAACTCGAAGAAAATAAGAATAAAAAGTATAAACAGGATTTTTTTTTCTTTCGTTCTTTTTCTTCTAAGAATAATAGACTGAAGCTGGAGAATTGTCATACAGTGTCGGAAGAAGACGAAGAAAAAGAAGAAAAGGAAGAAGATGGAGAAGAAGAAGACACAGAAGAAGAACCAGCAAAAGACGAGACTTTCAGATACTTCGATAAGAACATCCTCTTCCCCACTTAATAAGGTTAAATGTCTTGCTTATTCTAACTGCAGACTAGCTGGGAAGTCGCGCAAGTTATCACCGAAAGTTACGGGGTCTGTAAAATACATATTAACATCTTATTATTAAAGAAACTTATGCTGGACTACCATTTTTCTACAACATTAATTACAAGACGCTGTAAATCATGCGCTCACTATATAATCAACACGGTAATACTAATGTGTATGATCGTATTACAAAAATCCGTATAAGGGTAGTTATGTATTACACTTTACGTCACATTTTACATATTTGATACTTGTAAATCTAAAAGACAACCAGGTTTAGATTTGTTGTTTATTTTTAGCATGCTCTATGGAAGGACTATTCGATTATCTTAGGAATAGGACCGGATAATGAATTTGGAATTAATGATAGTTATTTTGCCTCAACTTTTTCTCTAAACATTTTTTATAATTAAAAAAACGACTAACTCACCTGTCATTCTCTACCGCTAATTACGAAGGCAAGAGAAGAAAAAAAACGTAAGTACTTAAATCTATGAAAAAGGATTTGTCATTACATTATTTCATATCAACTGGGTGTGTCAACGGGCCAGCGAAAAACAAATCACTGGCTGAATTTGGCCTCAGACCCTCCAGTTAATTAACACATGTTGTATGTGCTGTCAAGTTCTCCGATAATGAAGGCTTATCTAGGTGTCGTTGGCAACATTGTCACTATGGCAAAACAGCTTAACCTTTGTGACCTTATTCTTTGCTTAGTTACTTATTTACCAACCGTATTAACTGTCAATGAGCTTCGATACATTAAGTGCATGGCCATAACCGCACCACAATATTACACTTAATTATAATATCTTCCAGTACTACGTGAGCTGATTCTGCCATGAATATTACATATCTCAACCTTTCGAGTTTATATATTAACCACTCCTTCCGGTGGAAATGCTAAATATCTTAAAATATAATTTATATGAATTATATAGCGTGCCTGCTTAAACAGGGGTACAGATTA
>NC_051405.1:39362907-39363213 GCF_015228065.2 Penaeus monodon
ATGGTATTTATTCACTACCTGCATTTTAGGAAGACAGAATATGTTGCATAAAAGTGTCGTCTTTGGTAATTCCTCAGCAAGTAAAAAGAAGCATGTGATCGTCCTTTGTACCTAAAACACGAAAAAAAAAAACATCGTGCTTTTAGCTTGTAATTTATTTCTTATCTCTAACTTTAAAGATGACTTAGCAGGAGAAAAAGTACACTGAAGACCCTTGGCATCATCTGCATAATATTGCTGGTGGTGTCATTACTGCAACATTTCTGCAACAGACCAGATATTGCTAGTTCTATCCGGGCTTTCTTA
>NC_051405.1:39363942-39364252 GCF_015228065.2 Penaeus monodon
AATAATCTCCAAGTTTCACCACGCTGTCTACGTATTCACTTTCAGATAAATCTTACCTGCTTCCATTTTAAAGATGAAGGAACAACAGAGAGCATAGGTGTGTTTACTTTGCTTCGGGTCTGGAATGTGCTGCCCTGACCTCTTTTTTGAGAGATTGTTGAGAAGCAGAAAACCTATGTTTTTATGAGCCTGAATGACTTGGCTATCTTTATTCCTTATGGTTATTATGATATTCGTTATAGATTGTCATTTTCCGTACCTACATGTAAGTTTTTTTTAATCTACATACTTCAATTACTCTCTCTCTCTC
>NC_051405.1:39364511-39364829 GCF_015228065.2 Penaeus monodon
CCGGATGCTGAATCATTTCAATATCACTTTGATGCGACCGGCTGAACAATATTGTTACTTTAACATTACACCAGATACATTAAATTTAAAATATCTTTGTTGCTATTACAGTCTTCTACTTGCAATTAGTTTCAACTTTAAGCAACGAACTCTCAAATTCCGGGTCAAATACTAACCATATCTTCGTTTCTTTTAAAGCCTGTAGAAAACGGATGTTCATTTCGGCCTGACTATTTTTTTATTTAATCTTTTGATCAGTCACGGGATTTCTGTAAGTTGCTATTTGTTTTGTTTCCAAAAAGGGTAAGAATAACATTT
>NC_051405.1:39365101-39365414 GCF_015228065.2 Penaeus monodon
CGAGGAATGATTATCAGTGTATGTTTGTGCGTGCGAATAAATGTAAATGCAAGCAATACATATATTTTACATATGCTAATATGTACGCACATATAAAGAATGATCTTTCAGCATTACCCTTCGCTTTTAATCGCGCTTGTCACACGAGCTATGTAAACATCATTGCTGTCATAATTCATGCTGATATGATAAATTACCGAGTATGAAAAATCATACGTCGAATATATGCATAAAATAACATATTTGCAAAACAGGTGCCATTCATTAATTTGTGATTGCCCTGGATGTTGAATATTGATACGAATTGTTGGTC
>NC_051405.1:39365984-39366130 GCF_015228065.2 Penaeus monodon
ATTATTAACTCGGATCCTGAATATTGATAAGAATTCTGGATATCCAATGTACGGTCCAAAATGTCATGGATATTGAAACTGATATTTTAGTTCTCTTTTCTAAAATGCGTAGTAGATTTACGTCTTTTTAATGGTGTAAAAGCAAT
>NC_051405.1:39366672-39367127 GCF_015228065.2 Penaeus monodon
AAAAAAGCGCAAGAGAGAACGGGAATCAGAGAAAGGACGAGAAAGAGCTCGTCCGTTTTCTATCCTTCATGGAAGCAGGACAAACTCATGTATTCCTGTCCCCGACCATCCTCTCCTCCTCCAAAAAGCCAAATTATCTTCCATCCGCCAACACTGACCCGCAGGTGGCGGAGGTCGCCAGTGAGGAGATCTAACTTCGACGGAAAAAACGTGACCGGCTTCTCTAAAGACATCCTACCTGCCAAAGGACCTTAGAAAATAAGAAATGAAATGGATATGTTTTTTCTATTCTCGTTTCAGGGAAATCCGTGGTGTTTACCTTTTCGATGTCTGCCATTTCGAAGTGTTCGGATGTCACTGTGTTTGTTTTCGGATGGAGATTCAGCTAGTGGTCATGGATTTGGATGAGGATGCTTAATCGTTTGTTGATGAGGAGGTTGTTTGCAATGAGGAAA
>NC_051405.1:39367747-39368508 GCF_015228065.2 Penaeus monodon
AGCAAACCCAAGACTACAGTTCGACATGCTCTTCTTCCCACAGCCGATTCCCCTTCGTCATGTTATCATACTTTGAGCATCCTCCCTGACCTTTAACATCATTTCTACTACAATGGCAAGATAGTTGTTGGTGTGGCTGACGTGTCCCTCCTGTTTTGTACATGCTTTTCTCGTTGCAACTGATATTAGAGGGTGATAGAGAACTTTTCTTCTTTTGTTCCATTGCACCTCGTGACGCGTTAACTGCGGTGTTTGTGTCTTAAATGATAAAGAAGGAGATAATAAGAAGTGAAAGAAGAGACTGAGAGAGGAGGAAAAGGAGGTCAAGTTTTTGTTAATTTTTTTATTGAGTATGAGGTATTTAATTCAGTTTTTTTAATGAAATTAACAATGGAAATAGGAAAATAAATACATGCACAACGTAGGCAAAGTGAATGTACAGTTGAGAAAGTTCTCCTAGATAAGAGACCATGGTAAAGATAAAATGAGGATGATTTACCTGATAAGATTTTGTTTAAGCCTGTTATTCTGTTTAAGCCTGCTACTCCTTAGTTTATTTTTTGTTGTTTTTGTGAAGAAGTTTGTACCAGGAAAGAATTGCACGCGTATCTAGAGTGAAAGTGTTTTTTTTTTTCACACAAAATAAAAAAATAAGTATTATCTTCCTATCGATAAGGCACCGATGTGTATTTCATTCGAGAATGTCATACAGTGGTAAACATATTAACAGAGGACCAGCAAGCCATCTAAACAATAGCAGA
>NC_051405.1:39368553-39368715 GCF_015228065.2 Penaeus monodon
AACATATAGGAACACCTGGTCGCTTACCTATCAGGTGTCATTTGCAATCATGTAGTGACTCAGAGCTAACATGTGTTGAAATATATCTGATTTGTAATAGTATCATTGTGGCTTTTGGTAACACTTTTTTATTCGACATTGAAGCGGGACTTGATGAATATA
>NC_051405.1:39368943-39369296 GCF_015228065.2 Penaeus monodon
TGTGTATCTATACCGTCCAGGTTGCGTGAGCGGTATATATAGATATAACTTGCGTTGAGAACGGTTGTTAACTGGGCTTATGGTCTTTAAGGAAACCCCTTCTTCAGCTTCAGTTGATTTCAGGCAGGAGGGGTAGGGGGAAGGGGGTAGGGGCCCGTGAAGGAAATAACTAAGACGAGAGGAAAATTTCTTCCAGCAAAATTCCATTTACAAAATCTTTGAGACGTTCAGTTTTGCCTTGTGATTCCGTCGTGAAATCATGTCTGTTCTTAATACTTAAATGAAAATTCTCCATTCAGTATGTCTTGGGTCTTAAAAAAGGTAAAAGTATTTTGCATTTGCAGTCTTATTTA
>NC_051405.1:39369609-39369877 GCF_015228065.2 Penaeus monodon
CGGTGTAAAAGGTCACAGAGTACGAACGCTACAGCCGAGGAAGCTTGTGAAATATTCGGAGTTCTTCCTTTCTCTTTGCCTTTCTTCGCTAAATTATAGTCCAGATGGTCTTTCGCTTTGAACAACGATTAGTATTTAAGACGAAAATGGATAAAACAGTTATTAATGTTTGTTTGCTTTTATAATATCGGTAATTAGTATGTTAACATGCATTACCATTACATATGGAGAAAAAAAATCAAAATTCTTCAAAATAGAGACAAAAAAT
>NC_051405.1:39370071-39370313 GCF_015228065.2 Penaeus monodon
GTAAGAATAAGCTATGTTCGTGCTAACATGGCTTCGAAATGGTCTGCTTAACGCAAGTAAAAAATATTCGGGAGATTTTTCGAAACGAAATCATTAATCAGCTTGGTAAGAAAAAATGTGCAAAATGGAATCCTTTTGAACATGCATGGAACACTAAAATGCCCGGAATATTACTTACGTTATATTTATATGAGAAAGAAAAAGTCACGGAATATAGGGCCAAATGTAGCTATAGTTAGCTC
>NC_051405.1:39370437-39370617 GCF_015228065.2 Penaeus monodon
CGCGCACAGACGCATGGTAAAAGGTAAAAGCACACACCCACTGTATTCATTATCTATCTCCGTTATTTGCATTTGAAAAGAAAAAGGACAAAAGCTGCTGATGGAATATTTCTTTAATGTTTGTGTTCTTTCCCATACACTGTTTTATCGAAATAGAGAGGAAATGGGTAAAAATATATC
>NC_051405.1:39370908-39371002 GCF_015228065.2 Penaeus monodon
ATGAAGGAATTAAATTTCGACAGGAATATTCCCCCAAGTAGAAAACAGTTTAGGAAATTTCTTCAATGCAAATTTTCTCGAATTAAAATCTACA
>NC_051405.1:39371037-39371892 GCF_015228065.2 Penaeus monodon
TGAGACCCCACCCCGTACTCGTGCCTATAATGAGGCAACGCGATCCCTTAAATTCTCAAATCGCTCCACATTCTCCTTGAAAGACCCCCCCTACATCATCGTTATCTCCGGCCGCCTTATCACGAAAGCAGATAAGACACTGATGGCGGGGGCGATATCTCACATGGAGAGCTCTTGGGAAACCGTTCTGGGGATGGAGATGAGCGGGGATGACCGTCCACTTATGGAAATGATCGTTCTCTTGTGTAATTCCGTGGTCATGGGTCCCCCCCTCCCCTTCCCTCCCTCCTAGCCGCGTGTCGCTTGGGTTAATACAGTTTCGGATTTCGTCTTGCTTATTTTTACTGAGGGTGAGACATTTTGATGAATTTGATGCGTTGATGATTATATTCGCATTTGACGGAAGTAACGGAGCGGTCAAATAGACATGGGTTAGATGGATATAAAATGTAAATAGGGTATAGGTATAACGGAGCTTATACAAAATAAAATCCAAATGCACTCAAACTCCACAGAAATAAGCCTAGTCGCATCTTACGTAAACAGGCAGGTAGATAAAGAGGTGAAGCATACACCATAACATAACGATACGATTTTCATAAGAACAATAACAACATTCTCCTTGTTAGTCCATATCTCTCTTCCGAGCTTACAAATATCTTCAGACGGAAGAGATGAGGAAGTGAATGCTATTCTACCTTCGTTATTCTAACTGAACCTTGAAAGTTCTCTGAGGTTACAACGAGGAAGTAAACGAGACCAGGGAAATCACGCGCTTGTCTTGCCAGGAGATGAGCTCGATTGTGCTGATAATGGTAATGCAGTATAAAGCATGACAAAATATGCGACACACAC
>NC_051405.1:39372293-39372473 GCF_015228065.2 Penaeus monodon
TAACCGAAGAAAATCTTTTGAAGGAAAGGCAACTCTTCCGGACCTTGCGATCGCACCGCAGGAAAGTTGAAGGCGAAGAGAAGCGATGTCTCACAAACTGGCAAGAAAACCTCAAGGATCGGGAGACAGGACCGCTGTTGACGCCTGACTGACGGAACTAAATGACAGCTGCTCGTGTTA
>NC_051405.1:39375450-39376274 GCF_015228065.2 Penaeus monodon
AAAAGGCATCTTTTCTCCATGGCATTTGGATTCGACTGCGAGAGACCGTTTCCCCGAATGGATGTGATTCCTTACATCGGACCGTGTTCAGGATTCAAACCCACTAGCCTAGAGACTCTCTTGACCCCATCTGCGTACACTACCACTGTTCTGGTAATAGAGAGTTAGACAAACGCGTAGGTCAGTGGTTCCCAAACTCTTTTTTTCAGGCGACCCCAATCATGCACCTCTTGGCATGATGTAACCCCAGTCTTTTCTACAATGTATCGGTTTGTATAATATATGACTAACTTTTGCCCGTAAAAGTAAGAAGTATTTGATATTTACAGGCCCTTTATTAACCAAAACATCCTACTTCTTATTTCACAAAGACAAACTAAAGGTGTAATTAAAAGCTGATGTAGATTGGTTTTAATGGGAGCCTTTGGGCCTCGTGGTTCACTTGTAGAAAGGGTTACGCTAACTGGATGTATGCAGGATTAGCGTTTAGGATAACTGCATATCGAATCATTCTGTAATAAGCATCCAAAACATTTACCCTTTAGCTCTCAACTAATATGTGACTGCGCATATGCTGAAAACATCTCAAAATTGAGGATTGAGCCACTTCTGATATTTTGAGGCCTTGGGGACCACTTAAAAACGCTTGGCCACCCCAAACACATGTAGATATTGTGCAGATTCTTATCCATACAGATATATTTTACTTACATCTTAGGAAAATGTGTTCAGAAACGAGCGAGACTACAGGATCATGCGTCTGCTAAATGTTTGGATTAAAGCAGTTTATTCTGGTTTGTAGGTGAGATTGCAACACCAGTATT
>NC_051405.1:39376479-39376586 GCF_015228065.2 Penaeus monodon
GCTTAATGCCCACGTACACATACATTGTCACAGGTGTGTGCGTGCGAGCACTGATATCAAAACCAGTCACCGTGGTAACTGATAGTCGAGATATTTGCAAAGAAAAA
>NC_051405.1:39377147-39377525 GCF_015228065.2 Penaeus monodon
GTTCGTATGGACAAGTAGAACCTAGTCCTAACATCCGGATAAGTTTATGTACACAAAATGTTAGCCTCAGTACTTGAGTATGTATGTATGCCGATAGCATGAATCGGCCAAATGCAAGTCATGCGTTGGAGGAGAAGGTGCCACTGCCAGTGCCATGTGCCAGGGAAGAAGGACTCTGCAGACATGACAAGGCGCACGACAAGAAGCTTACGATTAGATCTCCGGGCGCGTAAAAGTGACACGTAGAATTAATAAAGGAACTTAACCGTGGGTTTAGGAATCGGGAGTTGATGGCAACTGCGTGGGGGAAGGAGGGGGGGGGGGTAGCGGGGAAGGTCACGCGATGCTGGTGTCTGTAAGAATGACCTGCGTTTTATA
>NC_051405.1:39378425-39379304 GCF_015228065.2 Penaeus monodon
AATTGGTGAAAAGCAGAGAGGGAGAGAGCTGTCCGCAACTGGTGTCAATGAGGGAAACGATGTCATCACCCGATTGAAAGTTTCTGATAAACGCAATCTAATCACAGTAGTCCAAATAATCATAGGTTTTAAGGACGTCCCATGATGAAACTCACGCTTTTTGGATAAGCAGTAACAACAGTATAGAGCAATGAATGAACGTCAAAGGAGAGAGAGGAATGAGAGAAGTAGGAAGAGAGGATGAAGAAAAGGGAGAATAGGTGGATAAAGAGGGGTAGGAGAACGTAGAATACGAATGGAGTGAATAGATGAAAAAGAGAAAACACACGGAGAAATATATAGGGAATTGATTTAATTTGATAGAAAAAAAAGTGGAATAGGAGAGCGTAGGATACAAATGAAGTGAATAAAGGAAAAGAAGAAAATATACGAAGAAGAGTAGAAAGGGGGTGATAAACGATAGAGAAAACTAAAGAGGAATCAATTTAGAAAGGGGAAGAAGATAGTAGATGAAAAAAAAAAGAAATATAATTTTATTGAGAGCGAGAAGTGGTAAAAGAAAAAAGAATAATATTAAAACAAGTATAAAATATGAGAAAAGAATATCAAAATATTTATAAAAT
This sequence comes from Penaeus monodon, assembly GCF_015228065.2. Lineage (NCBI taxonomy): Eukaryota > Metazoa > Arthropoda > Malacostraca > Decapoda > Penaeidae > Penaeus > Penaeus monodon. The sequence goes on from NC_051405.1 coordinate 39,379,049, forward strand.
ACGAAAAAGAATATTAAACAAATTACCTTTTGTAATATTGCGTAAAGACTAATCAGATAATTATAATTGGTTGTTTCGAAATCAAGAGAAACTGGGAATGGGAGAGAAAGTCAAGGAAGCAAATTAAATGACGGTTAATCAAGGTAAAGGGTAATCAGAAAAGGCAAGACGAATGCGGAAAGTAGCAAGGTGGTGAAAAAGCAAAATATAATAATACAGTCAGAGATGTTTTCGAAGTTAAAGAAAAGGGAACGTG
>NC_051405.1:39379577-39379863 GCF_015228065.2 Penaeus monodon
ATGTATATTTTTTGGAAATATGAGGGTAGAGATTTAAGGGAAATTATGTAAGTGGTCGTTTTGGGACGAAAGGGAATTAGGAATATGTAAGGAAATCAGGAAATGCTAATAATGAAGGATTAGGAAGTAGGAGAATCAATATAAATTACAAGAATATAAATAGATCAAAGAAAGCGAGCAAATGGAAGGAAACAAAGAATTTGAATAATCTCACATGTTTTACAAACAATATATACATAAAAAAAAATACAAAAGATCGCTTATGGAAATGATCGTATCGAGTGAG
>NC_051405.1:39379896-39380655 GCF_015228065.2 Penaeus monodon
GATAACAGCAGATTGGTAAACAAGATGAAAATAACGAAAAACTGTTTACGTTATAGAAAATGAGACAGAAATGCAATGCGAAAAGATATTTCAATACATACAATTTGGAAATTTAAGATCAGGAATTTTTGGCGAGTACTCAAGGGATCGCTCGTTTCGAAGGCAAGAGAAGCTGGGAATTAACAGCTATGAGAACCAAAGGGAGGAAGAAGGAATCCAGGAAATATACATATGATAAAAGAGGAAAAGCAGCATGATAATAAAGCCTGAATGTTGAAAATTAAGACAAAGGAGGAATTGGTAGAATACGATTACAAAAAAGGGAATTAACGTATCTAAATTTTTATAATAAGCTTAAGAACGATTATGGAAAAGGTTGTAGAGATAACTAAAAAAGAGGGGGAGTGAAAGAGCTAATACGATGAATGAAAAAGACACAAGAAAGAGAAGAATGAAAGAAAGCGAGATAACCAGGAGGAAGAATGAAAGAAACAAGAAAAGGGAGAATAAAAGCAAACGAGGGAACCAAAAGGAGTCAAAGAAACAAGAAAGAAAGGAATAGGAAGAACAAGTGAGATTAGGAAGGGAAAGAATGAAAAATACACAAGGATAACAAGGAGATAACAAGGAGGAAGAATGAAAAATACACAAGAAAGAGAAAAATGAAATTAATAGACCGAAATAAATCCTTGGACTAATGAAGTAAACACACATTAAAGCATAATTGTGGTTGTTTTGAAAACACTAGGAACGGCGGAC
>NC_051405.1:39380716-39381090 GCF_015228065.2 Penaeus monodon
ATGGCGAACCAATAACAGAGGAAATTGCAAAATAACCAAGAATTAAAGAAAGGCGAATACAGCAAACGAGGAAAAGAGAAAACATGCAAATGAGAACAACCCACTTGGCATGGTATCCCAAAAATAATCACACGCGATATTAAGATTCAATAATCCCAATAGATTGATGATAAAACACGCTGTATACAACCCGAGTTAGCATGTGCCGACGTTTACGAGGCTGTTTATCAAGGTTCCTCTCGTTTCGGGGTCCTCACTAATGCAGAAAGAGGCTAATATATGAGCTTGTTCTGAGTCTACACGGTGATCGGGTCATTTAAGATCGGGCTGAGAAATGTCAGGAGATTGAGAGTCAGCGGAGGATAAGTAAATGG
>NC_051405.1:39381522-39381700 GCF_015228065.2 Penaeus monodon
CCAAACTCTCATCAGTTTTTAACCCACCCCCACCCCCTTTTTTCCATCCCTTCCAACTCCATTATTTCTCCTGTTGTCTTACCTCTTCTGTTCGCCGCTTCATTCGCACTCCGACATTGTGCCAATCCCCAAGCACCCGAGGATTAGAGGAAGCTGTTCATTACCATTTCCCGGTTGT
>NC_051405.1:39382681-39383840 GCF_015228065.2 Penaeus monodon
GTTCATGCTTCGTCATGCAGTCAGCCCAGGTAATGACAAGGCCTCATGACATCATGCTATTGTTTGCAGTTGCCAGGTACCCATATGAACTGAAGTACGCCATTTTATATGTTATGGACAGAATTAAAGAAACGCTTATCGTGCATCCGGTTTTATCAGTGCTGTGTGTGCTAATTTCATGTTTATGCATTATTATTGATGAATAAAAATAAAGAATTGATATCGCTGTGGTAACATACGTTGCCTGGGTAAAATAATTTTATTTTTTATTCTTATTTAGGATTTTTAGGCGTGATTTTTTTTTTCTTAAAGACACAGTTAGTCAATGTCAACGGTGCAAAAACAAACGTAAAATATAAAAGGGTTTGTGTGCCTCGTGTAGGTTAGTAGGACAGCGTTAAATAAATACAGCTACCAATTTCCTAGTTGGCACCTTAGTACCCTCCCTCCCGCACCCCTGAAATGTTCCTGTTATTTGTTTGTTTAAAAAAATATGGTTTAATTTTCATCGTTTCCCCCATATCGTGAGAAAGTAAACCCTTGTTTTGTTGTTCTTGCTAATATACTTAAATATGTCCTTACTTTCGTTGTGTTTCTAAGCAAGAAAAAAAGCTGGAATTTGAAGGCCATTCGGACGGTTCAAAGCTGTACTAAACAAGTGTCGGTATTTCAGCACATGTTGTACTTGATTCTTAAATTCCCTCACAATGGACTGGTTTATATTCCTGGCGTGTGCACTAGAACACTGTCGTCAAGCTAGTTTACAACATGCACATAGAAAACACTTTATGACTACCGAGTTCTGATTTCCTTGTATGTCCGGTAGTCGCTTGATATTTTGCTTGTTTGAATTCTTTGCGATGCTTTATAAATATAATTCATAGCTATGTAGGTATGATTATGCGCATTTGCTGATTTAGAAAACCAGTGCAGTTAAAATTAATGATAATCACATGATCCTTATAGCATGAAACCATTATAAGGATTTAAAGTGTAGGTGGGTCTGGACCAGTTCAGACCTCGGATATTAATAGAAAGTAATGAATAATTAAAAAGCCACGTTGACAATTCATTAACTTGATCGTCCGCAGAGGAATACTGTCGAGATCAGTTTTTTGCAGAATTAATATCATGTGAATATGGGTTGGTTTAACACGGA
>NC_051405.1:39383913-39386765 GCF_015228065.2 Penaeus monodon
GAGTCAATGTGTGACTCAGAATGACGTCATGCTACCTTCATCCCCTCCCCTCCCCCTTTTCCCCGACGCTACAACCCTTCCCAGTCCCCCGCTGGCTCCCTCACCCTGCACCCTCGGGTCCCCCCTCACTCACTCGCCCGCTTATATACACACTCACACCCTGATATCTGTCAGTACACACTGAATCCTCCAAGTGATCGCACGTTAATAGTTTGTTGACGCCCTCACTGAACATACGACTTTTGGCAAGAATATTTTTTGGGTTACCGGTTGCTATTTATAGTTCTGATTACTAGCAGAAAAAAAGAAGTGATACCTCCCTGTTGGGAAATAGAAACCGATAACAGTGACATTTAAGTGTGAGGTTTCATTTTGGGATTCATTGTGCCCCAGTGCAGTAGTTAACGTTCATAACGACTTTTGTGATTCAAAGTGCTGCCCTTTTTACGCCTCCTCCCCCGTTGGCTGCACACAGGAACGACAGAATGATTGACGAAATTATGGATTTTGACGGAATGGCTAATCTGTCGTTGACTTCTACAAACGATGTGGATTCATGGATCGCCCAGTTAAAGAAGAAGGAACCTTTATCACTGAAGGAAATTGACAACTTGTGCAAGAAGGTAAGGGTGAAATCGTTATGATATTGTGTAACTGCCTTTGGTCACGTGTATCCTACTTAATTAGTATGACAAACATTTTCACTGTTTATATAAGGAATTGCCTTTCTTGTCCTCAGGTGCAAGAGGTTTTAGTGGAGGAGAGCAATCTGGTTGAGGTCTCGTCGCCCGTCACGATCTGCGGAGACATCCACGGCCAGTTCTATGATCTAATGGAGCTCTTCAAAGTGGCCGGAGAACCACCTGAGGTCAATTATCTCTTCATGGGCGACTATGTGGATCGTGGATATTACTCAGTGGTCGTGGTTTCCCTCCTACTGGCGCTCAAGGTTAGCCTTTATTTCTCTCTTTTGTAAAAGCAGTTATGTAAACGTTGGGCTTTGCTTACATAAGGAAGATTAATTTGCTCTATGGGTCAGACCGATTTGTAGTTATAGTGAGTGGGATTCACTCAGTTTCCTTCGTAGAACCTGCATTTTTATATAGTTATATGTTTATTTTCTTGTTTCTACAGCTCCGATACCCCCAGCGCGTCACCCTACTACGAGGCAACCATGAATCCCGCCAAACTACACAAGTTTATGGGTTTTACGACGAATGTTTCAGCATTTACAATACGTCAGCTGCATGGTCGCACTTCATGGCAGTCTTCGACACGCTCCCTCTCTCCGCCGTCGTCGACAACAGCATTCTGTGCATGCACGGTGGCTTGTCTCCTTCCTTGGACACCTTAGATCAGATTAGGATCCTGGACAGATTTCAGGAACTGCCACATGAAGGCGCCATGTGTGATCTGTTGTGGTCTGACCCTGACGATTCCGGATGGAGGGCTGGCTGGAGCATGAATGCTCGTGGTGCTGGGTATATGTGGGGGCCAGATATTTCGCACGACTTTACACACAGTAAGTTTTTCTTTTTTTTTCGTAGAAGTAACTTGCGAAAAGGCCAATACAAAGTGACTATTATGCGGCAAGTTTGGGTTATAAACAGTTCACGTAATCAAAGAATCCCACTGACCCTTGGCTTATTTTATCTACAGATAATGGCCTTGAATGTGTTACGCGAGCACATCAAGTGATGGACGGCGGTTTCCAGTGGTGTCACGACGAGAAGATTGTCACGGTCTTTTCTGCCCCAAATTATTGCTACAGATGTGGAAATCTAGCTGGTTACATGGTCGTCGAAGATGGAATGCATACTTGGTGAGCTGATTTTTTTTTCGCATCAGAAAAAACTGGGTTTATTTTGGTTAATATCATTTTGTACATTCCTATTTTGTATGAATATGTTTAATAAGAATCCATTTAAATGATTGCGACACGTTAATAACGTACATTTCTCTTTCTTTTATAGTCACACCTTCGAAGCTGCGCCACGAGAGAAAACGGGACCTATTATGAGGAAAAGCTTAGGTGGATATTTCTTTTAGGAAATAAAACTATATTTGCCTTTAAAAAAAGAGGATCGCTGGTTCGATTCTCTGAAACAGTATTCGACGCCATGAAACAATCATGCGTACCTGATGTGGTGCTACGGCTGCAAGTACCGCAGCTGTATTAACCGACTGTGATAGAATTGCACTTTTATGATTTCGTAATAAAATATTATTCGTTGTGCCGGTTGTTGATGTTGTCTACTATATGTATTTGGATTATAAAAAAAAAAATAAACCCTACCTTTTCTTTGAATTATGTTTTGTATCCTTTGCTAACATTTGTCAAATTGTGGATATTTATTCAGTTTTATATTCAGCTAAACTGCTAGGATGACATGATAACTGCCCAATTTATCATATAGTGTTAGATATGAATGTTTTGGGCTCACAACATGTATCGTCATAGATGGCGTGATTAATAGAGCGTGTCATGTATGGTATAAAGAGCCATGTAGCACGAACAGGAAATAGTATTTTAGTGCATGTTTGGTTACAGTTGATACTGAAAAAGGAAACAAAACACAGGCAGTCAGACTTGGTCATAATCATAAACACCCCTAATCACACGTTTATCACCCTCTATCTCTCCCCTCCCCCCCAACACATCTATCTGTGCATTACATATAGCCACATATGTGGTAAACTATCCATCTCTTTCAACAAACAAACAGTCAACCGCAGGTGTGATGTTATCCTGTGTATTGCGTGTTGCCGTCGAAGGTCACTTTGTGGCCTGGTGATACGTGAGGTAAATTGTTATGAGGATATTTTGATGTTTCTTGTCACTTATTTATGAC
>NC_051405.1:39387956-39388210 GCF_015228065.2 Penaeus monodon
ACACTCAATGTTGTCATTCTGTCATAATGTATTTAGCCAATTAACAGGAACATTCAAATGGATTTTATACAATTCCATTACCTTTATGGCCCTTGGCAGTATTAAAGGCAAACAATATGTATTTTCAAATAAATTTTCAGTTCATGATGTTTTGTTTTAATTTCTTTTGACAGTGAAATGTTGCATGGTATACAATGGTATAAACATGGATGTCCATTTTCTTCCCATATCTGGATCTTTGTCTTTGCATAGTC
>NC_051405.1:39390218-39390309 GCF_015228065.2 Penaeus monodon
AGTTCAATCCTTTAGAAAAATGTATTTGTACTTTACTATAGAATAGCGAAATATTTTAAAGGCTTTTCTGATATATAAAGCCTACCACTGA
>NC_051405.1:39390342-39390417 GCF_015228065.2 Penaeus monodon
CTAAAAAATATCAATATCCCATTCAGTGAGGGAAAGGTCCCATATGTATATAGATATAGATACACACACATACAC
>NC_051405.1:39390967-39391166 GCF_015228065.2 Penaeus monodon
AAAGTTGAAACGAATCTATTGAGTCTGAAAGTAAGTTACACTTGATAAAAACTCGAATAAGTAAGTATCTTTTAGGAAAGCAATATCTATTAAGGAGTCTTTATAATCTAATATTTCAATTAATAAACGGCATTTGAATCGTGCACCTGATCACTAAACATACTCCTTGTAGATAAGATCTTTTTTCTTGCCTTCAGCA
>NC_051405.1:39391684-39391903 GCF_015228065.2 Penaeus monodon
TTGGATTCTTCATTAAGACTGCGATAGAACCACACTCTTATCACTTTATATAAACATGTAGATACCACTGATTAGAAATCCAGGTGCTATGATAAGAGAGACCTATATCTCTGTAAATATAATAAAGTAAGCTCACAGTTCTGAGCAATAATATCACCTTTATTCCTGCAAATTTACTGAGTATATGTATTGATTCATATTGTTTTCTCACTTCCCTCT
>NC_051405.1:39392280-39392528 GCF_015228065.2 Penaeus monodon
ACCCAGAAGGTGCAGCACTTGTTTGTGTTATGCCTGCTGCTTACATGTTCCATCCTGACTCTCTTTTATCTGTCTATCTTTCGAGTACAAAGTTCGATAATCTGGTTAGATGTCTGCTGGCTACATGTTTGCCCATGACTTTCTGTGAATTGAAAGTTAATCGGATTGGATTTATGCAAGCATAAAAAAAATCATATATAAAATGTGTTAAGAAACAATCATACCTAACCAAAAACACACAAAATAAC
>NC_051405.1:39392783-39393256 GCF_015228065.2 Penaeus monodon
AGACGCGTGAGGGTGTGGCTACTACTGGCCTGAGGAGGAGCAAGGAGGCCAAGGTTGGGAATCCACGTCTTAAGAGTCTGTAATACGCAGCAGATTTTCAACACGGTAAACGAAAGCTCATTGTGGCAAATTTTGGAAAGAAAAGTATGAATGAAAATCAGTATTTTGCATTGAGATTTGCATTTATGATTTGGATGATTAAGATCAGTTTTGCAATAATGTTGATCGTGTTCTGTATATTTAGGCAAAGTACGTTGTTACCACCAAAATATGTGATTTGGCGTTTTCGTAAAATATAATAATCGTTGGTTTGTTTTCAAGGGATAGTAACATACAAGGCATATTTTAGCACTGGTGACCTTAATTAGCATTGCGTGTCCTAATGGTGATTAATTCATTATTTAAGAAGGACAGGGTATCGAGTGGTGTAACTTTGAAATGCCACGAGCAAGTTGCTATTTTTACTTGAGAGG
>NC_051405.1:39393665-39393966 GCF_015228065.2 Penaeus monodon
ACTCTTCGCGGGCCAGGCAGCCCGGGAGCCAAATCGAGGCCCGGGCACCTACTAGGCCGCGCGTTCCCGGATGTAGCCGAGTGCCACGTCGTCGGCGGGACAGATGGCCGAGCACCAGCTGGGCGTCGGGTCACGTGTTTCTGAATGGCCGAAAACGGTCGCTTTGATGTGAATGAGAGGCCGGGCGATAGAGCGGCTTTTGTTCCTTTGTTCAATGGGCGAATGGGACGTAAGAGAGGCGGTGTGGTTAGCATTGTTCGTTTAGTTATGTTATCTGCCTGTAAGCTGCCCGAATTCACGC
>NC_051405.1:39394218-39394522 GCF_015228065.2 Penaeus monodon
ACGAGTATGTATGTTCGTTTTTGTTATTCTCAAACACACAATTCTCACTCGTTGATGTAGATTTGGTTAAAAATAGCCATCCTTTTTTTCTTTTTCTATCGTTTCAATCCACTCTTAATGAGGGAAAGTCGATTACAACAGTTCCATTAAATAATTATCCTTTCAAAGGGAAGTATTAAGAGGTAATTCCTGATTTAAAACGAAAAAAAGAAAGCGATATTCCGCCATCAGACAAATATCCAAACGTAATATATAATTGAATAAAAAGATTGTTTTATTTTGCATTTCACAAATATACATTTTA
>NC_051405.1:39395020-39395091 GCF_015228065.2 Penaeus monodon
CTTTTTTTGTTTTGTTTTTTCGTCGGTCTGTGTGTCCGTCCTTTCGCACGTTATACATTTTTTATACATTT
>NC_051405.1:39395162-39395226 GCF_015228065.2 Penaeus monodon
AATTGACAACATATATGAATGACCCACGCACGCATCGTATTACGTATCTATGAGAAACCTACCC
>NC_051405.1:39396171-39396416 GCF_015228065.2 Penaeus monodon
CCCCTGAAAAGAAAATACGATAGTCCATTTCTCGCGGTATTTACAGCAGGCAAAATTCCATTTGGTTTTATGGAAATTCAGCAAAATTACTGAAATGGAATATATTGCATTGGTCGTTTACTTGATTCCATTATTTTATGCAAAGTAGCGTGTATAATTGCTTGGACAGAGAGTACAGGTGTGGAAGTAAATTGCTTTGGGATGTGAACTATTACCAGGAAGTTATTTTATGAATGAATAGAGGA
>NC_051405.1:39397836-39398045 GCF_015228065.2 Penaeus monodon
GCAAATATATTTAGCCACGAAACGTCATATCCGCAGCAGGATTTCCACTGTCTTGCATTAGGCTAAAGTTCACAGACAGACTCTCACGCTGTAGGGAATAACGGGGATATTTTCTGTAGCCTGCCATAAACAACTGCACATGTTAATAAGGTGCGGTCAGGGACAAAGTATTTGAAAATGACTACGTGGATGTGGATGTGACAAATATT
>NC_051405.1:39399460-39401364 GCF_015228065.2 Penaeus monodon
CCCCTCCCCGCAAGATCTTTTTTTTACCGCACGGAAAAAGTTTAACTAGTCTTACAATCAAACAGCTTGTTCAAATAGACGGGCAACAGTAGCTTACTACTCTGTCCTCTGTCCTTCGCAGCGTCGAGTCAGCGACCACTGTGTGCAGAACATAACACCTACGATCTTGAGAGTGCGTCCGCAATGATATTGTGTCTGCCACTAATATGGAAGATTTTATATTGAATGGCTGTAATGTTAGTGCTCACCTTAACACTCGCATTTTCTAAACTTCACATTTTCAATAATCGTTAACGGATTATGATCAGTGAAAATTTCAACAGGATGGATAGAACTAGTTTAATAAATTCTAAACTTTTCAATGGCCAACATTATTCCCAAACCCTCCTTTTCGACGGTGACGTAAGACTTTTGATACGACTTATATTTATACGAAAAATAACACACTGGGTGGAGCACTTTACTTCTCTCTCTGCAAGAGGACCGTTCCCACACCATTGTCACTAGCGTCCACCTGTATTACAAATGGTTTATTGATGTCAGGAGCCTGCAAGTAGTACTCAGCAAGTCTATTAAAGGGGCGGATACCTGAGAGAAGTTTCTACAGAACCGTCTGTAGTAGCCAGCCATCCCCATGAAGCGCATCAAGCCTTTTCTGTCGACGGGCGCGGGATACTGTAGAACAGCTTCTACCTTTGCGGCTACAGGTGCGACCTGGCCCTAACCGATCATATGACCCAGGAAGGTGACATGGGCGTGTCCAAATTAACTTTTCTGCAGGTTTACCGTGAGATTGGCGGCCGACAGGGCCGAGAAGAGCGCCCGCAGGCGGACCAAATGTTCCTCCCTGGACTCGCTCCAGATTACAAGGTCATCGAGGTAACAACGAACGCCTTCCAGGTCCGCCGTCAGGTAATTCATGAGTCGCTGGGGCCTTCCTCATCCCGAACAGAAGAACCCTGAACTCGTAGAGGCCGGCAAGAGTGACAAACGCAGAAATCGGCCTCACACACCCTCTCAGTCAACGGAACTTGGTAGTAGCCTTGGAGAAGATCCAGTTTCGACAGGTAGCGTGCCTTCCCCAAATCATCAATGATGTCATCCATCCTCGGGAGGGTAAACGAGTCCGCCACAGTTGCCGCATTCACCTTCTGTAGTCCACGCATAGACGGTAGGTACCGCTACTCTTGGGAACTAGCACCACGGTTGATGCCCATGGGCTAAGGCTGGGACTGATGATCCCCTGTTCTTTCAGGCGTTGAACCTCTGTCTGCAGGAATGCCCTCTCCTCTGCATTGAGGAGATAGGGAGCTTGGCGTACTGGTTGACCATCCCTAGTCTCAACATCGTGTTCCAGCGTGTTAAATAGTTTATCATACCCCTGCAGAAGAGAACGAATGTTTGCTGCTTGGGCAGCAGAAAGATGTTTAAGTTTATCATCAAGTTTAGCTAAGATAAGCGAATTGGTGAGATTAGGTTCCACAATAGAAATATTTTCATTGTGTTCACTACTGACGTTAGAAGGTACAACCACTGAAACCACTCGTTCATTTTCCATATTTTCCTTCAAATCATCCCGTTCATAGTACTTTTTCAGGAGGTTCACATGTACATGATGTTGTTCCTTACGTCTCTTAGGGGTTTCAATGACATAATTAACATCACTGGTTCGTTTTAGCATACGGAATGGACCCGCATATCGAGATTGAAGAGGCTGGTTAGCAAGAGGTAGCAAGGCCAAAACTAAATCACATTTATTAAAGCTTCTTTCTTCATTATTATTTACTTTATCAAACTGTTCTTTCATTTTAGCCTGAGCTTTACTCAAATGATTATGGGCTACTGCAACAGCCGTTTGTAATCTATGCATAACTTTATTTACATAAGCAGCCATAGGAATTTCT
>NC_051405.1:39401600-39401759 GCF_015228065.2 Penaeus monodon
GCTGAATCTGCACTGCTGTATATCCAAGGACTTCATAACTTCGTCATACAGTCTGGACGTGAAATTTGACCCTTGATCTGACTGTACTACGGTAGGCAGACCCAGCTGCGGGAAAAGAAACTTTATCAAGGCCTTCACAACATTCTCAGTAGTAATGCG
>NC_051405.1:39401828-39401979 GCF_015228065.2 Penaeus monodon
TTTAGTCTTTGGAAGGAGACCTACACAGTCAATAACTACTTTACTGAAAGGCTCTCTTAACACTGGAATGGGTTGCAAGGGATATGGTTTGATGCTAGCACCTGGCTTTCCTTTTACTTGGCAGATATGGCACGGTTGGCAAGAACGACTA
>NC_051405.1:39402054-39403209 GCF_015228065.2 Penaeus monodon
CTAATGTCATGTGCAACATTCAAAACATCAGTACGAAGGGACTTGGGAATTATAATCTGATGTACCGTCTTACTTGTATCGTTTGCAGATATATTATAGGGCTTATATTTACGCATGAGAGCGCCCGACTGGAGATAGTAGCAAGTATTGGAATTTTCAAGTTCACTTATGTCAGTAAGCCCATTATATAATACTTTCAACTCAGGATCTTTACGTTGTTCTTCAATGAGCTTTTATTTAGTAATTGGAATGCCTTTGAAATTCATCAGAATTATCAGATGTAGACTTACTTAAACTTAAGCAGGTGAATCGAAGAAATCTGCCAGACTAAATTCCTCAGTAATTACATCACAAGGGCTCTCCTCTGGCAATGTAGTACCGGGAGTAAGCGCTTTGGTAGGAGGGGAGGTCCTACGACTTGCACTGCGGATGACAGCACACGCAGGGAAGAGGTCGGGATACTCTCTCTCTAAATCTACAGTGTTGTTCTCTTTCGTGGGACAAGGTGAAACCACAGGGCAAGGCCACACCTTATCACCAAGAAGATTATTGCCCATAAGAAGTGAAATGCCATCACTTGGTATCCTATCGACAACACCTAACCGTACATAACCGGATATTAAATCAGATTTAAGGTAAACTTCCCAAATGGGTATGCTCTTGGACCCTATCAGCCCATTGATAATTAGCATCTCTCCAGTGTAACAATCAGGGTTACGAACAGCCTCTTTGAGCACCAATGATATATCTGCAGCCGAGTCCCGTAGTATAGTGACTGGGGAAGAAGACGTGCAAGATTCATCACCACTAATAAGTCCTGTAGAACAAAAGGGTTTAAATGAAGGAGTCACATTTGCAGATTCTGTCATGGAGAAGGGGGAAAGGCCAAGATCAAGTTTATCACCATGATATTTAGATGCAACCTCTTTATTATTATTAACATTGACGTGAAAAATACGTTTGTTATTGTCAGAACGCTTATTTGCCAATTTAAAACAGTCATTCATGACATGACCGTTTTTCTTGCAATAACAGCAAAAAGAAAAATTCTCACCGCGAGAAGCAAAATTCCTACTCTCACCACCTGTTTCTGACGACTTTACCTTTACAGTCCTGTGGGTATTTGGCAGTTCAGTTCTCCTGGTACTATACTCC
>NC_051405.1:39406277-39406496 GCF_015228065.2 Penaeus monodon
ACTCAGTACAAAATAACGAATATCCATTCCCGCAAAAGCAAAAATTGACCTTCCCTGCATAAAAGATGAAAACCAGGTACTAAAATAAGGGTAAAGTGAAGGTAGACGCGACCCAGGAGTGGCGCAGGAAGCCCTACATCAGGAGGCCATTAGAGGCGCGAGTCCCGGGCGTTCCTACATAATTTATGACCATGTTGAAGACTGGAGTAGAGTAGTAAG
>NC_051405.1:39408053-39408353 GCF_015228065.2 Penaeus monodon
TTGCCCAAGAAACTATGTAAAGGCTTCTAAATTTGCACTTTTCAAAGTGACGTCTGAATACATCTGTTTGTGTCTACCAAGGCCCAGGCAGTCTGGTGGCTCGTGGCAAAAGCATATTCACTTTAACAGAACAAACAGAAATACAGAACGAATAATACTTAAAAAGACGAAATTAAACAACCAAAATTGGGGTAAAGGAGGCTTGCGCGAAGACACCAAACTCTGCACAAGTAACGGGGTCAGAAACGGAGATGCTTGGTGTCCGCATAGCTCTTTCATAAATGCACTGATACATACCCA
>NC_051405.1:39408690-39408859 GCF_015228065.2 Penaeus monodon
TTAGATTTAACTTCACACGGTACTACCTAGGTGTACAATATGCATGATATATTATAATGTCAGATTATTTACATGTGCATAAATTATTAGTCCTACAAGCAATGCAATTAGATATATCATGAATAAAAGAATATCACGCCAGATCACAAGGAATATATGTATATCTGTT
>NC_051405.1:39408936-39409307 GCF_015228065.2 Penaeus monodon
CTCAGTAATTTAGAGTGGTAGCGAGGGGTGGTGTTCCAGTCGGGCTAAAAATCTAGAGTGATAAAGATGTGGGTATTCACGAGTTAAATTGTCCGTCGTCGGCAGTGCCAGGGGATCGCCTGTTGTTGGGAGTCCTTTTCCGGATTGGCTGGGAGGTCAGGTCGGCTCCATCCCTTGGGCAGGCAGACAGGTAGTCTCCACCCCCGGGTCAGGCAGACGGGGACGGACCTAAGGGCGATTTCCCTGCGCAAGGCGTAATCCACATATACCGACGCACGACCCTCACTAAACTTATGTAAAAGGAGGAGAATGGTAAACAGGCACTTGTAGAGTGCCTGTTGGAGGTCAGCACAGACGGATTTGTATTTCCA
>NC_051405.1:39409732-39410040 GCF_015228065.2 Penaeus monodon
GCCACCCGAATGCGCACCACGACCACAGCTTCCTACGCATCAATGTCCCTGTATATTAATAGAACCATTTGATGCTGAAAATAAACTGACTCGGTTGCCTCACCTTACGTCAAGCGGGTAGGTATCCTTGGCAAGTTGCGGGGGGACTTGGGGTCTTAGTCAGTGTTAATTTTGCTAATCAGGGTTTTGTTGCTTTGATATGGCCTTCGCGATATGTCTTGAGATGCTTCGTCTCTGCGTGTGGGTGTGTTTGGATACAGAGATGCTCTTGATTGTCATTATTTGTAAATGGAGAGTGTTACACAATA
>NC_051405.1:39413159-39413414 GCF_015228065.2 Penaeus monodon
GAGAGATGTTGTTGGGGTAACCTTTTTTTCATTCATTTTTTTCAAGGCATAAGCCTCTCGTCAAATACAAGAGAGGATTCAGGGAGTCATTTTTCACAGTATGTTAAAATATCCTACGTTTTCTTCGACTGAATAGTGATGAGGCATTGTATAAGGCTCTGTTTTAGGAAATGGCCTGACATGCTTCGAACTCAGTCTCATTTTGCTTATTTGCTTTGGGTAAACAGGTCTCTCTCTAAAAGCTTTACACAGTCA
>NC_051405.1:39413926-39414536 GCF_015228065.2 Penaeus monodon
TCACTCACTCACTCAAACATTTACATTATTGAAATTATTATCCTACATTATACTGTCTTGCACTTTTGTATTCTAAGTTTTACTGGCATGCTTTGCCAGGTAAAGCAAAGAGAGAGCAGAGTAAATTGTCTGGTTCTGCAGTTCTGCCAAGCTTTGGTTTAGCGCGGTTACATAATTATACTTCTTGAGTGATTACCAAACAATACTTCTTTTTGTCCGTTCATGAAGTTCTGATACATTTAAAATCTGATATTAGAAATATCACCAATTAACATAACAGTTTCTATTGGCGCTGTTAAAAAAATACATTAGTTACCCATACAACAGTTTTCTGTGAATGCCTCTATGAGCTCCTTTTTCTATGGTAGTCGAAAATAGTTTAGTTAGACCTGAACGTTTTCTTTCAACTGATTATCGATAGTATGGAACTTTAGCTTTATAGCTTTAGCACAATTCTAAAATAAATGTGATTTTTTAGAATGATTTCTGAGCTGCAAATGTTTGCAATATGCGATATATAGCAGAGAAGATATTATTACCACGTAACTCTATTTTTTATAGGCTTTTCGCACAAGAAAGTGTTATGCGAAACGGATTAGTGTGTTAATGT
>NC_051405.1:39414593-39415006 GCF_015228065.2 Penaeus monodon
ACCTTCCTGATAATTCCAGATATATTTATAGCTTACATCATCACCACCATCTATTTGTCCAGATATCATCCCCTTGATCTTTTCTGAAGCGATTTCCATATTAATTTTGCTGTCGATATGTCTCCAAAACTGCTCTCTAACTTGTTAAACCCACCGTTGGTTTCGCACACACGCCTATCACAACCCTGGTGCTGAATGACTGTAGAGATAATGACCAGTATCATCGTACAGTGCAGCACATGTTGCAATCACGTAGCCTCGCATTACGGACGAGGTTGTGATCTCGAGCGTAATCACTGCAACAAATGGAATATAGAATCTGCGTTTGATGTGCGATAAGCAGTAATGATCATTACATATATATTTTTTTTTTCTTAAAGTGAATTGTTAGATTAATTTCAGCTTATCTATGT
>NC_051405.1:39416482-39417439 GCF_015228065.2 Penaeus monodon
ATAAGAAAACGTAAGGGGGAGTATCAGAAATACAGATTTTCTCTCAAATAATTTTAGTGGTTTCAGGTCGTACTTTAAATAGACAAGAATAGTCCGGGAAATGAGGAAAGCGGGCGAGAGCAGGCAGCCTTCATCAACACGCTTGTTGAGTGCAGGTTTAGCATGATTATGTGCAGGGCTGATATATAAAGCAAGCGCAGGAGGTAGGGAGTAACCTTGCTGAAACTGACCCATGATGAGCGCATGAAGCGCATGAAAATGGTTGTCATTTGTATCATATTGTGTGATAATGGTGAAAAAAATAGTGATGATTGGAGTAATGCTATGAATATCAGCCATTATTTAGGTTTAACTTAACTTCACATCTACCTGCCTACCGCCATACAATCCTGTGCCAGTCCTTTGATAATGCCTACTACAATTCCGATACTTTTCAAGACATAACAATGTCATCAGACTTGAGGATACTAGTAAATATGCCTGCTCTATACCCTAGACCTATTCTCTGTCCTGAAATGGTAGGCATGACCCATACCCCACTGATACACACACACGCACACACGTAATTCCTCCACTGCTTCACACATTCATACCAAACACGATTATATATACATATATGTGTGTTATCAATATGTGATTAAAACAGGTTCAGAGGAGAGATTGGCAACATGTTACATATTTAGCAGATTATTTGGTAATACATCACGTGGAATAATGCATATACATTAATGGTTTAATGATATTTGTCATGCAATCAAACAACGGAAATTATCTTGTCAAAGGCATAAAAGGGTCATCAACAATTAACAGGTCTGAAATTTTGCTTTGCAGTATCAATTGCAATATCATTTAATGTAAGAAATACGGACCAATAATATACTGTGACATCATTACAAGACATTTTTTAAAAGCAACAACGCTTTGAATGATACACTTATTGCAATTATCAGGCGCTGA
>NC_051405.1:39417677-39417954 GCF_015228065.2 Penaeus monodon
GATACCCACATATATGCTTCCCCAATTCCTTAGACATCACATTCTAGGAAATGGTTTCTAACTGATTTTAGTAGATGGAGGGAGCCTTGCGTGTACCTTTAAAAAGCAGTGGATGATTGAGAGGTAATCTGAATTTCCCCTAAAGTGTACAGTATTCGATTCCAACTCGACCTTCCTGCCTTTTCCTATTTTGTTAGGGACACGTTTCCTCTGGGACATGTCTGTTGCTTCTATAATTCTAGTTGTAGTTTTTTTTCAATATTTGTAGTAGTAGTGC
>NC_051405.1:39418993-39419363 GCF_015228065.2 Penaeus monodon
GCATGGGATTTCTTTTGATTTGGCATGACTTAAAATCCTCAAACCTGAGCTCTTGTACCAGAATTGATATTCTATTTAAGGCACAAATGAAAATCAAACATCCGTCTCCAATTGATTTTTTTTTTTTTGGAAAATGTGATATGAATATTGAGACTTATTTGCACCCTATTAATGTTTTATTTTTATTCACTATATCGGGAACACAACAACTGCTGTTTTTAGATTTTGCAAGAAGGTTAATTCCGGATGCTAGTGATCTGAGAAATGTCTTAATGTAAATTAGGAAATGTTCAAACAACTATTGCCTTTTTACTTTTAGACTAATGCTATCAGGTATTTTTAAAATTTTCTGATGTAAACTCTCTTGTCC
>NC_051405.1:39419380-39419649 GCF_015228065.2 Penaeus monodon
GCTTGTACTGGTTTGATAGCATCGATCTCCTTTTTTTTAATGATCATGATAATAAAATTAATATGATCATCAGGTCTATGCTGAGGATATCATTTCCTATCGATACACTCCTGCAACATCTGCATTTTTAACCACAAGGAAGATACCCAAGACCATTTCCTTAGTCTCAAAATTTACGTAAGTCAAATCTGTCACATTTATGAAAAGAGAGTATATTGTACAGCTTGATTTGAATGTTAGTGGTTTCGAGGATATTATTGTTCATGAGT
>NC_051405.1:39419710-39420352 GCF_015228065.2 Penaeus monodon
CGGTAAGTATGACAGTAACGTTACCGACAACCATACCTAGTGTATATAAAAATAATAGATCTTTGCTGGCATAACCCTTTGCCTACTCAGTAATGTAACAATAAGATGTATGGTATATCCAGAAATCCCTTAAGGGTAGATAGAACATTGATACTTATGGCAATAATAATAGATATAACAAACTTCATCAAAACGTCATCCTAATTCACCTTTACAAGAGACACTTTATAACTGACAGCTGATTTCATATGTTGACGAGGGAGCTTTTAATGCCTGAAATATGTAAAGGGTCAAATGTACATACAGCATAACCCCGTACACATTATTTCCCAGATAATTAAGTGCTAAGGACTTTGTAAAAATATCCTTGTGTTATTGATACCTTGTTTCGCAGACATACTTTTCCAGACTCCTGAAAAATCCTCCTTGTTCGAATGAGTGACTTCCACGAGACCGAATTTTCGATTAGAACTTAGACGTCTCTGATAGATGCCGGGGATTCGGACGATTCCACACAGCAGAGTTATCGACACTTCCCGGAAAGTCTGTGTCTTGATTATCATTTTAACTTGTTTTTTTCTTTTTTTTTTCGTCCGCACTTAAGCACACGGCGAGTGCTCCCTCTCCGATCTATATGTCTGG
>NC_051405.1:39424871-39425180 GCF_015228065.2 Penaeus monodon
TACTCCCTCAAACAGTAATCGCCTGACTTATACTGTGCAATCATGCCTCCTCCTGCACAGAGGTCACCCGCTCTCAGATATCCGCCATTGGACGCATGAAAACACACGAACTATCTCTCAGCCTTAAAGGACTTCGCGCTGAGTATACAGGCATTGTTTTATTGAAACATTCAGACTAGGTTTGTGGGACTTTGGTGACTTTTCTTGCGTTGTAGGGGTGCTTAGCGTATTCCTGATTGCATCTGTTAAATAGTGCTAACTCTGTGTCCCCGTGTTAATTTTGAATCTGTTTGACCATATTGCGAAATT
>NC_051405.1:39426913-39427458 GCF_015228065.2 Penaeus monodon
ATGTAACAAATTAAAACATTTTAGAAATGTTCCTGCATTATCTGATTAGAAAACAAATATCATATCTAAAACTACTACTCCTCCTATGTGGAATGACATGCAACAAATTTGAATAATTCGTAATTTATGTTTAAAATTGGCTCTAATGAGATGCATTTTATAGTTGGCTCGACTGAATTTATTTAAGAGATGATAAGTTAGCAACTTCTTTCTCAACGCAACATCTTTTCTTTAAAACAATATAGCTTTTAAAAAGAAATATTTCCTGCAAGTTCTAAATATGCCACACCACCCTCAGTGCCTCCTCCGTACATGTATATTCGGTTTATTGCAAGGAAAAGACTGCTACTTCCTTTTCCATTAAAACATTATGAAAGCTTATGTCGTGGCCTGCAACTTCACTTTTTCTTCCTTTCTACTCGTAGTGTTATTAAATTCTGGATATGCTTATCTGTCAACCCATTTTTCCGCCAGATAATTTTTGTCTCGTAAACATAATCTCATTTCAAAGCGACGTTTCCACGGAAGTATTGCTATTTAAATAA
>NC_051405.1:39428333-39428466 GCF_015228065.2 Penaeus monodon
CCCCACAGCCGTAATGGGGATCTCCTATCATATCTCTCCCTCCCGGGGAGATGATAGGATAACCTCTTGTCTCTTATTCCCAGTCCTCTTTACTGCTCATTTCCCCCTCCCTTCCCCTTCTCTCCCTCTATTC
>NC_051405.1:39428706-39429386 GCF_015228065.2 Penaeus monodon
GACAGCAACGTAAAAGATGGCGATAACGCTGATGCTTCCAATCCCAGCATCCAATAATAACTAATTGGACGCACAATGCTCTTTCCCCCCGAGACCCCTTTAGCACTGCACCCCCGTCCCAGGGTTTATAGCGTTACACCCTGGGGGAATATTTAAGCGATATTGAGAAATACGGGCCGAGGGTCTCCCTTCCCGTGTTATTGGTCCCAGTGCTATTGTAAGGCCGTGCTTATGAGACCCGGGAATGGTTTGAGATAGGGATGGTTGCAGAATGGTTGGGGAATGGTTAGGAATGATTGGGGACGGTTGGGGGTAGTTGGGGATGGTTGGGGATAGTTAGGGATGGTTGGGGATACTTAAGGAGAGTTAGGGATAGTTAAGGATAGTTAGGGTTAGCTGAGGGTAGTTAGGGATAGTTGGATATGGTTAGGGAAGATTGGGAGTGGTTAGATAATCGTTGAGGGATAGTTGGGGATAGTGCAGAATAGTTAGGAACGACTGGGATGGTCGGTTTGGTTGCTGGTGGTTAGAGTGGCTGGAAGTGGTTCGCTCTACGTGAATATGGGTGCTCGCAGAGGGTGAAAGAGGTACAGTAACGCTATCTGTGATAATGGGAAAAGAAAATTGTAGAATCTGTTCTGTGATTTAGATGTGGGAGCTCGTGGTTGAGGGTATATATG
>NC_051405.1:39429451-39429527 GCF_015228065.2 Penaeus monodon
TCGTTTTGGGTTGTTGATAGAAATTAGGAATCCTGTTTTGATAAGAATATTGTGTTCTAACAAATATCTGTCTGAA
>NC_051405.1:39429558-39429771 GCF_015228065.2 Penaeus monodon
AAACGTGGTGTAGCTAAAGGGTGAGGGTGATTGTTTTATTTTCACCACTATATGACGCTTGACACAAGAAAAAAAAACATCGGAAATGTACTACAACAAGTGCAAAGAAAAAGTAAATAAATATGTCAGTTTAAACGATATAATGAACAAATTTGCTCGAGGACATGGATTTTCTAGGTAATGTAGCACTATCATATAAAAAAGCATTACTGG
>NC_051405.1:39429807-39429998 GCF_015228065.2 Penaeus monodon
ATCAATGCATAAAACACATATCAAAAGGAATATTTTGTTCAGTTCTAATAAGCAGATGATTGTGTCTTTTTGTCACGCCTACTCTTTTCGTCAAACCAAATAAATGTCGGGGGACCTACAAAGGGAAATAGCCCTCAGGCCGCCAAATTGTCTAGTAGTGTCGATCTACATATGTACGAGTATTTAAATAC
>NC_051405.1:39430392-39430934 GCF_015228065.2 Penaeus monodon
CCTAAGGTCAAAAACTGGTGTTTCATCCCCAGGCAGAATTGACGCACACCACTCCCTCCCCTGCTCGAGCGTGGCTGTGCGTCCGTCACAAGGCAGGGCGCACGTGGCCTTCTCCCTCGCCCCCGTCCGCTCCCTCTGGATGTGTGGCTCTCATTTCCGGAGTGCAAACTTCGTTCTCCTACATGGGTCCTTTTTCGAGGTCGGTCTACCCCCGCCATTTCCTCGGCGATATTCTCTCGAGGATGATATAATAAAAAAAAAAAAGATCCCGTTTATCCGCTGAACTGACCCTCAACTTCCAATCTTATGTGGTGGTCGACGCCGGACGGAGACCATCGTTCAAGTGGCTTTTTGCACCCGCTCGTCTGTGAACTTATTTCCGTCCAGCCGTTATATACGTACTTTCGGTCCACATTCCCCCTCGCCTTGCCTGCTCAGGTGGATGCTTATCTGCCCTTCGTTTCCTCCTCTTTCAATATATAAGTTGCTTTTTTTTGCGCTGTGGTGAGATTATTGCCCATAACAGCAAAAGTCGTTTTTTT
>NC_051405.1:39431283-39431582 GCF_015228065.2 Penaeus monodon
AGATCCAAGTACATTCAAGTACAAACAAGCACATTGTTTTTAATCAAAAGTCGTATACTGTATATTCATTCTAGCTAACTATGCGATGATATAATTGGGTAACTACGTACACAGTTATGATATTGTAATATAATTAAGGGTAACTGTAGTATTTACTTAATTGATAATATGCTACAGTAAACATTCATGCTTTACGAATCTGTGGCAGAGACTTTTTTATTACATAAAATCCTTGTACTTAAGTTCAGTGACATGTACTCGGACCTGGACTTCAGTTGCATAGTAAAGTGACTGTAGGC
>NC_051405.1:39432199-39432623 GCF_015228065.2 Penaeus monodon
CAAGTACGTAGCCATTACCCACTGATCATTATTTACGTAAGCAATCACACGACATTCTATCAACAGCAAAGATGGTGTGTAATCCCGTTGAGAACAAAGCATTCATTTGCACTCAGGACCGCCCTATTAAAAACAACCCCCCCCCCCCTCTCTCTCTCAATTAACTGACCCGAAAACCACCTCGACGACCGTTGAGCGAAGGGGAGGCGAGTCGTCGATGGAACGCTATGATTGGCTGGTGTAATGACCAATCTCCGCCCGCCTGCGTTCTCGTTTCCGCTCCTCGATGCAGGAAAAATGTAAACGGGATTTCTGAAGATGGCAATGGTGTTGTTGTTCATTTACATTACGAGTAAGTGAATGAATAATTAGGTAGGTAGATAGATGATTAGATGGATGTATGTAATGAATTATTTTCTTGTAT
>NC_051405.1:39432684-39433121 GCF_015228065.2 Penaeus monodon
CAGAATATATCTATTCTGGGATTTTTTTTTTTTCGTTACTCTTTTGTTTGTGGTTCTTTTGGAAACTATTGGTTCTAAAGCGAATTCATGTTAACGTTTGTAAGTAACTTCTATGCTGAACCGCGGGAAAAAAATCATCCAAATTAATTTCTTTTTCCCCTTTTCATTTGCAAGTTATATAATTTTTCATTTTCTCTTTTTTTTTCTGTCCAACAATGTGCATTTAGTCTTGCCTTATCTCCACAATACCAACGAGAGACAAATTCCACAGTTCGTTAGAGTTGAACGAAACAATTGAGGGTATTGTTTCGAAATCAAACCTCGCGGATGCAAGCTACTTACTCTTCCAAAATACCCTCTCATCTTCCTAATTACATCGCGGAACTTTCCCTTCTTTCGTAACGTGGTGTTTCTAATTCTGGTTATTTCGCCAGTGT
>NC_051405.1:39433154-39433275 GCF_015228065.2 Penaeus monodon
GAAATAGACGAATTGGGTGGGAGAAATCGACAGGTCGCAACAGAGAGTATGTTTTAAAGGTAATATATGAATTTCAGCTACGTTGATGTGTATTTTTGAAACACACACGCGCGCGCGCGCG
>NC_051405.1:39433469-39433645 GCF_015228065.2 Penaeus monodon
ACGCCGTACATGTCAACATTTCCATAATGAGGTGATCTGCCTAATGACAAGTTCCATTGCTGAGGAGTACGTGATAATGACCTCCATTGTGAGCTCTATCCTGGGAAGTCTTGAGAGGACGATTCTCGCTGCAATCTCCTGGACATTCCTTCAGTCAGACAAGACCTCAGAGGTGG
>NC_051405.1:39434245-39434344 GCF_015228065.2 Penaeus monodon
ATCCTCTCACTATCCTAAAACTATCCAGGGCCTTCGTTAATCCCCTCCTCACTCTCCCTCCCCTCCACATTTTCATACCTCTCTTCATTTCCCTCCATC
>NC_051405.1:39435974-39436200 GCF_015228065.2 Penaeus monodon
CGCGATACATATCGATCCGTGTTTTTGTATTGGTATCGATATCGCGTTAACAAATTAATGACATCGTTTTGTTGGCATCACTAGGATGTTTTTCTCACAATGCATCGAAAAAAAATCAATAAATCAATGCAGTTACATATCAGTTTGAAATTAAAATTAATATTTACGAATTGCAAAATTATATTTGGAATGATTAAGTAATATTTGGGCGTCTCATGTGCTGCAG
>NC_051405.1:39436233-39436332 GCF_015228065.2 Penaeus monodon
CATGGGTCGCTAGAGAAGGCGACTAGATTATCCATTTTGAAATTGATAATAGACAAATCCAGAAAGAGAAATATGTGTGTTTTTCATCTCTGGCTGCCG
>NC_051405.1:39436825-39437163 GCF_015228065.2 Penaeus monodon
CGGCTTTTTCATACTATTAATTTATTCACATCAACTCAACTATCAGTTGCAAGTGTATCTATTGTTACTGTGTTGTAGAATCTAATGAAATTTCATGGAAAGCTTTGTTACATCAAAATATCCACACATGATATACAAGTTCGAAAAAAAAACTTTTTCTGCAGTTATTGCTTGCAATGCATTATACATCCAAAAAAATATTTACATATCAACTGGGTTATTTTTTTGCAATAAAGTATCGGTGATGCAAGTATTGGTATTGGTATCGCTTTCACTATCTACTAAGAATCGATGCTTAGGAATCTGCTTAGAAAATTCTATGTATCGATGCCCATCAT
>NC_051405.1:39437850-39438082 GCF_015228065.2 Penaeus monodon
ACATTACCTCACTCGTTGCTTCTCTATAACTGGAATGTATTGTTTCTACACTATATCTGTTGTCAGAAGTTCGCATCCTCTATCCAATTATTAACTGAATCAATCTAGTGTATTTAGTCCACAAATACTGTAGACTGCTGATGGAGCATTCCTGTTCGACGTCACTAAAGGTGAGACAGGAATTCGAGTTAGATTCCCAGTCCCTTTCCCCTGCCACGCGCTCAGCACAGTG
>NC_051405.1:39439589-39443150 GCF_015228065.2 Penaeus monodon
GAAAAAGGATGGCAGAAAGTATTTGATTACCAAGTTGTTCATTTTATATAAGCAGACACAGTAATAGGATAGAAATGATATATCTTTCCTTGAAGCATTATTAGAGTTTAATAAGAAGAGATTCGAATATGGTATACAAAATTTGTCAGAATATTATATATTCAAATTCACTGGGGGAATGTTCACTCTTCCCTCTTTGATTATATGCTTTCATGTGCGTAAGATAATATTCTAATCATAACAATTAAATTAACCTTAAGTAATGTGCATGTCTGAATGGGTGGGATCATGATTAACACACTGCAAAAAAGTTCAGATCACATTATTTTTTTTTATACATTATTTGTATCGTCAATTTTGTACAGGAAATGGATATAATAACAGTACAAGTCCGTGAGGTATTAAAGTATTATTGATGTGCTTATACTATAGTCTGATCAATGAGCAAGGAGGAACTGGGATGTATTTATTTACAATATCATGCAAAAAGAGAAACAAAATTAATCTTAAGTCTACATTCTATCAAAATCGCGTAATAAACGTTATTGCATTACTACGATAAAACTTTCTTATAAAATTCTGGTACAAGGGAATAACCATTATGTTCTCATATTCTTAATACTCTATATCTCTGTCCGTTAAACATTTTTTCTCGGTAATAAGCATAATCATAAAAGAAAAAAAAAATAAACACAAATTCGGAAGTCCTTTATCATATGATATTATCATAAATTCCCTCCTGGCTGTTAAAGCTGTACTGACTGGGCCTGTTGTAGATGTGGCTCAGCGTGAAGACCCCAGAGTCAGTGAGGGGAAGGTGTCTCCCGAGGGGCTGACTCTGTGACGAAGGAGAGGCCTTCATCCCCGTCTCCTTCAGGGACTCCGAGTAGGGGTTCTGGTCCAGGAATTCGCACGAGTAGTACCCCGAGTCCTTGGAGGACTTGGCTATTTTTTTGCTGCCGCAGTTGGGCTTCACCAGCGGTTCGGCGTAAATGGGGTACTGGTTGTCCTGGCTGTAGTAGTTGGAGGTTGTTATAACAGAGGGAGGGGATGGGGGCGAGTACTGCGAGACACGGGCGCATCCGTTTCTGCTGCTGCTGTGGTTACTCGTGCTCCCCGCGATGCTGTTATCCAAGGAGTGCGCCCCGAACTGCTCGTCCTGATTGGCAGCCGGAGACGACTTGAGCGACGAAAAATACTCTTGCGTGCTCGTTCTCGGAATGTCGTGAAGTCTTCTGTTCTTGTCGATGTCATTGCTCGAGAGAGATTTGAACGACTTGGTTCTTTCAATGAGTTCCTCATGGAGACCCGAAGGCAGCGACTGGTCTCCACTGAGCTCCTGTCAAATGACTGTGACTGGGATGTGCTGGATGCCCCGTAGGGAGTGGAAGGTGTACTCCTCGTCCTCCACTTGCTTCTCGTACTCGGGGTCCTTCCAAGTGGCCACGATCTTCTCCGGCCAGTTGTCGTGAACCATCGCCTTCATCTTGCGACAGTTCTTGTAGTAGAGAACCCCGAAGGCCACGAAGAGGAGGAGCAGCGTCATGGAGGCCGCGGCGCACGAGGCCATCACCACCACATTGTCATAGCACTCCAGATCATACTCCGATAACTCCGAAAGTCTTCTCCCTTTTAGTGGCTCTGGCCCGGCGCACAAGATCTCCTCAATTTTCAGCGAGAGGGTTTTATTCGAACTCGCTTCCTGCAGCCACTTTAGAGAACAATTGCACTCAAAGCTATTATCCCTCAGGTCTAGAGACTGAAGAGCATTTTGACTAACAAGAGAACGATCAAAGCCCTTGAGACCGTTGCCTCTGAGCGTCAAGTGCCGGAGACCGCGGAGAGGCTTGAATATGTCACGATCGAGGGTCGTTAATTGTGGGTTGAAGCTGAGGACCAGAGTTGTCAGCTTGGTGAGGCCGATGAAAGCCCCGGTGTCGATGGCAGAGAGGTTCTCGCACCTTGATATGTACAGTTTCCTGAGGCTCGCCAGGTGCCTGAACGGGCGAAACGGCAGAGACGTGATCGGGTTGATGCCCAGGTCGAGCTGCTCCAGGCCCCTCGTGGCTGCCAGGACGTCGCTGGGAACCGCTGGGATGTCGTTGTCTCGCAAGTTCAGAATTTTCAGGGAATCCAGTCCACTTAGAGCTTTTTCGTGCAAGAAGTGGAGTTTGTTGCTGCTTAATTTCAAATTCACTAGACTCTTCAGGCTCATAAAGGCAAAGTCTTGAATAGTCATTAACTGATTCGAGCACAGGTCTAAGTCTTGAAGTTCCCTAAGTGGTTCAAATACTACACTCGAAATTTCTCTCAGTTCATTTTTGCACAGGTTCAGGCTTCTGAGTCCATGCAGTTTCATGAAGGTATTGACTGTTAGATTCTTTATTCTGTTATTTGACAGGTCAAGTGTTTTCAAATTTACGAGCGCGCCAAAAGCGTTGTTCTCAATCGACTCGATATAGTTGTCGCTCAAATCTAAATGCGTGAGGTTAGAAAGGCCAAGGAAAGCTCTACTCTGAATTTTCGAAAGCTTATTATTTCCGATCACGAGCGTGTTGAGCACTCTCTGCGATGCGAAGTTCTGAGAACCAACGGAAACAACTTCATTATGCGAGAGATCTAGGTACTGCAGCTCGCCGTAGAATATGAGTCCCTCTAAGATTGTCTTAATTCTATTATAGCTCAGATTCAGCTCGAGTGTCCCCGGATGAAACAGGATCGGAATGACATCCAGGTCGGCGTGGATGCACTGCACGCGAAGACCCACGTCGTCGCATGTGCAGCCGCGCGGGCAGAAGGCTCCCACGGGGCTCATCAGGCTCACCACGAGCAGCAGCGTCACGGAGCGCAGACCGTACGTCACGGACGGCCAGCTGCCCGAGTCCGGCCATCGGAGGCTCTCCTGGTCGACGAAACCGCAGGTCGTGAGCCTTGGTCGGTGGATTTTTCTTGATGGGCAAGCTTTCGGAGGGACTTGCTTGCCGACGGTTCTTAAGATTAGTTTATTGCTATCGCCTCTCCCGCATCTCGCTGATATTTTGTTCGTGTCCGTTATCGGGGACGTGAAATTAGCTCCCTTCCGATCTCTTGAACTGGCCCAAGGAAGAGTGAAGACAGAATCCGTGTATTGCATTTTTTAGAAGTTAATCCTACGCTATTTAAAAATGATGAATAAGCAACTTAGGCTTAGCTAAACAAAGATAGAAGATATGATTATCTTGATCTATGTTTCTTCCCCGTCAGGCTGTCCTTCCAAATTGAAAAGAAAGCAAAATTGCAACGAGCCATGCATTAGACCTGTTTGAACATCTCTTCCTTGTGACTGCAAGCTGAAACTATAATGATGATATACAACAGCGACGCTTCGCCTGCGCCATTGGCTTTCGTTCGGCAGTATGAGTAACACAAACAACCTATATTTCCTTGTTAAGAAAGGCGACGCAAAGTGGCGGATCCAGAGGCTGAGTTGTGACCATGACCGTGATATTGAGACGCGCCTCACATGATGATGCTTATCCTCCGAAACCCGTGACCTGCAACGAGAGGACCTTGGATTAGTTA
>NC_051405.1:39443713-39443955 GCF_015228065.2 Penaeus monodon
TTGTCCTCCACAGATGTAAAAGAAAACGGAGCTATTTATAACAGTACGAAACAATATAAATTTCGGAAAGTTATCAAGGTGAAACGGTAAATCGCAAAGCAAGAGTTAAAACACAGAAACAACAAAAAATACATTGGCACATTACGATACACTTAAAGTGCCCCGAAATTTACGCGGTGCCGTTCCATCGGCCGCAAATGCTTTGTTGATGGCCGATTATTAGTTATTTTATAAGCATGTTC
>NC_051405.1:39444401-39444574 GCF_015228065.2 Penaeus monodon
AATTCCACAGGATACCAGATAAAATACAATACCATTTGTTAGTCTAACTCAATTATAATGGAAGAGATATGGCTTTCATGCTCTACAAAACTGTAAATTATATACGCCTTCATATACGCCTACGTCAGGGTCACAAGGGATTAACATCCAGGTTCCGCTTTCGCTGTTTTGGT
>NC_051405.1:39445403-39445799 GCF_015228065.2 Penaeus monodon
GCCAGAGCTGTCGATAAGCTGTATTTTCAGGGGAGTCCGGCAAAACCAGCGCTTCCCTGTGCATTGGCTCAAATCCCCCAAAAGTTGTTATATTACATTTTTTTTCACATTCTAAAGTCGTGAACAGAGAGCCAGAAAGTTTTATTTCCCCGTCCAGTAAAATGAATAACTTTTAACTTTATTACAATTATAATTCCTAATTGACTTTCATGCGGACAAATTTCAGTCTTAAGAATAGAAGTTCATGCACTTAGGAGGTAATGGAAAATGATAATCTTAATGGGCCTTTGTGATATTTTCCTTCAGTCACGACAAAGATTTATTATCCTCGTAAAAACCTCTGTTACAATGAGAAACGAATCTGACCGAGTGAAAGCATATCCAGATCTGCATGTG
>NC_051405.1:39446076-39446195 GCF_015228065.2 Penaeus monodon
AACCAACCAACACACCCACCCGAAGCAAAACATATACATATCTGTGACCTTAAGGAGTGGGAGAAATGACCTACAGGATTGGCAAGGTCATAAAACGAGATAGAAAATTCCCCCCCCTA
>NC_051405.1:39446237-39446621 GCF_015228065.2 Penaeus monodon
CAAGCCCTTGGTCGGCGAATGGCATCTGGGCGTGTTGATATCAGGCAACTCACTGCCGGCATAATGGTCCCAGTAAAGCTATGCAAGATGGCTCTCTTGTACAAAAGTATATTAGCGGGCAGTGAGTCACGCAGCGAGGGTAGTATAAACTTATACTGCCCTTATTACTTATTTTATTTACTCTATTTCTTTTTCTTAACTTGACTTCGACTTTCCTATTAAAGAGTGTTATAAATTTATTAACACTATTTCTTTTTTTTTCTCTTAGCTTTACAACTTTCTTATTAAGGACATTACATTCATATTATTCTGTTTTCTTTTTCTTAACTAAACTACGACCTTCTTATTCTATGACTCTAAGAGGATATTTTCATAATTGGTGTT
>NC_051405.1:39447097-39447650 GCF_015228065.2 Penaeus monodon
CTGTGCAGACCAGTTAGGGTTTGTATGTGTTTCCTTGGCCTAAAAAGCTTTTCCCCGCGGGAGAGAGGGAAAAAGACCCTCTGGCCTTTTATAAGAATGCCGTATAGGCCTATCGAGAATTAATGTGTATATGCGTACGAGTTATCGCATAAGAGCAGCTAATGTGTTCCTTGGGTTGTGTATTATGTGGTCTGGTTTGTCTTATCACTCGCCCCCCCCCATCTTATCCCTTGTCCCCTGCCCGAATTTTCCCTAAATATGCATTCATAATTCACTCTAGAGATACCCAATGTTTTATCTTTTTATCCTTACTTTTACTCACACCTCCTCCCTACCCTTCGCTCTCCCTTTCTCAAAACCTCACACGCTCTCATTCCCCCAATTCTTCATCTCCCAACCTATCCCTTCCACAACTTCCTTACTCTGCCCTCTCCCCCCTCCCCCTTTCTCCACTTCCTAGCCTGTCCTCTCCCTACTCTTTTTCATCCTGCCTGCTTTCTTTCTTCTTCATCCTCTCCGCCCCTTCTTGCATCACCATCTTCCCCATCCTCAT
>NC_051405.1:39447834-39447981 GCF_015228065.2 Penaeus monodon
TTCCCTCTTCTCTCGGTTCCTGGCAGTCGTCCATACCTCTCTCTGTTCAGCCATTGTTGTTCTTTACAAAACGAAAGCTATGCGCGGTTCTGCCTTCCAGAAATTAGTGTTCTGACCTGAAAGCAATTTCGGAAAAAATTCTAATCG
>NC_051405.1:39448004-39448189 GCF_015228065.2 Penaeus monodon
GGGGGGGGGGGGGGAGGTCTGGGTCCTTGATCTCATCGTCTTAAAATCACTTTAGGTGCGTCAAGACGAGACCCAAGCCGGTTCCTGTAACCATGTTTGCTCTATAATCACTGCGTGTTTGGTTGTTTTAAATGGGTTGTTTGGACGTTTCTGTTGCTGTTTCCGTTGCAGGATCGTGTTGTGCC
>NC_051405.1:39448278-39448391 GCF_015228065.2 Penaeus monodon
GCGAGTGGGAATTCAGAATATCATTTATGTTCTTATGTATCTTATATTGCCCATTGTCATATTACTTACAAATACGTAAAGATTTTATGAAAGCACCATTTCGTGTATCCCTA
>NC_051405.1:39448743-39449160 GCF_015228065.2 Penaeus monodon
ATTAGATTGCCTGAAAAAAAAAAAAATAAATAAAATAAATAAAGAGAAAAAACGAACAAAGTCAATTCAAAACACAACAACACACACCAAAACCAACAACAACAAACAACAACAAAACAAAAACAGACAAATGTTCAGGCAAACAGCTCACACAAATATGAAATACGTGACATCCTGCAACGGGTGATGTGACGAGGATCTTTTATTCTTTCTTATTCCCCTGGAAAAGCGAGACGCCAACTCAGTGCTGCGTGTGATGCCGTTGAGAGCCTTTTTTTCAATAATTTTGGCCACCCGAACCCTCCTCTGTTTACTGTGTGGTGTTAGTGGGTCAGTATTGTGATAAGTGTTATGCCCAGACCGTCTCCCGTGACACACTATCGCGAATCAGCTTCTGGACCCGAGTGACAGCTTAGC
>NC_051405.1:39449252-39449404 GCF_015228065.2 Penaeus monodon
GGCATTGATGACAGCTCCCCAAATTCAATATTTCGTTCCATCTCAGCAAGCCGAAAATCCTCTTTTATCCCTGATTATCGAATTTTAAGAGAATTACCCTTTTTTTCCCCCCTTTCTTGCTGTTCTTCACTCACCGGGGAGAGTGAGAACAA
>NC_051405.1:39449466-39450314 GCF_015228065.2 Penaeus monodon
TCCTACTGAGTCGCTTCCCTTCGGTAGTAACAGAGCGTACGGCGGGATACACCACACCCGGCCATGGGAGAACGCGGTCCAATCAATACACAGCTGGTTTAGATACTCCGTTCTAACACGTGCACGTTGGTCGAGGGCGAGCTTTGATCCTTCGCTGCAGCTGACATTTTTCCACTTTCTTCTCCCAGTGTGTGTCTGCGGGGACAGTGGACCCCGTCGATAAGAAGTTACGGAGGAAAATAAAAATCCCGAGGCAGATCCGACCCGGGGATGGGGGAATTTGAAATTTTGTAATGAGTGGCTTCAAAGGGTGGACGAAGAAGATCGTGTCATTGCGTTCACAAAAAGGGTTGTTTGATTTTTCTTAATCGATGTTCGTAAAATGACGCTTTGTTTTCTACCTTGTCTTTTATTCTTTGCTCTGTTTGGAGCGTTAATCTTAGCATTTGTTGCGACTATACAAACAGAGACACGCGCACACAAACACGTATGTATGTTTGTTTAACGTGGTTGAATTTCTGGCTTGTATTTCCAGTGTTATTTGTCTTGCAGATTAGAGTCAGCAATCCTGTTACAAGTCTCGGCAGATAACAAGCTTTCTCCACAGCGCAGAACACTTGCGATGTTTTGTTTGTGTTTCTCCCAAGACGATGACAACTCTTAGTACTAATCTAAAGCCAATTAGGTTTCTTTCATTCATCTGATCGCTGGTGAGGCTGTTACCATTGCAGAAAACAATGACCTGGAAACGTTGTCTGCTGCGCATAGAAGTTGGTATCAATGTATGGCTATTCTCTCTTCCGACATTGAAACAGGCACTGCAGGTATTCCTAAATATACGTGTTTAT
>NC_051405.1:39451047-39451128 GCF_015228065.2 Penaeus monodon
CTGCCAGTGTTGTCGTTGGAATTAACAAATATTCACAAAGGAAAGAGTTGACATTGGGTTTACCTTAACCCTTGTGGATGA
>NC_051405.1:39451570-39451867 GCF_015228065.2 Penaeus monodon
TAACGATGGTAATTATCACATCAGGAATGATACTGATGATAACCATTACGTTGATGATAATATCACCGTTAATGATATAATGAAATTTACATGTCCATAATCAAACAGACATAGCAACTAACAAACCAATTAATCAAAGCCAAAAATAATAAAACTTCAAAAGGCATTTCAAGTTTAATTAATTTCCATGGACAAAGGTATGCGGGCAAGCCATTCAGACTAATTAAGATTTCAACCACAACTATCTCGGACATTAGAAATTGGATGGTCATTTAAAGGATGTGCTCTGCAGCATCT
>NC_051405.1:39452212-39452808 GCF_015228065.2 Penaeus monodon
CTGCCCTTTTCTTACATAGTGTAAAGACACAGTTTTGATATTTCACTTAAGATTGAAGTGAAACTATATTATAATTTTTGTTAAGACTTTCTTTGCTTTTATTAATTCAATCTTAACATTATCATTTCAGCATTACTTATGTAAGTGCGCAACAGCATGCATTATGTCTATGTAATTATACTCTCTGCAGTTGCCTTGCAGTATTTTGGCTCACCTGTCTTAGAATATTATACACATTTCATATTTCTCAACATCGGTTAAACGTTATCTGCCAACTTGATTGCAATGTCTAGTATATTCAGATAAGTTTATCATACTGACAGTTTGCAATCAGCATTTACATCCAATCTCCTAAGCCATTTTTCCAAAAGCGTTTCTTGGTTCAGTAGAATATTAAAACCTTTTCATTTAGACGAATACGAATGTGCATGCTCATGTTTTTCTTTTTTAAAGGTTAAATTTCTCAAGACTGCAGATTGAATATCTACAGAAAACAGTAAAAAAATGTCTGTCTGTCTGATTACAAGGAAAAGATTGTGCTAAGGGAAAAAGCTAGCAATAATTCAAAATGTATTTCGAATATTGACGTTGCCTAC
>NC_051405.1:39452905-39453200 GCF_015228065.2 Penaeus monodon
AAAGCTTCTTAATTGTCAAATGCCATGGCAAAAAATGAAAGCATCGTTCATTTACATGTCTTTTATCTTCCGTTTTAAACTATCAAAAAAAGCGTTGTCACTGTAAGTTCTCTTTTTTGTAATGATTTATCAATACTTTTTGTTATCAATAAACCGTTTTGCTCTTTAATTACTGATTCGCTCATATTCTCTGAAACACAGTGGAAACATCAAGCTCAATAAATACATATTACATATTGACATAGACATAAACAGCCCACTTTTTTCCGTGTTCAGTTTGCGTATATGAGTCTGC
>NC_051405.1:39453274-39453440 GCF_015228065.2 Penaeus monodon
TTTGAAATTTATGCCCATCATTTGAACCTTTATCACTAATAGCACACATCAGTTTCCCCGAAATGCGAAATATGTCGACAGCACTCAAAATGATCACGAGACATTTAGACTGAAATGGATATCCAGTTTATAATAACAGCAACAGTCAAAATATTAAGTGTAAAAC
>NC_051405.1:39453505-39453632 GCF_015228065.2 Penaeus monodon
GAAATAGTAAACACAAAATAGGTTTATAACTACAAAGAAGAGGCAAAGATTTCGTCTGGTCTTATCTTCATAGTAGAAACTATAGCAATACTAAAACTTCCAGAATGATAATGCTGATAATAATAGT
>NC_051405.1:39453874-39454078 GCF_015228065.2 Penaeus monodon
TCTTTTCCTGAAGACATTTATCTACCCATGAAAATTAAGTATACAACGTGCCATGTAAAGAAAGCTGCCATATATTAACGGGAAAAGCAGTGATAATTCCCTAGGGACCAGTTAGTACTGTATATCCACAAATTAACATATACGATGAAGTAAATTTACAATGTGGAAAACCACATGAAATTATTGTCATCATTATCACTGTCG
>NC_051405.1:39454451-39454809 GCF_015228065.2 Penaeus monodon
GTAGTGATCCTCTTCTGAAGGCGAGGTTCCAAGTGAACTCTTAACGATGGTCCAATAGAATGTCTGTTTCTGTTCTTACGTATATGCACTGGTTACAAATACAACACAACACGAACTCAATAAAGTATGCTTGTCACGCCTTGAACACTCTGTTGCTCTTGAACTCACTAACTCTGGCTTCTCTCACTTTGTCTCTGGTCTCCCTCTGACTCTCTCTGTCTCTTCCCGGATGTGAGCACCACGTTTCTATTCATTGTTGGGAGTTTCGGTTGCCTCCCTTAGCGTATTAGCACCTGCAGGACTAACCTGCGCTGGCCGGCTGAGGTTATTATCTACGAGGGCTATCAATCATCTGTTC
>NC_051405.1:39455425-39455501 GCF_015228065.2 Penaeus monodon
GGGCTATTCTTAAATTCTTTCGCCCAGGCAGAACGGAAGCAACAATGTCAAAGTCGGCATCGATAGATGGCGCGCC
>NC_051405.1:39455750-39455981 GCF_015228065.2 Penaeus monodon
TTTTGACATAACTCGTCAGAGGTGATATTGATATTAAGATTAGCGCTGACTATAATGAAAACGAATCACGCGATATGTCATATATTCAACTGCCATTCTCTTAGATAAAACAGGAAACGGGGGATTTGGCATCCGATTTAAATATTTAATTGAGTTGTGCGTCCGGAGTTGGGAATTTCAAGGAACTCAGGTAATATCAAATATAGGTCTAGGCATATGAAGGTCATTAAT
>NC_051405.1:39456503-39456846 GCF_015228065.2 Penaeus monodon
GTTGACTACCTATACATTTCCAAAGAGGGAAGACTAGTAAAACTAACAATCGATGCAGTAGATTTTTACGCAGCTAGTTAAACAATGTTGTCCATATAATCACAACTTTTTCCACGTAGTTTTGAGTATCAGGGGTTGGACCCTTTTATGTTCTAATAAATCTCGTTTCTCTTTCGCAGCATAAAATAATTATTCTTACACAAAAAAAAGTTTGTGATTTGCTGTCTCTCTGTGGAATCATACTTTCACGTCACAACAGGATTTATAAAGGAGAGGCAGCGAAATTTCATGTGACATTTCTTGTACGATATATGAATTAAAGTTTATGGGAGAGAGTGAAATA
>NC_051405.1:39457729-39458253 GCF_015228065.2 Penaeus monodon
TTCCCTCTCATATTTGTTCACTGCGGGTTACACGGATGATGCCATCACTACATGTACAAACTAACATATATCCCTGTACTAAATCCAAAAACCGTTTATGCTGAAAATTCTGTTCCGACTCGTTTTTCTTTTCAACCAAAAATTATTTCATAATAAGACAGTAATCTCGGGATTATAACACTTATCTAATGATAGCACTGTAATGTCATGATTGTAACACTATAAAATCTTGATTATGGTTACACTATATTGTTCATAGTGAACTGCCATAGTGAGAGAACTACAGTGATATCCTTTTAATAACACATGATCGGACTGATAGCACTGATATCATAAATTTATTTCGCAGGCATATACTATCAGATATCACATAAGCTTGTTTACTGGTAATTCTATCTTCACTCGATATATAGCGGCTATTAATATCCTTTCACAGTAACAAATGGCCATACCTTCTCTACCACGAAGCGATATAATCATTTCATCAATGAAAAATGTAAATTAGGATGCATGGATTATAGGCA
>NC_051405.1:39458547-39459196 GCF_015228065.2 Penaeus monodon
ATGTGGTTGAATATACGAATATTTTTTCTTAACTAATATAAATAAAAACTAAGCATAATTTGCCCGAGGGAAGGGTAACTGAAGACCAATTAAGCGAACTGGCAACCGTCCCTCCTAACCAACGCTGGCCCTGGTTACGATCAGTTAACAGTTAGTGTCGCGAGTCGTAAGCAACCTGATGATTTTGGAAGTTATGTGTAGATTTGAGCTTAGTTATTCAAATTTTCTGTGGCCGAACTCTTACACTATGTTCAGATTTAATTCTATTCATTCTTACACTGTGTTCAAAATTAATTCCATTCATTCTTACACTATGTTCAAAATTAATTCCATATTTTCTTACAATATGTTCAATATTAATTACATTTGTTCTTGCAATATGTTTTAAAACAAAATTCATGCCATTCATTCTTACAATATGTTCAAAATTAAGTCTATATAGGACATAGAAACCAAAATTTCTGTGACTGATGTAGAATAACCCAATTATTCATACAGTTCAGTTACATTTTTAAAAATATACATAAAACCGGTACTTTACCATGAAATTTGGATTGCATTGGAATATTTGAGATTAGCATTCGCGAATGACAAAAAAAATCGGATTAACATTCGCATACCCGAATGCAGAACATATCAAGGTGTTACG
>NC_051405.1:39459892-39460247 GCF_015228065.2 Penaeus monodon
CAGTTGAAATGAATTTTGGAAACATTCTCTTCACTCCTACTTGAGTAAGCTCAGCCCTCTATACACAGAGCCAGGAGCTGACGAAGGCAGGCGGCTGAAGCGAAGAGATTAGAACAGTCTTCCTTTAACTCCAGCAAGACCGTGAGAAGCAAAACAGAAATATCTCGGAAGTGAGGAATGATTAGAAATATTTAAAGCGATTAGGAGGGAAAGAATTTTTGATGATGGGGAGAAAGAGAGGGATTTATCCTTTCGTTTCTTCTTAGGAGTGAGATGATTAAGGGACGTGGTGACGAAAATAGATGTAGATGAAAGGACGCTCATGATTTTTTGTGGCCAAATCACCTCTTTAAAG
>NC_051405.1:39460654-39461358 GCF_015228065.2 Penaeus monodon
ATTCAAGACTACCCAGTGAAAATCGTAAAACTATAACATTCTTCTACTAAAAACGCCCTTGAATTCTTGGGCGAAAACAACTACATCCATAAAGACACCACCTCCAACCGCCCCCCGCCTCCCACACCAGAAAAAAACTAACAATTCAGAATCAAATCAAAGCAAACTGAAGACAAAGTAACCCCACCCCCTCCCCCGAAGGCTTCCCATCCAACTCCATCCTTCCAGAAAAAAACAGCTTTAAAAACCTTAAATCCTGCATCGACAGATCAATCGTTCCCAATTACCGTAAATAACAAAAGAAACGCTTGGCCTTCAGGGGGGAAGCAAATACAACGAGAGTACATCTAACGAACCGATAATTGAAAAACAACATGCATACCCCCCACTGTTTATGGAGACCGTCTAAGACCCGTTAAAGGAAACGACTGACGCAGTTGCCTATCGACAGTTCATATCCAGGAGGGGCGATTCCAAATAGACCATGCGATATTGGATGTGACTTCCTAATTTTATTCCGTGCGTTTCGTTGGCAGTGAGACAGAGAGGGAAAAATGCCTGTCATCAATCTCCCCTGTCATTCCACGTGCTGTGTGTGAGAGGCAAAGGGGGAGGAAGCTCCGTTATGGCGTGGACTCCTGCCCTGCATTATATTGAAGCATGGAGGGTTAGTCGAGGCCTCGGTAAGGGTTCACTTAGTAGAT
>NC_051405.1:39461399-39461507 GCF_015228065.2 Penaeus monodon
ACTTCATTTTTCTATTCTGTCAATGTCTCTGTTTATCTGTGTTTTTGTCTGCTGTTTGTCGCTGTCTCTGTCTATATCGATGTTCCTCTTTCTGCCTGTCTTTTTGTC
>NC_051405.1:39461751-39462015 GCF_015228065.2 Penaeus monodon
CTGCTAATCTCAATCCGCTATTATTGAGTATCAACCACTGACCAAACTGTGTCTTCCATTAAACAAACATTTTATCTCATTATTGTCATCGCCAGTCATTTCATCAGAAGATTAATTGCTTTAATCAGCATAAATTGAGAAGACCCTTTTCAGTAACGCATTTTTGTCCTGAAATATTGTAAATCACTCACGCGACTTGTTTCGTTAATAAAAAATCACATTCATACTTCGATGATGCAAATTCTTTTCTTTTTTTTTTCATGT
>NC_051405.1:39462137-39462218 GCF_015228065.2 Penaeus monodon
CATTTTTGCTGATGTTCAAGGAAAACAAACATGTATAAATAATTTATTTTCCCTCATTTTTACTAATGTTCTTGTAAAAAA
>NC_051405.1:39462285-39462604 GCF_015228065.2 Penaeus monodon
AACAAAAATAGATAAGAGAAAATAATGCATGACATGAAATAACACCAAAAGAGCAACAAAAGAAAAATAGTTCAAACCAAACGAAGCTATTTCAAACCAAGCTATTATAACGAGCATTTCGACAACCCAGCTGCCGTAACGACTGCTTATGGACCCATATATTTCAGCGAGCGGGCAGGCAATCAGGCAGTACCCGGGAAAAGCCGTTTCAAGCAAAAACCCACTTAAAATTCGGTTATCTATCAGGCTGGTTTAATCATCTCTTGCATCATTGCCAGTGCCAGATCCCGTTCTTTTATTTTATTGATAATTATGTGTT
>NC_051405.1:39462625-39462944 GCF_015228065.2 Penaeus monodon
CCTTAAAGATGTTTGCCAACCACGCTCGTGTTATTCCGTCTCACCGAACTAACTAATGGTCGTTTTTTTCTCACCAAACTGTCCATATTTTCACAAATACTATCATTAAAAGGGGGAAATATTTTCGCAAAATTCTGCTCTTTTCTTGACGCGTCGATTCCTTTCTGCCTTTTTTCTCTCTCTCGTGTTCTTTTTCTCTTCTATTGCTTTCTTTTTTATCTCTTGTTCTATATTTCGTTTTATCTTCCCGTTCTGTTTATATATATATATTTTTTAATTTTACTTCCCCCCCCATTTATCTGTTTTTTCTTTCTTTCAT
>NC_051405.1:39463059-39464301 GCF_015228065.2 Penaeus monodon
GGAATTGATATCATCGTTGTCATGAGGTACGCTTTGGTCCAAACCCATCGACGAGTTTCCTCAGTGGAACCAAGATTAGCTTTTGGGTCGTATTTATACATCACTACTGAGGACATCGTGTTTCTGACAGTGGTAATAATGTGAGGTGAGTGACCAATGTCATGGTGATAAAGAGTGTTTTTAAATCAGCACCGATATTGTTGATATTGTTTGTGTTTTTGCCTATATGGATAATGGTTTAATTGTCACCAGTCATCATCATCAAGGATAAAAGAAGCAGCAGCTGCAACAATAATGCCTTTGACAAAACAACAGCAACAATAAAAATAGAATAATCAAAAGCAGCAGTCACAGAAGTATTAAATAACAACAGAAGTAACAAAAACAATAGAAACAAAAATAATAGAAGCAACAAAAACAACAGGAGAAACAAAAACAGCAACAGGAGCAACAAAAACAGCAACAGAAGCAACAAAAACAACAGAAGCAACAAAAACAACAGAAGCAACAAAAACAACAGAAGCAACAAAAACAACAAAGCAATGAAAGCAACAAAAACAACAGAAGCAACAAAAGCAACAGAAGAAACAGAAACAGCAACGAAACAAGCAGCAAATCGACGACCTCAAGCCCATTTAACCTTGCATTGTTAGATTCAAACTCCAATACGAAATGCATTCTGGAGAGGGAAGTAAAAAGTTAACATTCCGCATAGAGAATGTTTTGAAATTGTTACACAACTTCATAGGATTTTGCGGTAAAAAAAAAGAGAATATATAATTAACCAAACATTAAATGGTTTAACAGATAGTTCAGTGATATACAAAATAAACAAACGTATTTATCACTCGATCATCTCTCTTTTGTAGTGAGAAAAAAAAATGTAAAAGAGATTATGATAATTTTGGGCCATTTTGCATACTCTCAATTTAGATCATAGCATTCATTTAGCAGCAATTAGCTAGGGAGACATTTCTTCATAAATCTAATTAGGGAAGCAGATTTGCAACTATAGATTAATCGTGCCATATTAGACTGAAAGTGCACAGCAGTTAATCACTCCTACATAATTATGTCATTATCCACTATATAGAGCATGGAAATCTTGTGTAATTAATTTTTTTCTTGTTATTTTTCTTTGTCGTTTCTACATCACTGATACGTAGAGTGTTTCGTCGTTCAATCTCGTATAAAATTACCCCCAGAAAGTAAGTTTTGTTTGTGTCTGTGGGTGGGGGGGGG
>NC_051405.1:39464417-39465561 GCF_015228065.2 Penaeus monodon
GTGCGTGCGTGCGAGCCCAAAATCCCATTACCTAGTGAAGTTTTTTCTTCCTCGTTTAATTTTTTCCGTCACTTGTCTGCAATCCACTTCCTCTCAAATACTTCATCTAATCAAAATTGTTACTTCTGCTTCACAGTCCAATGGCAGCTTGACTTTTCATTGATATTCATTTGTTTGAAGCTTTGGTAGACTGCAAAATGATCCTATCGGCTTTATTCAGGAATTACTCAGAATATTAATTTGTTGGAAAAAATATCCTCTCACAGATAACTTTATATCCCATGGCTGAATAATGCGGTAGACTAATTCTATAAATATTTACGGGGCTGCGTCATTTACGAGTATTCTTTAACGTGTATCAAATGTTTTCTTTACGTATCATGTATTTCTCTGGGGTCTGTTGATGTCTAAGTGACAGTAAAATGTAGCCTGTTTTAATGGATATTCTTGTAATGTTACAGTTAGTCATATCTATGGTATTGAACATCATTTTCTAACAGTGACGGAGCTGCTTTCTCGTCTAGATGTTCATATGTCCTCTTCTAGATGTAAATAATGTCTTAGGGATGAATTAAATCAAGCTTGTGATGTCGTCGGGTATACTCCCCTATTTATGGGGGCCATTATAGGCTCATGGACCTATATGACTGTAGGCAGTTAAAAGGATCCACCGATTAAACTGACTACAATCCTTCTTAATATCCAACTGCGTAATGTAACAGTATAGGTCATTCCCCATGTTATATCCATTAGCAAGGGCAATTCCTAGGACTCATAAATCGAGTTGTGGTCAATATCTGTTCCACGCGTCCCTTGTGGAGAAACTGCACTGGGCCTAAACGTCGTAAGGCTGGTCTTAATGGAGGAGTCTAACTTATGGTTGTAGAATGTATTGTCCATTGCGATTCATGCCACACGATGAACAAACCCGCCACAGCTGGAATGTGTCGCCATTAAGCCGTTTGGTCTACAGCAGCGGCCGTCCTTACAGCATTCACAACACATAAACGCTTGCCTCATACGGACCAGCTTGCCTAGCATGCTAATGAGCGCGAGGAAGTGTACTTAATTTGTGACTGACCAAGAAATACGCAGTAACAGAGAAATCTTAGGAAGAACTGCAGTAAACGCCTATTTATCTATC
>NC_051405.1:39465668-39465816 GCF_015228065.2 Penaeus monodon
CATTTGATTTAAAAAGTATCAAGCCTTATAATAAAAACATCCGTTTACTTTTTTTTCGAAAAAAAAATACAAATACACAATCACCATACATCATACCTAAACAGGGAGGATAAGCGGTACAAGAACCAGAAAGAAAGAGGCAGAGATT
>NC_051405.1:39465860-39466102 GCF_015228065.2 Penaeus monodon
CATAATTTCAGTAAATGGATAGATGTAGAGCGCAGTAGGGAGGCATCTCGGTAATGTGAAGATTATTTCGAGATCTGATTGAAGACAATCCCTGAAGAGGGCCAATTCCTTTTTGTTTCGTTCGGATTGGATTACAAAATTCCGAGAGACATGGCAACACCCATAGAAATGCTTTCCAGGCAGAAAAAGGAGGACGATGAAAAAGGGGAAATACGTACATATAAACAGACACACTCACGTTA
>NC_051405.1:39466198-39466325 GCF_015228065.2 Penaeus monodon
CTTATGCGGTCGTAGATGTAGTTCCCTCTTTTTAAGAAAAGTTGCCAGGAAATCTTTCTCAAAACATGAGTGACAAGGCGTTCTAGAGTCCTACATAACCTCCACGTTATATCCTAATTAATTAAAA
>NC_051405.1:39466589-39466822 GCF_015228065.2 Penaeus monodon
TCATCATCATCCTCTTTTCTCTTACTTACGCCTTCGCTTCCGCTTGGCGACCCGGACGGCCCCCTTCGCTGGCGGCCCTCGGCATCTGCGCGTTAAAAAGCGGGGGCGCCGACGAACGCACTCGGCCCATAAAATAAGTACAATTACGTCAGGCCGCCCGAGACACAATTGTGACTGAGGACTGGAGGCGCACAAAGCCGGCTTCCAAGAAAGAGAAGGCTCGACAAAACAAA
>NC_051405.1:39466918-39467015 GCF_015228065.2 Penaeus monodon
ATGTGACCAGGATTATTGGTGATGGATTGCTGCTTCTCCACGCCTGAAAAATATTAATATCGTCACAGACACTCTTGCGCTCGCTCGTTCGCTCGAG
>NC_051405.1:39467327-39467494 GCF_015228065.2 Penaeus monodon
CCCTCCTGACCTCCCCACCCACTCCCACCCCGACCAATCCTTCAACTCCCATACACAGAAAGAGAGAAAGGATCCCTAGACATCTCTCAGTAAACAAATAACCTCCCCTTACCACCACTACCCCCCTTCCCTCACACACACACACCTCAAACCCTCCCCCCCCCCTC
>NC_051405.1:39467520-39467856 GCF_015228065.2 Penaeus monodon
GGCTTTCCAGTCCGGTAAGGCGTCGGTTAGCCCCAAGGAATGTCATTTGGCCTTGATATTACTTCATAATTAGATCAGGGAGAGGTACCAGAATGTCGGGAATAAGAGTTAGTGGCGTTTTGCCTCATCATAGGGAGACTTTCCTACTTTCTTTCTTTTATTTACCTTGCATTTTCTTTTTTCTTATATTTTTTTCCTTCGTCTTTTCAAAGAATGTATTGAATGAATTAATTGATGTCTGATACCTATATTATCTTTCATGTTTTTTTTCATGTAAATATAAATCCATCACTATAAAGGTTTGCTAGTACTATTTTTCCTTTTATATCTGTCCTT
>NC_051405.1:39468483-39468772 GCF_015228065.2 Penaeus monodon
CCACAAAGCATCACCCTATCCCCATTCCTCCAGTACGAAATCCGCCGACAGAATACAGCATCTGGCATCTCGGCGATCTTCAAACTACGAGGCACATTAAGGAAAGCAGGAACAGATAACAGGTAGGTAATGCCACTTTGACTTGCACTCGTAACGTTCGCCGAGTTTCAATTGCGTGCTGGAGTACTGTGTCACTTCAAAAGCTCTTCTGTTAGTCATTCTCTCACTAGTAATGGTTATCTGGATGTGAACGTTATGTGACGTACCATCCTCGGCAACAGTCGTGAAC
>NC_051405.1:39469238-39470063 GCF_015228065.2 Penaeus monodon
CCCTTACATTTTCCTTTTTTTTTTCAAAGAATACATATCACGCTCCAGGGTATCATCTCCAGGACCCAAGAATACATTAGTATTCACGACAGAGCATATGCAGAACTGTGACGATTTTAGCCAAACAGCTAAGCAACGCAACAGGGTACACATATACACACAGTCTCTCTCCTCCAAACGGCTATTTTACCTTAGGCGAAGTCGTGATTTGCTGCTCCTAATACTAAATTCAGAGGTACACATTATCAGCAAGCCAGTCTACGTGTGGTGAATGTTAAATAAGAAGACTCATTTATATCCAGCTGGACTTTGCAAAACCGTTCTCAGTGTGACAGTTGAGTTGTGTTGAAGTGCCTAGAGAGAAATTAGCTTTTGAGTCAGATTTCATGCGCTCGATGTCTTTATAATCCATAGAAATAATTCGATATTATTGCCCCATTTATATGCTTGTTATGGTTATATAGTTTCACAGGTTTTACAAATGTTTACATAAAGGGGAAGTAGGGAGAAAGTGTTCCAGGCAGTGGACTGACAGAGGGCACGGGGAAAAATAAAATCTGAAGTTCCTTGTATCAGGTACCGATGATGTGCGTAATTTAAAGGCCATACTTCCCTTGGTCTCTTGTTTGCTTAAGTGATTTGATCAGCTTGTGGATACAGTGGTAATATGTGTTTTATCGTTAAAGTTTCTGGTTAAGGTAAGGGAGTGGCTTATATGAGCTCTATATAATAATAGTAAAACGAAAAATATAAACATATATGCTAATAGTAATTCCGCGATAGATGATTTATATCTAGCTACCTATGCAGCTGCCAATCCATCCA
>NC_051405.1:39470228-39470292 GCF_015228065.2 Penaeus monodon
ATGATTATATTGGCGTATTTGTATTCATCTTTATGACTGTAGAGTAAAGGGATGTATGTGTATG
>NC_051405.1:39470361-39470630 GCF_015228065.2 Penaeus monodon
TTCATGAATTTAATCATGTATTCACGCAATTTTTCATAAGGCTTTTTTCCTCATTGAACAACAATGGCAGCAACTAAAAGCACATGCCCCAATGAATTTCAGTTCTTGCAAAGGCCACTCGTAGTGTTTGCAAATGTGTCTTCCCAGGAACTTCTCACTCATCGAGGCGACTTTCACATGTCACGTGCCACAAGATTGACTCAGAGGTCTGTCGAAGTTCTGTTTGAAGGACAGATTTCTCTCTGTTATGTTGGCAGTTTGTGCATGAC
>NC_051405.1:39470734-39471386 GCF_015228065.2 Penaeus monodon
CACAGTGTCATTTGGTATTGATTGTTTTCTGCTAGATGGATGCTTGTATATGTCTATTAAATCTATCTATTTAATGCAGTACAATGAGGATATAGGTAAATTTTTGTTGCGTGTGAATACGAAAAAAACAATAGGGTGTTTACCAGTCTTCTTCCCCCCAAATAACACAGATAATTACTTGCATAAAACAAAGCGAGGTACGAGTAACTATAAATTATATGTCCATTTAATGCAAAGCAGGAGACAAAAGAAACAAATTCATATACACAGAATTTACCACATACTTCCCCACACTAAATCACAGACCAGGAAATGGCTTGTTATCTGCCTCCATCCCTTAATTTTATAACGAATCCTATGACTAATAAACAATCAAATCCTTCAAAAAAAAGGCAAAAGAAATCACAAACCTTTATATGGTCTTGAAAAAAAAGGATGAAACTGGCACCGACGAAGTCAAGCAAATCCTTCAGTCTTGATGTCAGCGCGAAAACGGTGACATCCGATCCTCGCGTTGGTCTCAGGTTTCAGCGTCGATCATACCATTGCTCATGACGGCCGACAAGCTGGAAATGGAAAAGGTGATAAGAGGATTATGATGGTAGGAGAAAAAAACAGGGGTGGGGGAGGTGTTGGGGGAGTGGGGGGTGTA
>NC_051405.1:39471861-39472152 GCF_015228065.2 Penaeus monodon
CGATATTCCCAACAGAATGCTCTATTCACAACGAAGGCAAAACTGTTCACCAAATCCTATACCTTTTTGACAACCAACAAAACATACTTTTTATAATCTCATTACTGTTGCTATAACTTGATTAAATAGTACTTTTCATAATTCATATTCAGGATATAACTCTCTTGCCTCCCGTTGTAATCAATTTCAGTTGCTGGGTTGTGTGTTTCAGCTGTTGTATTGCGTGTTTACAAACAATGTTATTAATCATGTAACAAGCTCGCAAATTGTTTTAATTTTTCAAAACATACA
>NC_051405.1:39472479-39472821 GCF_015228065.2 Penaeus monodon
AACTCTGTATATCTGAATGCTCCAGCATAGATATGCGTATACAAACCCACATTCGTAATAACCCCAACAATAGCAAATGCCACTCAGGCCATTCGCATGTACCACACACAACAACAGCGAATGCGACAGAGAGACCGAGAATTACCGAAATTCCGTAACTTTGCGCCAGTCACGCGCTTCCACGGTCGGCAGCTGGATTCCAGGTCTGGCTGACGGATGACGAATTCCTGACGGAGGCGACCTGCGCACGACCGCCGAATTGAAGTCACTCCGCGGCGGAAATGTTGGAGGTATCCCAGGTGCGCGGCCATGTTGCGGAGAGCGTTTGTGGCGCGGGGGTGA
>NC_051405.1:39473318-39473528 GCF_015228065.2 Penaeus monodon
ACCGCATCAGCTGGTACTCCCCAACTACCATTACCGGGAAGGCACGCCACTCGCCTCCTCCCGGTCGCTTTCCTGCTGCGTCGTCGGCTTCCCGGCTCCCTCTCGCCGCGTCCCGCATTGTGCTTTGAAGCTCTCATTTCGATATGGAATCTCATAGGGTTGGAAAATTGGGAATCTCATTAAGTCTGCATGCGAGGCGCGGCTTTGACG
>NC_051405.1:39473695-39473888 GCF_015228065.2 Penaeus monodon
CTCTCTCAAAACAAAGTAACATTTTAAACCGCTCGTGAGTCCCGGGTCCACTCCTCGGACCTGAGTTCATTGTTCTTTCAATTCACAGATAACATCCTCCTTAAAACGTGTGCTGTATTTTAGGAGAGTGATTTTTCTTTCGATTTATAAAGCGTTAACTTCTCTTTGGATTTTGGTATTGTGGGATTCCAGT
>NC_051405.1:39474173-39474765 GCF_015228065.2 Penaeus monodon
TTTTCGCAAAGTTTTGCAAAGCGGTTTTTTTTTATAATAACAGAGAAATTCTTTTCTAAAATTTCTCAGCTGAAGAGTATTTTTTCCCACAATTTCTACTACAAGAAGTCCCGACACGTTCTAAAAATATCGAGAAAAGTTGAAACTGCCTCAGAAATTCCTATAACAAGAAGTGTTGTAGCCCCTCTGAATAGGATGTAACAAGCAAAACCTGATTAGTTACGGCGCGGTCCCAACTCCTACCTCGGCGTGTTAGCTCTTGGCACTGTCTTACCCCAGGACTTCTTTAAGGTCGCTCACCCGAAGGTCTTTA
Source organism: Penaeus monodon (assembly GCF_015228065.2). Lineage (NCBI taxonomy): Eukaryota > Metazoa > Arthropoda > Malacostraca > Decapoda > Penaeidae > Penaeus > Penaeus monodon. The sequence goes on from NC_051405.1 coordinate 39,474,487, forward strand.
CGCTTTTCCGTTCATCGTCACCCTTTAAGTCACCTCGATTTTATCAGCCGGAGGTTCAGACTTGTATTTACGACCGTATTCCGCCGGTCGCTTTATCCTGCGCGGAAGACTCGAGGTGCAAAACTGCTCGGAGACACCGACCGCCCCGTGTTGGTCTGAGACATTTGTTTACGTACGTATTCCCTCTCCAGCTTGTTTTCCACGAGCCCAAAACATGTATGAGAATATTTCTTTATGCAAACTCATTACACTTCCAAGACCGGCCAGGAAATGGAAAGA
>NC_051405.1:39474800-39475371 GCF_015228065.2 Penaeus monodon
CGTAGTCTGAAACTCTCGTCGTTTTGTGAAACACGTTTCGAAAAATCTTGTTTTGATACCGGTACATAATGCATGATGCCTATACATCTTGAGAGCATAACTCCACTTACAACCCTTCTTACATGAATAATATTTTACAACTGTACATAAAACGCAGCCACAAACAATCCCCCCAAAACGCATTTTTAAAATGTAGAAAATGAGTCAAATGGGCGATTGTAAAGCGTGATCCATAATTTAATACAAAAAGAAACATCTATGAGCCAAGCCGAATATCACCGCTACCGTCCGTTCTGATAGCTTTCCTGCTTCCCTAAAATAACAGTGAAACCATAACAGGGGACGGGAATTCGCAAACAGAATAGCGGAAGCGTTACAGATACTACCTTTCAGTCACTGCAAGCCAACAGCATTTGGCAATGTATATCAACAAGAACAACGCTAGATATTCCTAGTCCTCACAGATAGTTTCATACCGAGAATTATACGCCATTAAATCTAACAGGAACATTGTCTCGTCTATTGTCATATTTACATTACTTGTGAGAGCTATGGATAGTTTTATGTCTAT
>NC_051405.1:39475526-39475928 GCF_015228065.2 Penaeus monodon
TAATAGACACACCTATAAATATATATGTATAAATATTACGCACTAACCTATAGCCAGCCAAGTCTCACACAGCAATGGAAACCGACACAACGTTCCTGCGCCAAGATCAGTATGTTTAAGCTCTTGACACACGAGCAAAGATTTACGACATAGAAGAGGAAAAAGTAATGTCTTTTTTATGTTTTGCATTTACAATAGGACTACAAATGACTTTTATGAGTGGAAACGTCTGGTTTCCCCGCGAAATGTGTGGTTAAATTTCCACTTTAACCTGCATGGTTCAGGGAAAGTTGTGCTCCGGTTCTGTTTTCCTCGTGGTTCTGATTATACTTTCCTTATAACCTTGATGAATGTTATGATTCTTGTTGATGTTCTGTGAGTCAAGAATCTTCACAATCGATA
>NC_051405.1:39476713-39476890 GCF_015228065.2 Penaeus monodon
TTAAAGAAAAAGAGAGCGAAAGAGAGACCTCAGAGGTGAGTATGAGTGAGTTTGCGCTCTGAGCAAGAGTCAAGCCTGGACTTGGTCGATACATCACTTCCAACTTACTGGACCGACATGCCTAGACATTCTATTCCACTGTCAAAGGTTGAATTCTACAAAGGATGATGATCATTT
>NC_051405.1:39476916-39477107 GCF_015228065.2 Penaeus monodon
TCATTGTAATTGGCGTGGTTAATGGAAACAGCGTCCAGGTAGAAAAAATCGGTCTATTCGACCATTAGAAACTTCATCGGCTCGAACGGTAAAAGTGCCATTTGTAATTATAATGGTGAATGATAATGATAATAAAAAGAAGTGGAATTGAATTAATCGAAAGGAGGCGGACGAACACTTAAAAACAAAGG
>NC_051405.1:39478371-39478466 GCF_015228065.2 Penaeus monodon
TTTTGTATCTCTCTCTCATCCATTTACGAAGAATGTAACCTCAAAGGTATGAAAGTAAAGAACAAAAAAAAGGAACTACTAGGCCATATCCCGTG
>NC_051405.1:39478527-39478591 GCF_015228065.2 Penaeus monodon
GACGAAGACCGTGCAATATTGCAGATTGAATCCTACAGGAAAATAAAAAGAGATCTTTTTAACA
>NC_051405.1:39478745-39478864 GCF_015228065.2 Penaeus monodon
TTTTTTTACCATTATTATTCATTACTATTTTTTTTTTTATACATTATTCTTACCTTCTTCATTTTTTGCAACCGTTATTATTCATTACCATCGGCATGTTGGCAAATTTTCCCAAATTC
>NC_051405.1:39479736-39479800 GCF_015228065.2 Penaeus monodon
CTCAGAACACGGCAGAAAGACAGACTTGACCGGGAGAATAATCACACAATGGTAAAATCCGTAA
>NC_051405.1:39480020-39480339 GCF_015228065.2 Penaeus monodon
TGTGAAAAAAGCAACACAGCAACCACCTCAGAACACGGCAGAAAGACAGACTTGACCTGCAGAATAATCACACAATGTTAAAATCCGTTGCATACCCGAGAACCTCCGAGTACAGAGAGAATTTCGAGCCTTCAGCCATGACACTTTGCAATCACTCATTTCAATTAGCATCAGCTGTATGACGTGTTGCATTGCTGATGTTGCACTAGGCTGCCTCAGGAGAAGGGTGTGGGTTTCGGTGTCGCAGAGAAAATGTAGATCTTTTTTTTATTATTATTCAGAATATTGAAAAAGGATAGTTGTGAAATGATCAAGAGTA
>NC_051405.1:39480883-39481324 GCF_015228065.2 Penaeus monodon
CAAATCATAATGACCTCGACCAGAAAACGCAGACTGAACGACATCTGTGAAACTCCAATAAACATCATAATAATAGCAATAACAAAAGCCGAACCCTTTGTCACGTCAGTAATGAAGAGCAATATCAAACGTCTGTCTATTGTCGATTATTCCATGTGTGGAAAAACCTCCTGAGCCTCGTCCGAAAAGCCTACCACTAAAATTACGAAAGGTTCACTTCCAGATCATGGGATTTAACACAAAACCTTAACACTACAGAAGCCACAGCCTATCAAGCGCAATAAATATCGTATAAACTTTATTTTGACCAAAGAAGTATATATTCATCTCTTTCTTCCACCTAGAACATCCAGACTTTCACTATCCCAATACTATGTAGTCGTCTTTATAAATACTCTAGTTTAACAATTTTCAAAGATTGTCTTACACCATTCTGTGTAT
>NC_051405.1:39481805-39482646 GCF_015228065.2 Penaeus monodon
AAAAAAAAAGAAAAAATAACATGAACACAGTAATAGATTTCTAGACTCATAGGTAATATCATGTTCTACTTTGCAAAAGGTTTTATTATTTTCGCACTCTTTTTTGCAATCTTAGGCATTACAATGGGAATTATGCAATAAGATTTGCATTTAGAAAATAACCAGACTCACAAGAAAACGTAAGTGAGAGTCTCCAAAAGGTAGTGTGTGTGCCTAGGCTAGATGTTTTTCTTATTATTTAATTTCATTCTATCTTATTAAATTTTTATTTTAAAAATGTATTCTTTATCTGTTTACTGGCTTGATCAATTTCTATGAACATTTAATTTCACTTTATCATTTATCTTAATCTATTTACTTTATTTATCTTCATCTTGCTTTCTTTTTATGGAGACCCGAAGTCTGCACATAACTCGGGGTATTGGCGATTGACCGTCGCAAATCACATAAAATCTGAAGGGTTATCATACTTTAAGAAAATTGCTCATATTCGCTGTTCAAAGCGAGTTTTATTATCCTGGCTAACGAGACCACGGAAATCAATGCCAGTCGACGTCCCTCCGTAACTCTTGCACATATGACTCCATGAAAAATAGGGTTTGATATTACTGTAATTGAAACACACTTATTTAATTAACACGTGTATCCGTAGATTAATTTCGTGTGATTATACCGAAGCATAATATCATCAATAAAATTTGCTTACACACCAATATTTTTGCTGATGCTGTTGACTGATAAACACCTTTTTCATCTGAATTTTGTTGACACTGGCTGAACTCACATCGCACTACCAATTAACACGAGAAGAAAAAAAAAATGTGAATAACTCGGAATTCTG
>NC_051405.1:39483486-39483793 GCF_015228065.2 Penaeus monodon
AAAGACGTGAAACAAAAGTAGCCTGCCTAAAATAAATAGATATAAACACAAATAAAAATGAATAGAAAAAAGGGCGCATTTATGTGAAACCATTTTAGTTTTGTTTACGTGGCGTTGAGCCAGTGTAAACATGCAGGTTCTTTGAAAATTTCATGGTAGATAGTGAAAGCAAAGGTATAGGGCTATGTACAATACAAATTGATTGCATTTCATTTATGATATGAACACAGCATTAATTTATAGTTATCTGTGTCAATAACTTATTATGGTAATATGATACTAACCGTTATATTGGATCATAACCCCA
>NC_051405.1:39484018-39484252 GCF_015228065.2 Penaeus monodon
AATCCCCTAAATCAATGTTGAAGTGTCCAAGAAAGACGGCTGGTAATATTTCTGTTATTCTTCAGTCTCTCTGCCATTTTTATTCGAAATTCTCCCGACTGGATAGTCCTACGTCGGGTGATATGTTCTGCCAAACTTCTGAAAGTATTTCCAAAATATTTTCTTATTCACAGTGGGTCCCGCATTCAAAGAGACAGATAGATTTAGATGGGTGTCGACAGATAGACTAATATA
>NC_051405.1:39484456-39484529 GCF_015228065.2 Penaeus monodon
TATTTTAGCATGGGTGGGTCTTGAAATGTACTGATAACCATTTAATCTAATGTATTCTGAATTCATTGTTTAA
>NC_051405.1:39485015-39485728 GCF_015228065.2 Penaeus monodon
CTGTTTCGTGTATTTAAGCACATGTGCGTATTAATTTAACACACTTAAAATTATATATCTACATAGTCATATGTAAAAAACAGAAATACATTTAAATATACAACTGGAGAGATTTACACATACGTGCATATCTATCAGTGCAAACATGGGCAAGGTTAATTCAATGCAATATTTATTATGTAATTTTATATATAAATTAACACATCAAGTATATACATCAAGTATATAATCAGTATCTTCTAATACAATGAAAAAAGTTACAGATAATGTTTATCTCATAATCAGAAATGACTATCAGAGAATTTGCCAAAACAAAAGATTATTTACAGTCTCCACCTGGAACAAAGGACTTAAGTTTATAGCACTTGGTTTTGTAGTCATACATGAAATTCAAGAAAACGGACAGACACTAAACCCTCACTATTATCTTGGCTTATTACCTACACTTATTATGGTCCTTTGTGTCATTAGCAAGAACGATTTTTCTCAGAATTAGCTCACGTTTTCCAAGAAATTACATACGGACGCACCTCTAGCCATGTAAACACGCCGTTCAGTACACGTGCTGTCAACAACAATGACGTGGACTTAAGAGAGCGCGAGTATAAACTGTATTAAGAAAATCTTAACATTCTCTCGGGGATAGAGGCTAATTAATGGGTGTTTTTGCTGGTTTTTAAAATCACAGCAAATCTTGAGAAGTGTGTGTATAC
>NC_051405.1:39485975-39486327 GCF_015228065.2 Penaeus monodon
ATACGCACAGAAAACAAACATCAATATTGCTCTCTTCATTATTCTTACAGAGTAAATAGAGCGATTTGAAGTTATCAAAGAAATGTGAATATATTCATTCAATTTATTATAAATTTGTTCAATTAATCAGTTATTCATTACTTATGAGTGTATTCAGTCAGTTAATCATGAATACATAACAAAATCTCTAAGTAATCTGATTATATATCAATTCAATTTATCAATCAATTATGAATATAATCAATGTATTTATTATGAATGTTCTGAATATATCAGAACAAATACTTATGAAGACAGTGAATTAACTGGTTATGAATACATTTCAAGATCTTTACCTACCAGTGTTAAAATA
>NC_051405.1:39486452-39486642 GCF_015228065.2 Penaeus monodon
AAACCAGTCCCCCATAAGCGCCATAAAGCTGCCCCGACCCGACCCGACAGGACAGCATTCTCGATGAAAGCCTCGGCCTCGATATCTTAATGGCCGCCGTAAGTCATCCTCCCTCTGTTACGAGTGATGTCCGAGTGGAAGCTCTCGTTCCTGGAGGCCATTCGCTCGCCTCCACGGCCTCGGCGGAGGC
>NC_051405.1:39486830-39486965 GCF_015228065.2 Penaeus monodon
TTATCTGCGCTCGGTATTAGCCTGCTTTAGTATGAGATCTCCTTCATGCTTCTTTCACAAAGGTGCCTCCAGGCCATTTGCGAGGCTCCGGGTTTTCTGCTGCTAGGCCGGGCTGCAGGTAGGAGCTTATGGATT
>NC_051405.1:39487033-39487115 GCF_015228065.2 Penaeus monodon
TTTGTTTGTGTTTGTTTGTGTGTGGGTGGTCATTTATTCATCTCCACAATCCAGGCCTTTTCTACATAATTTTGCAGTCACC
>NC_051405.1:39487141-39488251 GCF_015228065.2 Penaeus monodon
TAATTCATTTTATATCCCAAAGACATAAAGATATTTCCCTATCGTCGGTTTAAGCTGCACTAAAAAATACACGTCCCTCCTTGAGCCTCTGTGTAAATCATTGCTCTGGTCCACCTCACCTGCCAGCTACCTTTTCTGGATGACAGGTTGAGAATATCGTTCCCTGAAATACTTCTGACACATTACACAGTCTTCCTTTATCCACCCTCTCCCAATGCTATATGGCAGCCACTTAATAATACTGAACACCCAAATGGGCTTTTCTCTTTGTTTCTCGTGGCCGTCAATTTATTGCTTGCATGGACTGCAGTCTTCTTGAGATTGCAGTCGAGCTTTTTCGCTATCCACATTTCTCTCGATCTCGCTACGTCAATTTCTCCCGAGCCCTCCCGGCTAAATGTGCAAGGTATTTTGTGTAAATATTGATTCGTAAGACTTTTGTGACCGCGGTTATTAATCCCCTTTAGATATATATATATTTTTTATTAAAGTTCAAAGTGAATCTAAACTTACTTGATTACGTTTACTTTTTGAGGCCTAAGTACAGTTGCATATGTACGTTCCTACTCGTGATAATTGTAAATATCGATTTAGCAACGTATCCTGTATCTTTTCTTGATCAGTCTCTATAATATATATTCTAACTCCCCTTCTAATTTAATAAATAACAACATGGCGGTTCATAGAAATTACCAACACTTGTTTAAATAAAGTTAATCATCAATGATTCTTCTATCACATCACCTAACGAAGTACTATATCCCATATCTCAAATACGACTAATATCCTATGTGTTACAGTGTTCGTCGCTTTAGACCAAAGGATAACGCTGTTGCGTCGACAAGAATATCGCCCTAACAATGTGGGATGTCTTCTGTAGGATTTCCACGCAATTATCTCAATGAAAAAGTCCGCATTATCATTAATACGTGTATTTAGTAACCCGACATACACACAGAAAAAATCTTCTTTAAAGGAGAATTAAAGAAAAAAAATAAAACGAAACATTTATTTCTTATTTTAAAGCGAATCTTCCCTTTCCGAACAGAGGCGACCTGTGGAAAACGAGTGACAAAGTGAATCGGATTCATCTATCATTCAACACAGTAA
>NC_051405.1:39488385-39488452 GCF_015228065.2 Penaeus monodon
GAATGAATTTAGATGTGTTTGTATGTGGTGTTTGAACTGCGTGCTAATATATATAACCTACGAAGAA
>NC_051405.1:39488553-39488725 GCF_015228065.2 Penaeus monodon
CGTTAATAGCTGCGTTTATATATTTTCTTTAAGATCATTTTCATCCTCAAATATAAAATCGATGACATTCCAAAATGTAGGAGGCAAGACAGACCAGCCTAATAGAGATGCTTCTGCACCAGTTACAGAACTGCGCTATGAAGACAAAACCTGCATCGAGAGAAAAAATGCA
>NC_051405.1:39488936-39490351 GCF_015228065.2 Penaeus monodon
CGCCACCACATTCTCTGAGATTTAATAACAGAGGCATTCACAGAAGAACGACGCACACGTAACTCGCGTGCGGAATACAGACAACACCGAGTTCCTGCGTATTCACGTTGCAGAGATTCCCAGAAAGAGTGGTCGCTGAGGGGAAACGAGATTAAATGAAACAGCAAAATTAAATGGAAAATGTCGTGCAGTAATGTAAAGGGAGAGCGAGTGTGCTGAACTGCTGTACATTAAACTGAACTAGACAAATCCTACGTATTGTACACTAGTTCAAAAGCATTTGAAATTGTTTCTACCCGTGTTTTCCCATTAAGCAGGAGTGTTTTGGAGAAACAAGCTCTAGAAACAAACTAAGTATCAAACATACTTGCAATCACTTACAATTAGTCGAAAACCTTTAGATGACGGACATAAAACGGATTTAAAGTCGCAGCTGTATTGCTAACAGATCACTCCTAACAGTATATCCTTCTAGGGTTGTACGTTGTAATGTCGTAATTATGCTCTTCCCTTAACTGTGGTTTGCGTAATTTGTTAGCACGCAAGAAATAATCATCTTGTGTACCGTTGCAGTTGTTGAAGGGTACGATTAGAAAAGATGTTATAACCTAACAGAGGCTGAAAGTTGGCAATGCTTTCGTACTGTAGTTTTCGTTGTCATGTTTTGATAACGTTCAGGGCTGGATTCTCAAACCATGGAAACTAGAGTCGTTTAATTTCCTTACATCAGAGTGAAGACATGATATGAGAACCCTCTCTTCTGTGTATATTTCCCGGGCTTTTCTGTTTCCATGTGTTCCTTTGCCTCTCTCTTGATTAAGGATAAATGCTGACAAACAACCGCATAAAACTTACGCGAACAAATATATGTCTTTAAGATTAGCAACAGGAAGTCATCGTTCTTCTCCCAAACAACCGAAAAATCATATGGTTTACCCTGAAACATCAACATCGAATGGAAAATATTCTGTATTTTTCCAGTTTACCTTTGCCCCTTCTTGCCCTATATATTCCCCGACCTACAGCAACAATTCTCCAGGAGTGTAACTCAGCTGGGCCTTAGGCTTTCTATGGCTGCCGTTTGTACCGAAATAGACCTGAATAAAGCAGCTATTTTGCGGCCAAAACCTATAAATGTGTATCAGGTTTCCTCTCGGACATAGGTGCTCTCTAAAGATCCCACAGTCAATAAATCCTGAATAGCTGGAAAAGTGGTGAATCTCACCGTGTTTGTTAAATCCCTTTAAAGGAAGGGAAGCGAGGGTTTATGGCATCACCAAAGAGGTATCGCAGTCGAGAGCAAGGCAGTTTTACACAACACGCCAACTTGGTGTAAAGATAATTATGATTGTTTCTATAAATATACACACATACAAACTAATATCTTCACAAACAAACACAAGCGCGCGCGCACG
>NC_051405.1:39490646-39490829 GCF_015228065.2 Penaeus monodon
GCAGAGAAGGATTCGTAGCACTTGAATTGAGACGATTTCCTGGAAACATAACCGTTGCGGACACCTCACCGGCGGCGTGCCAGGAAGCGAAAACTGCTGCGTAGATATTAAAACTAAACCTGATTAAGTGACGCGGCAAAATCTCTGACAGAGCGGAAATTACCTGTGTGGCCACGTCCTCCA
>NC_051405.1:39490987-39491229 GCF_015228065.2 Penaeus monodon
ACCTTTTCTTATATAATTACTATGCTTTGAATGAGGTACAGATTATATATATGTATACTCACAATCCTACACATGGGCACATATACAAACAGGACTGCTAACTTAATTAAAAATATACACCATGTTTAACTTGTCAACGGAGACTAATTAAAAAAGATTGATTGTATATGCAAAAGCCTTAAGTAATTAATTAGATGTTATCTTAATAAATCAAATCTGAACCTTATTCAAGGCATAGTGAT
>NC_051405.1:39491346-39491509 GCF_015228065.2 Penaeus monodon
AAGGCTTTCGTTACTTCCTTTTCTTTTATTTCTCTTGAAAATTTCTGATAAGGTTCAAACTGTCAAGAAAATCTTAATAAAAATACCCTTCTTTGAAAATCAAGAATTACCGAGTGGCTTGTAACGTATCACATTTATATTAATTTATCCGTTTCGTTACGCC
>NC_051405.1:39491603-39491891 GCF_015228065.2 Penaeus monodon
CGATTTCATAAAACGAAAGCGAAACAATTACTCTTTAAGCCGTTACCCCTTTTCCCATTAGTGTGAAAAATAGTCATGCGTTAAAATACAGTTCCTCGCATAAACTGCGATTGGCGAGTTCTGTATCGATTTTTAGCTAGTCGGTGCAATGAGCTGGTTAGAGTTCTACTGTGATGAGCAGGTGAGGCGTGTTGAGAAGCTATTAATATGTTGATATGAATTCCAGTACGGGATTTTTAGAACTTCAAAGCAACGGCATTTCAGGGGTCTAAACCATGAAATAATGCG
>NC_051405.1:39492107-39492185 GCF_015228065.2 Penaeus monodon
GCACCCAAACTAGCGCAGCCTACTAACATGGTGTACTTCCCATTTCCTAACACACCTTACTTACGACTTTCTAACACC
>NC_051405.1:39492427-39495948 GCF_015228065.2 Penaeus monodon
CTACCATTTCTTGAATCACGTACCACAAGGTTTCGTTTATGAAATTTCGTTCGGTGAAAATCTTAGAAGAATTACTTCTTTGAAACTTTCTAGAATTGTATATTTCCAGATATTTTTCTCCAACCGCCAAAGTCAACCACTACCTCGGGTTTCGTATTATTCGCAAATATTAAATCCAGGAATGCTATACACAATTGTCTCGGATTCCCAGTATGAAGACAAGCAACGGAAACGCAAATCCCAGTCGACATGGTGGAGGAAATACTGCTCAATATGTTCAAGATAATAAATCAAGTGTGGATCTATGGATGTTGTTTTCTTTATCTTATGTTTCTGTAAATGGAGGACTTCTCTTGCTCAATGGTAAGAGCACTTAAAGTATTTGCCTAATTGACGTTTAAATATTTTTTGTCAAAAGTATTAGAGTAATAGCATTAGGAGATCAAATACCATCATACACTACCGACTGACTAGTGCGAATTAAATGGACTTTCCAAAACACTTATGACACTTATACTATTCGACTCATTGAGTATTTAAACAACTTAAATTTTTCCTGCTTCATTTTTAAAGGCCTCTTCGATCAGCAAACAGCTGTTTTTAGTTAAGGAGAGTCGAGGAAGGGCTGTGCTCTGCTAAAGGCATTGTTATAATTCCTTTTAAGTCTTTTACGGACAACAAATATACGTGTATTTTCTTTATTTAAGCTTCGAACTGTCAGCAGCAAACTTAGTGCTTAGCAGAAAGTTTGCCATTAATCTTAAAGTTCACCACATGACTGTGTCATAACTTCAAGAATATCGACAAGAATTTTTTACAGCCAAAGGTTTCATGTATAGAAAAAAAATGGCCCAACTTCTTGAAAGTATATTTTCACCACAACTTTGATTTTAATAGAATATACAGTTTATCAATATAACAATCTCATTAACAATGTAATTGCATCTCAAAAGCAAAGAGATTGGTATAAACTAGCCCACGTGAGACGAGACATAAACTCGAGCCTATATTCAGTCTCATTTTCTCCCGGTTATTTTGGCTCATTCGAAAAGAGTCATCTTCGTCTTCCCCTCCACAATTACAAAGTAACTTGGGTAACATGATGTGACCTTAGCAGCGATGTTACTTCCTAACTACCTCAAGTTTATAAGCTTACGTGTGACTTACCATAATTAGTTAACGTAATCCGCTACGGTTTGTTGATAAATATTCCTTTTTTTCACAGAATATCCTTTCAAAATCTATCATATCCTTCACAACCATATCATTTTATGTTTCTGTAGTATCTTTTGTAATAACCTGTATGTGAATATGGAGAATTTAATTTTCTAATGAGAGCTAAGCTTTATATTCTGGTGGCTAATAATAACGATACTAGTTGTAGAAAGAGTATAAAAACAATGGTAAAGATAGCAGTACTCCTACTGGCGCTGCTGCTGCTGTTGACACACTTAATAACTCCAGTTAGTTGAAAAAAAATCTAGGGAAGTCAGTCTCTTAATCTTCGTCAAGTTTAACTGTTTCCAAAGAGAAAGATCTCCTAATTGCTACATTGTTATCGCGGGTACCAGACCAGTCTTGAAAACCCCACAGCCATTTTTCATTATCCTGCTTAACAAAAAAGAAGGCCGATGGCGTAATCTCCTTTGATCGACAAGGCACGAGCACCCGATCGGAGAAAAGGGTAACTTACATCTGTATGACCGCGCACTTGAAGTCTACGAGCGAGATAAGAAAATTCATGCGGTCATATTCAATTATGAGGATAAGACCTCCGCGGCCTCCTCATTCCATATTGGAGCGCCTCTCCTGAGCCATTAATCTCCCGGGCTTGCACTTTTCACTCCTGACGTATACGCTGCCGCAGCTCTCTCCTTCTGCCTCTACGGAAGTCACTAGCAACTAGGGAGAGGGGTGTTAGTGAGACTTTTGGGGAAAGAGACCTTTTGGGGAAGGAGGGTCATGTACGACCCTTGGGGAAAGAGGGAGGGATGTAGACCCCTGGGGAGAGAGGGAGGGATGTACGACCCTTGGGGGGAGAGGGACGTACGACCTTTGGGGAGTGAGGGAGGGACGTACGACCTTTGGGGAGAGAGGGAGGGATGTACGACCCTTGGGGAGAGGAGAAATGTACAACCCTTGGGGAGAGATGTAGACCCTTGGGGATTGAGGGAGAGATGTAGACCCTTGGGTAGAGAGGGAGGGATGTACGACCCCTGGCGAAAGGAGAGAGTGAAAGGGGAGGGAGAGGGATGCGTAGGCCCACACCAGAAGAGGGAGGACATGAATAACTCTTCAGCCAATAGTCCATACGCCGAGACGGAAATCAAAAACCACGAACGATCTCAGACGAGGTCAGCAATGCCTTCGGGTCAGCATTATGTACAACTTCTGGTGGCCATTCAAAAGACAAAAAAGAAAAAGGGAAAGGCCGGAGTATTCACATACACAGAATATTATTATGTTTCATTTTCTTTGTCCATCATATTGCTCCTAGCTCTAATGACATTCTCAGACCACGTAACGTTATAGAGTCCTCCTCCCCCCAAAAAAACGGGTTCTGATTCTGTCGCAGTACATAAAGTTGTGTCCCATAACAATCACATTCTCTTTGGATAGGAGTCTTGTCTCCATGGGCCAGGTGCTCGTTTGTTCTTGTGAATTAAAAAGAGAGAGAAAAAAAACTTAACGAGGAAAAAAGGGGTTTCCAGATACCTCTATACATAACCAGAAAGCGTAGTCCTCTTTTCCTCTAACAAGTAACCCATGGGAGTTCAAAATGATGACCGATGTTGTTTCACAATATCAGACAACAATCCCAGCGTGCAGTTTCCTCGATTGGCAAAATGTCTGCCGTTATCAAGAATTCCGTCCCAATTCCCCTGGGATTATCTCGACTCGTTTTTATTTTGATTTTCACATCCATCGCACACTTCTGGCAGAAAATGTTGGAATAATGAGCAAAATACTTATGGACAGTACAAAGGCGCGTATCATTTCATCATTATCTCTCGCCTCATTACTTCGCTTCATTAATTCCTGGTTTCAATTAGGAGAAGTAAAGACGATAAATGGATCTCTTGATTTTTATCATTAGGAATGAAAACAAAGATTCAGGTGCAAATTCGATATAAATCACACATCCAGGTTTGTTAAGAATAAACATTCATTAAAGTGACGACACACACACACAAAAAAAGCTTTTAGAGAGCTTGTATTCAAACCTCGATGTGTCAAAGAGCAATTTACAACACTAACAACAAAAACAGTACCCGACTCATTAACATAGACGTATAACACGCTTAACCTTGCAATTTACATTTCATATTACTGCAAGAATGACAAGGACTTTTTTCCACGTCATTGAATTTGAGTTCAGCCTTTTGTAAATAGTAAAGTATTTCTATTGGTATATAGCTATGAATATTATACCTAATACTGCACACACAATCAGTCAATGGCGGTAGAATAAAAGAGATTAAGAATGAAAATCATTATAGAAAAATCAAAGAGTTGAATCC
>NC_051405.1:39496196-39496608 GCF_015228065.2 Penaeus monodon
AAGATTATAAACTACAGCTTACTTCAGCCTATAGTTATATATTAATTTTAGTTTCATTATGATTATCATGATCGTTAGTATCCGTAGGTTATATTCAGTTTTAACTTCACCTGCAATGTTCATCAGATATCTTAGCTTGTAAAACAATAAAACACAGTTACAAAAAGAAAAATCGTTATTGTTAACACACGTAAAACTAACGCTGAAGAAATCAAGAAAAAATGGCAAGTTAATATGCTTCTCCGCATTACTGAGATTGTTAGTACCTTGCAAAGCAATGAATTCCGGCTGATGCAATTCCGCTGGGCCCCTTGTTGCAACTCGAAAATTCCTGTCCTTGCTTCTTTTTTTTTTTGTGAGACCATTTCAAAATGGTTTAAAGCAATGTTCTCTGTCACGACTCTGTGTGTGT
>NC_051405.1:39496836-39497131 GCF_015228065.2 Penaeus monodon
ATTTTTTAAGACATCCCTAATCATGACTTTTCTTTGCTTTCGTAGACTCAAAACTTCAGAACACTTTTTCATGTCACTTACAAAAAGTCAGATAAAGAGTTTCAGCTTTTTTTTTTTTTCTTACTATTTCACAGTGTAAAAAGATACCAATTTTATGTCGCAGAACAAACACTCGTTTAAACGCCCTATCTCTGGCGAATCGCTTTTCTTGAGTACATTTCCAATAGTTGGTATCTGTCTTTCAAAAAAGAAGTTTGGAAATGGCAAAGTTATAGACCATGATACGGAGTAACAC
>NC_051405.1:39497602-39498059 GCF_015228065.2 Penaeus monodon
CCTTTTCTCACTGATTTCCATATCTTCCATGATTCTCTTACTAGTCCGTTAAGCCTTTTCTTCAAGTAAGATCGAAAGGAATGAGGGCGAGGGGTGAGAGGGCGAGGAGAGAAGGGGAGGGACCCTAAGTAATTGGGGAGGGAAGTGAGGGAGGGAAAGGTTTTTTGAGGGAGGAAAGAAGGGGGTGGGGGCACATAACACCCCTTCGGTAACCGCGTAAGATTATCATAAGATTATTATTGTTAACCTCCTGAAGATATTTCAGAGGCATTCCGAAACCTTGTATTTGAGCTCGAGTACGCCATCGGGTCGATATATAAGAGCTTTTAACGATACATTTTGTTGTTTAAATATGCCATTGGTTAATGGCTTTTGCACTCGCTCACTAACCTTTCATCTTGATCAAAAGGAAAATTGGTTATACAGAGCTCATACACTGTGTGTATTTTTATATACA
>NC_051405.1:39498280-39498439 GCF_015228065.2 Penaeus monodon
GTGAGTGTGATGTCATACGCTTTTCTGCCTGTAACGTGATGGACGAAAGCACCCACTCATGATCATTCTAGCTTCGTAAGACCAGGGGGTGATTTTCATTCTTTATTTCTGGTGAACAATTTGAACAAATGTTTGCTCTTTATGGCTAACACTTATTCT
>NC_051405.1:39498550-39499068 GCF_015228065.2 Penaeus monodon
CTACTAAGCTCAGGTGATCCCTTTTCATCTACCTTGCGTTAATCCCAGGATGATGAGATACATGTCCATTTATCAGAAGCCCCGCATTTTGTATACAATTCACAGAAAAGTTCTGCATACAAGTGATGGCCAATCGAGGCATCATTAAATATCCTCCCAATTAATCTCTCTGAAATGCTCCTGTTATCAGTAAACTAACTCCAATCAATCTCTTTTCCCCTGATACTCTGGTGAGTACGTAATCAGTACCATCTTTTCAAATAAATCTTTTGTGTTTCAACTGATAATCCATGTAATGTCGGAATATAAATGACATACACATATGTTTCCCAGGCAACAGTTTTCACTTCAATCATACGACTGTAATATCAATACCTATTTTCACCAGTGTATATATCACGTATATCATCCTATCTTATATACCAATATATCTATAAACCTACCATATCCGAGAATTACATCTTATTACAACTTTCTCTCTAATTAGTTAGTTAGTAATACCCCCAAAAACACTAGTA
>NC_051405.1:39499500-39499765 GCF_015228065.2 Penaeus monodon
CCTCGAGCATTTAATTACACTCCCAGCTTAATTCCCTGCGATACTCCCGGAATGGCTAAGGCGCTAGTTACGTGGGATAATGACCTATCGTAATTTCATCCACTTATCACCTAATCAAGCGAAAATATGATTATCTTTCCAGTTTAGGTTTACGTAGAGAAAGAACAACGACATCTTCATACTGATATTTATTCATATCTCTCCTCCTAACACAAATTAAAAATAATATAACTAACACTTACATTACTGCACTCTATTCCCTTAT
>NC_051405.1:39500135-39500749 GCF_015228065.2 Penaeus monodon
TTCGTAGAGTATGGGATCATTTTCAATCTATACACTTATAAACAATGATTTGAAGTTTTAATTTTTTTTAGATAAAAAATTCAAATAAATAGGGAGATATTTGTAATCAATGATTTAAAGGAAGTTTGAACTTGTTTTCAAGCAACGATTTAGAGCAAATCTTGACTCACTTGTCAACAATGTTAACGATCTAATTTTGGATTTATTTACTAAGAATGATAAGAAGAAAATTTAAACAATACTATACGCAATGATTTTAATAATTCAGACTTATTTGTAACCACTGAAGTAAAAGACTGCCTAACTACGTATAACATGCGATGTACATTTGCTGCCAAACAGTTAAGTCAAGAACAGATTGAATCCATTATCTTTGGTATACATCTATTAACCGTGAATGTACAAATATCCTACAGTAAATTTGAGATCCCTTAAAAATCGTGTTCAAGGAAATGGATATATGTTACATATTCAAGTTCGGGTTTATTACCATTTCAATGTAGTGCTTTAAATCTGCAATTTTCGCTATATTACACGTGGCGTTAATGTTAAAAATGAATATTTTCGAAGTTATTTAATTCATATACTTACTTGGTTAATAGAACGCTTATGCT
>NC_051405.1:39500787-39501118 GCF_015228065.2 Penaeus monodon
CGCATATTTCATTATTTTCATTGTTAAACATAATCAGACAAGACTTTTTATTTATCAGACTATTAATTCATTATCTATATTTTCCATTGGAGATCGTAGTGGATTCTAGAGTGTACACAGAAAGTAATTAATACCTTTTAACTGAATGATACTGTAAAATAAAATTGAAAGAGAACTTTTCTTTTTTAAGGTGTACAAGTTTTTATATTTTTTTTTGAATTTGAGGTTTCCATAAACACATTAGAGAAGAATATGACGATTATGATATAATCTAAACCGCTACCTTCTCAGAAATTATTTATATTTTTCCACAGTATTCATTTCAAAATTT
>NC_051405.1:39503078-39504147 GCF_015228065.2 Penaeus monodon
GAGTGACATTGAAAAAAATTAGGGCTATATAAAGCAATTATCAATTTGCATGCAATTTCCATCTATAATGCTGGAGGAGGGACACGCAAAATGCATATTGTGGACAGGGTACTAAACACCTGCGTATTAGACATTAAAAAACGCAAGCAGTGACCAAATTATTCCTCCTGAAATAATTCTGGCATGACAATGAATAATCACATTTCGATTTGGAAAATTAATGGCATTAAGCAGTCCCGTGTTATCAAATCTACTAAAATAGATTTTGAGCATTGACATGTCTACGCTTGGAATGAAGAGAGAAATGTTCTTGAATTTCACAATGTTTTTTAAAATGAGGGGTATAAGAACCCAAACAGTTAGATTTAGGATGAAATGAAAATGATTAATACAATTGCAATACATCTGCAAAAACTGAGGAACAATTTTCCTTACCTTTTTGAATTGTCCTTGGCAGAACGTTAAACAAAAAAATCATCCAATGCAACTGAAGATAACAATGACAGATCTGAGTGTTTCTGGTGAACACTCACTGATGGGGTTATTTCTCCCCGAACACATTTTCTCTGTAGTGGTACATTTATATCACATTGCTGTATTTGCCTACGTTTCTTACGTCATTTCCCCCCCCTGCAAGTTTTAGTAATCTTACATTAGTACCTCTCCTGAACTATTCACCATATCACCAAGAACAATCTGTGGACTGTGAATATATCTTGAATCTCGATGTCAAGTTCCTTATGGAGACAATTAATCCAGTTTTCAGGACGAAAAGGACTCCATGAGAGGGGGAGGGGGACGCAGCCAAGAACGCCCGCACTCTTCTCCCTCTCGATTCCAGGCCGTCACTGAGGTCTCCGTAAAGCCGAGCCCGGAGCTTATGGTCAGCGAGTTGCCAGTATGGAATTTTGGTTGCCCTTATTTCGCATCTCCTTTGTAGTAATTTAAAAGTTTTATACACGCTGACTGTTGGAAATGCGTTAAACATTTTTTTTTTGACAGGAACATTGGAAACTAAATTTTTCGTTCTTTTTTTTATTGTTTATTGAATGAAATAATCGGATTGTTT
>NC_051405.1:39504647-39504983 GCF_015228065.2 Penaeus monodon
TGGCATATTGCATTACACGCTTTATATTCCTTGTGCAGATTCATGGAAACTCCCATTAATATTTTCTTTGTCAATATCCGCATACCTTTTTCTGTTTTTCTCGATCTTTTTTCTTGCGTTTCCTCATATGTCCCAACTCCTTATTATAGTCGGATAGATTCCAGAAGAAATATATTTTGCGCTGCAATGTCGGTTCTTTTCATCAGCGTTTTAGTTTCTGCTGCTGCCACCTAATGTCAGAAGCTGATTCATCCCTCTTTGGTCATGTTGGGTCAGAGATCGTAAAAGCGTTATATGGGGGATGGATTGTCTTTCAGCTTTTTGACACAAAGTCAT
>NC_051405.1:39505296-39505396 GCF_015228065.2 Penaeus monodon
CTTGCCTTTGCTATTTTTAAATGTATCAAAAGATTGCCCTGCGTCTAATGCGGCCATGATACGGATCGAAGACCGAGCAGAGGGGGTAAGTTCGCTAGGC
>NC_051405.1:39505413-39505808 GCF_015228065.2 Penaeus monodon
CATGTTGCTAATAATAGAATACTGAAAGCAACCCAAAATATTACAGCAAATTGTGTTACTAATAACAGCGTATCAAATTATCACAGTCTGTTATCACAAACTTGCGAAAAATTGTTTACGATGCGCCAACAGTTACGAGAGAAGGTCATATCATCTCACTTAGCTCCTTCCTTAGCATACAGAATCCACGTCTGATGCGTGGCTTTCGAGGGCATTACCTTTAAGAAACATTCATTCATTATCGAAATGAAAAATGCCATTTCCAGTGAGTGGATGTCAACAAAGCATAACGTTACGATGGTATAATGTCACAATATTGTATTCCGTGCACAAAATCTTGTCTCTTACTTTAAATATCTTTGAATAAATGTATGAAGAAACGTACCATTTTTTTC
>NC_051405.1:39506916-39507408 GCF_015228065.2 Penaeus monodon
CCGTCTACTTCAATGCTCCCAGGTAAGATTTGAAATTATTTCTGCAAACATTAATATTCTCCAATACAGGTTGTAGGTTGTACACTGAAGTAGGATAAAAGTTTTCTCACTAATGTAAAGTGATACACGTGCCTCGTTATTACTACAGATTCTATGGTGTTATTTATCACTATACAATCGTGTCATATCTTCATACAAAAGCAGTTGATTTTCAGTTATGTTAACCTGAACTTAACGAGTAATAAACAACATTGGAATAATTTTGTATTGAAATGCTTTCTATTCTGTCATAGATTATGAAACCGGAATGTATTCATTCCTAAGAAAAATGATTTCGAAGATGTTTAATATACTTTGATAGAAACATTAGATAGTTCCAGATTCAGACCTAGGCAAAAACTGTCAAAAACATTAAGAAATCAAGGTTACTAGGAATGCTATTGGATTGCTAAAATAAACTATTGGATGTTCTCTATATCCCATGGATCATTT
>NC_051405.1:39507811-39508042 GCF_015228065.2 Penaeus monodon
CCACTGTTAAAAGTTGCCCTTACACTTTTTTTTTCAACTCATCGACTGATTTGCATTTACATAATCGTGAACGGTTTCGCTTTTACGGTAAGGACACTGAAGGAAAATTCAAAGAGCTAATAAAAAAGGTATGTAATGTGCATTATGTAGAACGTATTTTTTTTTTTTTTTTCAAACACTAGACACAGGAAGCAATGAGTGGTTTTAATCCATGGTTAATGTTGCTCCTTC
>NC_051405.1:39508217-39508375 GCF_015228065.2 Penaeus monodon
GTATTTTTTATCGCGATTTGCAGAAAATTGTGTTTCAAGAATTATTTTTGCATACAAAAGTCGGTTATGTTCAACATTTTTAACTTTCCAGATCGGTAGATAAACAAGATTTGCATATCACTGTTTATCAACTAGTATATTCCATCCTTCCATTTACC
>NC_051405.1:39508412-39508551 GCF_015228065.2 Penaeus monodon
ACGCGTGTGTGTGTTGAATTAACCATGTTAAAATGTAGCTTCAAAATGGCCGTAGAATCAAAGTCGAAACAGCTTTTGAAAGAGAATAATTCAAGTTTAGATGCATTTTTTATCGGATATCCAATCATTTCCCTATGGC
>NC_051405.1:39509831-39510978 GCF_015228065.2 Penaeus monodon
TCTGTAAAAGTTTACCGACCCTCTCACATGCCCTCGGCGTTCAAAGACCCCTAACGACCCCGGGTCGATGTGGACCCCATCCGACTTCTTCAGAGTGTATCGACCCCCTGAACACTTCTGTCCGCTCCGGGGGTAGATATGAAGCCAATTGCATAACCCTGGTCTAAAAGGTATCACACACAGAGATATGATAACCTTGTTCTGGTTTCATGGCTTCGTCTTATTGAGTCACGTGTTCCACTGCATCTGGGTATGTGATGTGCATGTAAAGATATTTTACACATTTTGCTTCTCTTTTATACCGACTCATTAAAGACACAAAGAAAATGTTATATATGAAATGGCGGACTTACATTTCTTTTTATTGCAAGGAGGGAGGAGAGAAAATATGAAGTTGTTTTTGGTCAGTTCAATGCGTCGAGGACAGCACTAGTGTGTAAAATTGAAGTGTGGAATAGGCCATTGCTGCTTAGGAAGACTATTGCGTGTAGAGAAGGCACCGTTGTTCAGTTGAGCTTCTGTCTGTTATGGAAATCATTACCGGAAAGGGAATGATAAAGCTGATGGAGTCATCACTGATACTGCAAGGCATCGCTGGTAAAAAGAGACCTTTGCTCATACAAAACTGGTCTTTAGAAACACCGTTGTATTTTGCGCTTGGAAAATGGCGATGAAGACAAACCCAGAGTTTTTTACTTACAAGAAAAAGGTTATGTTACTATGAATATATCACATGGGAAAAAAACACTTGAATATTACCATACTCTTAATGGAGATATCAATAACGAAATATGGGCAAAGGAGTTAGCACGGAATGAAATGTGATGGTTACGAAGTGCACGTCTCTCACTCGGGATAAAATTTAGCAACGCAGATCCATTTGTACAGCACACTCTTACCTGCATGTAAAGTGAAAGACCATCTGGTTACGTATGATAATGACCCTTAGAAGAACAAAGGGTAGCTGTATTGAAAATGTGCGCTTACTATTCATTACGCCCAAAAAGATATCACTCCAAGCAAAACTTTGGTGGTCACAGGTGCAAGATAAGGATTGCAAGGGAATTGAATTAGAGTCAGAGGATAAAACTACAAGAGGGGATTGCAATACAAGGGGAGGCCTGGATTTAATCGACCGAGAATACCT
>NC_051405.1:39511012-39511101 GCF_015228065.2 Penaeus monodon
CGTTGAACTAATTAGTATCATAATACGTAGAGGGCAACTGTAGTGTAAGAAAATTATTTGATTTGTCATTGTAAACAAGCTTCGCCAAT
>NC_051405.1:39512519-39512976 GCF_015228065.2 Penaeus monodon
AAACGAGTAAAAAGTAACAGTAAAATGTAACGAGTAAAGTAAAAGTAACGAGTAAAGTAAAAAGTAACGAGTAAAAAGTAACGAGTAAAGTAAAAGTAACGAGTAAAGTAAAAAGTAACGAGTAAAAAGTAACGAGTAAAGTAAAAGTAACGAGTAAAATAAAAGTAACGAGTAAAAAATAACGAGTAAAGTAAAAGTAACGAGTAAAGTAAAAGATAACGAGTAAAAAGTAACGAGTAAAACGAGTAAAAACAGTAAGATATAAAAACAAAAATTGATAAGCTTAAAAGAGACATTGATTGGCGTGATCTCATTCAACAAGATTTTAATTATCTTTATTTATGAAGTTTTATTTAATTCTTTACTTGCCAAGATTTCTAACCATGTTAATCACTCTTTCCAGTATTTTATCTGTAGAATCTTTTTAATTCCTGTAACTTTTACAGCCGTAAAGTAA
>NC_051405.1:39513257-39513521 GCF_015228065.2 Penaeus monodon
ACACGTCATTGTAGTTTAATTAAACATCTCTCAGTTTTAAAACACTTCCCACACTAATAAACAAATTCATAATCAGTTTTCTTATATATACATTTTTCTTCTCGTTTTCTGTTAACATATACATTCGATTACTTTTGTCAAATAAGAATTCTAAAAAAAACCCTGAGAAATCGGATTTAAAATCATTTCGCTAATTAAATACCGGGGAAATGTAAAAGATTTTTTGTTGGTCTTCAAGGTTCAAATGAGTCAAAGGTTGTAAAC
>NC_051405.1:39513879-39514105 GCF_015228065.2 Penaeus monodon
ACCATACATTTCCGCATCTCATTTCGTGGATTTTTCCGTGTTCATCTTTCAAAACCACGAAGAAAAAAGTTATATATTCTTTTAGGCATTCATTCATTAAATTTTGATTATGAAGTTAAAGGTAATCTTCGGCAGTCCGGATACTCATAGAAAACTGATCTGCTACTGGCATAAAATTCTTTCCTAATTTGCTTTTTGTTTAATGTATTTTCACTGTATTTTTTCA
>NC_051405.1:39514367-39514886 GCF_015228065.2 Penaeus monodon
TCATAGCATTCATATGAATATCGAAACTGTTCAAATTAACAGAATCAGTATAATCTCCAACCGAAAGCATTGGATTACTGAATTATAAAAATGAATTTAATTTGAACTCATTTTGCTGTACTTTTTGCATATCTTCAACAATCAGTTCAGGTATGTCTGCATGTTCACTATTAGATTATATAATCCCCCCCCAAAAAAAGGTAATTATTGACGTTATAATATATAATCATTCAGTAATAATTTTTCGTAGTGTCGTAGAGTAGTTACCTAACGACAGGTGATAATTGAACTTAGTCGAGATTAACATGGTTTTCATACATATGCTTTGTTTGTTTGTTATAATGTTGTGTGTTGCTATATTTGTTGATTTACCAGTAGCAGGATGTAATTAGTTCGGTCAAGCTGGAATGCAACATCATTAATGAAGGAACAGAGAAGTTATAATTAATTTTGGGATTTGATCATAATTATTTGACCTAATGCAGGCACCAACTGCAGAAGCAAATTCTAATGCTTTTA
>NC_051405.1:39519297-39519467 GCF_015228065.2 Penaeus monodon
AAGCTATAAACAACATCTGACTGCAAAAAAGCACCCTTACAAGAAAAACGAAAAAGTGAATCAGGATTGCAGATAAGCTACTGAACCTAATCGGTTTAATCCCCGCTGTGAGTCTGATCGTCCAAGGATCAGCAACAAGGCAGCACCACCTGTATCATCATATCGCTGCC
>NC_051405.1:39519990-39520830 GCF_015228065.2 Penaeus monodon
TTGTATGTGAGCACGTTTACTTAGTCCACGATGTCTAAGCATATCTACTTTAATCAATACAAATTATAAAAGCAGCCATTGAGGATACGAAAATGAAAAGTATTTTTTTTTTTAGATATATTTCTCCCAAACCTATCACCCCAGAAGACAGGACATGTCCAATTGTAATTTATTCAACAGAAAAAGAGAAAGAAAAAAATGGCGTGTTCAAATTTCCGTGAAAAGTTAATGAGGCAAAACGCCCATAAAAAAAATCCTGTTTCTTGTGGGTGAAATATAGCTAGGATGACCGTTCATATTTTCATGTTTCACGATAAAAGAGACGGCTTTTTAATCGACTTCGCGTGTGGAGGTTTTATGTACAGTCGTCTTGGGTTCCCTTCCTTGGGACTCTTTTTAGGGTATAAGGAAAGAACTAAGGGATTCTAATCTGCGTTAATATCCTTCATTAAAAAAAAAATCTCTATTGGAGTAGGATTGAACTCTGCATTAATATCTTTCATTTCAGAAAAATATCTCAGTTCTTTAAAGGAGTAGGATTCAACTCTGCATTAATACCATTTATTAAAAAAAAATTCCTCTATAGGAGTCGGATTCAACTCTGCATTAATATCCTTCATTAGAAAATCTCAGTTCTCAATAGGAGTAGGATTAAACTCTGCATCAATACCCTTTATTTCAGAAAGATTTTTTTCTCAGTTCTTTATAGGAATACGTAAGATCTCTTCTATTACCGCCTGAGTCCCTCTCTCTTCTTATCGAATCGCACCTCAAACCCGGGCATTGATTTCGTTTGATTAAACACGAATATTGAAATGAAAATAATTCAGTGCCATATTG
>NC_051405.1:39520977-39521425 GCF_015228065.2 Penaeus monodon
CCATCAATGGCATATCCTGATCACCATTGAAAATTATAGTAGTCACAACAGACAGATTAAAGAAGCTATCGCGGAAATGTAAAAAAATTCCACCAAGACGCAGGGAAACGCCACGGGGAGACGAAAAGGGGGACACAGCACGAGTTCCAGAAGTGTTAAATGATGCTACAAAGGCTTAGGGATCAGATGCTTATTGTCCCGGGCATTGCTCACTCTTCCTGCCGCATCCCTTGCTCCTTCTTCGCTCGAGGCCTCAAAGCTTATTGATCTTGTGCCTCGGAACTCCACAACTCTCCCAAGTAATACCTTTAATCGTGTTATTAGAGTGATCCTCGCCTCCGCAAGAAAAAGGAATAAAAGACGATGAAATAAGATATTTCCCGACAGAAGAGTTATCATCCACACACCCCTTTCCTCCCCCCCCCCCCTCGCCGTCTTATATTTTCCT
>NC_051405.1:39521466-39521719 GCF_015228065.2 Penaeus monodon
TCCACCGCGGGATTATTGACAACAGGCGTTTTACCGTCACGGAACAGCCGCGCCATTTCCTCGATTAATATTTTAGGCGACCAGGGCTGCCGCGTCTCACATGTGGCTCCTGTGCAGCTCTTTGACAAGGGTTCTGTTTGGACCCAGAACGCCGGCTCTCAAACACAGAGTAAATGTTGATCTCGTCGAGCCTACATTCTATCAGAGAGAGGCATTGCTGAAGTTGACAGATGCAGATAACTGCAGTGTGTTT
>NC_051405.1:39522491-39523385 GCF_015228065.2 Penaeus monodon
AAAGCCCTTTCGCCCGGTTAATCCTGCCCGGTTAAGAGACCTCAGATAAGTTAATAGGCTAAGTAAACGAAAGAGACAGAGATAAGTGCCAAACTCAAGTCTCATCTTAACCGGAAATCTTCTAGATGATTAAAATTTTATCCTGGATAGTGTCGCTGAGAAATCGGTTATAGATTTCTTTTTTTTTTCTTACATGGCGTATTTTTATTATATTATTATGTTATTATATTGTATTATAATTATATCGTTAAGCTTTTTTTAAATATATTATTATGGCATTATATTATTGTATTAGAATTATATCATCATTTTTTTTTACTTTTAACATATCATATTATAAAATTTTAAGGATTATTAACATTATCAAAATTGTATTATTATCACATATATTTTTTTTTACTTTCAACATACTGTATCATAAGGATTAACAAGGATTATTAGAACTATATTAAGATTTTCTTTTACCTTCAGTATACCATATTATAGCATTTAAAATATTACTCTTAAAATTATTAGAATTATAAAATTTCCGTAATCTATTCCATTTTAATTAAGGTGATAATAGCTTTCCATATCTAAAATAGAAGCACAGACAAGCAGACAAACAGACTGGCAGAGAAACAGACAAACAAGACCCGTTATAAAATACACCTCGAACAGGAGGGCGCTAATTCTATGTTAGAAGGTAGAGGTGAATTCTGTCGGGAAATGGGTATTCAGAAGCCATTGATAAGTAATAGCTAGTGATTGGTAGGTATTGGGTAATCAGATATAAAGGCAGTGATATTGATAAGTGTTATCTGATAATAGTGTTGTTTTGTGGATTCCGTATCGGTTCAGATTGAAATACGAAAGAGCCATGCTTGGGGGCGTTCCTCGGGGTCTGTTTCCTTA
>NC_051405.1:39523805-39524471 GCF_015228065.2 Penaeus monodon
CCCCCGAGTGAGGGAGGGACGTGCTTGAACTTGGAGGATGTAGTTCCCTTCATTGTGGAGTCGGGTCTTGAGAGCTCTACAAATATTCTAATATAAACAGAAATGCGTATCAAAGGCTGAGACCCTTGCGCTCTATTCATCCGGTTTTGTGTACCGAGGGCGATAAGAACGGCGGTGTGTGTAGCCCGTCCGTATCTCGCGCGAGTGTTGACGTACCACCCTCTAAGAAGGCGGCCGTGAACGCTATTTGACGGGAGGTGCCATAGTAAAAGCGCGTGCACGGTGCCAGCGAGCGGAAGGCTCTCGGACGCTCGGGAGTAAAAGAGGATGGGTGGCACTCTCGGGCTGTTCTGGGAAAAGGAGTTTGTATAACGGCATGTTTGCCTTTAATTAAACACGTTGTCACCTAAGGCAGAGTGATACGAACAAGCGGAACACGCATAATCTAAAGAATTCTGAGTGAATGCAGCGACTAAATAACTGAGTCACATAGTATGTATAAATTACTTTTGAAAAGGGATTCCAAGAATGAGTTCGCCGGTTGATGAATAGCGGTCCTATTACGCAAAAGATCTTTCTTGAGAGTTTATTGAATGATGAAGGTCAAAAACCTGTGAGAGCAAACAAATTAGCCAGATAAAAAGAGGAAAGGCTTTTGGCTTCAAT
>NC_051405.1:39525136-39525521 GCF_015228065.2 Penaeus monodon
GTCTTGCAGTGTAATATCGGATGACCACAGAAGCACCATTTTCGTCCCCCATTTCCGTCTTTCGGCCGTTTCCTCTATGGCTCCCTCTTCCTCGCTGTCTCCATTCATAACGGCTCTTTATCTTGTCCTTCCTTTCCTCCTTCTTCCTGGCTCCTTATCCATCAGTCTCTCGCTAACACGACTCGCCTCTTCGGGTGAGTGTTCGAGATACTTCAATTTCCGTTCGTTTTGGTTCGAATTTGTAAAGTTGGTCAGGAGTGCTGGCGCTTGTACATTCATTTCGTATAGATATGGAAATATGGATGTACATAACACGTGTGTACGGATAAGGAGAGAGGGAAGAGTAGATTGGTAGATATACTTATGAATATGGACAGGCATCGAG
>NC_051405.1:39525696-39525869 GCF_015228065.2 Penaeus monodon
AGACATCTGTGCATGTATGATTGGCAGTAAGTACGATCTATCAGATTTGTCAGGCTGAATGTACAGATGCGTCAATTATTTACCCTGAAGTTCTGCGTAGAGAATATGATACGGAAAGTACAATGTAATCACTATGGGGAAAAGTACTTAAAAGCAGGCGTTTTTTTTTTTCT
>NC_051405.1:39525964-39527215 GCF_015228065.2 Penaeus monodon
TACACATCGACGACACAAGCACGAGGTCGCGAATCTCACCCGGTTAATCTGGCTTGATTAGCTTTAATCCCGTTGTAATTAGACTTCGGTAATTATAAGTTTTCCTCGATATTTTATAGAAAATAACAAATGCATTGGATATATTAATTAGTACCCTGCACAACTCCAGCATATCCCCACAAAGTAAGTTAAATCATTAATTTCACACGATATATTCCTACATACTTCACACAGAAGATTATACTCTTAGAAATAAGTTTCCTTTTCCTTAGCGTATTCCAAATTACTTCATACCTGGACCAGAACACAGCACAGTATATCCCACAGCAGCAATTCAGCCTTAAGCCTCGCACAATGCCTTCAACGTTTCATATCTGATTTCTTGCCGCACTAAAGTCTTCAGCAGAGGAAGGCAATTGCAAGCACAGCCCACTAATATGTACCCCGTTTGCTCACGCTGACCGCAGAAGGCTGTCTTAACACAATGCATTCGCCCGCGACTAATACAACTAACTTCTCACTTACAGATAGCAGCACGAGGCCTGTTCTTTCTCGACGTCCAACTAACATTCTCCCGGCGCTATGTTGCCTGACTTTTTCTTCATTCCCTTTTTTTTCGCCGTCGTATTTCACCATTGTTCATGTTCGTATACCATGCAAATGAGAAACCTTGGCTTGCAACCTACTCATTGCTTACGCCTTGCAATTTACTGAATCCGTGCAGTCGTTGGGTTCAATGTTTTATGATCGTGTGCTTCCGGAGAGGACGGAATAACCGGTAATGGCAAACACGAACCATAGTTTTCACAAAATTAGGATAGAATGAATAAAGTTTTTTAACTAAAATCACATTTTCCTTAACCCTATTTTTCTCTTACGTAATCCTCAATCATTTTTAGTTTCACTCTCCCTTCAGGGATAATGCATTTACTTTGCAACTAACTTCCGACTCTTTTCCTCTTTCGAAGGGTAGGGGAGAAGAACTTTTTAAAATATATACCTCAGATTAGTTCCTGGCGCAGAAAAGCCATAAACTAGCACAGGTCTTTGTTACGGTCGGATATACATACACCCTGGGGGGCAAGAGTGAAAATTAATTGGAATGCTTTTCACTCAACTATTGCATGCAGCTGCAGTGTATTAGGGATTTTCATTTTATATTTTTTTTCACGAAGCAAAAAGTGCAAATATTGAATATCAAAGCCAATTTCACTATAATTAATGCTTAAAGGAAGTCGCTAGAAGGCCCTT
>NC_051405.1:39529692-39529832 GCF_015228065.2 Penaeus monodon
CACTCCCCAAATCTTCCAGAAATTCACTTCTCTTATCCCACTTAACGACGTCTATCTACCTCTTCCTCCTTCTCACCTCTTCTTCCTTAAATATCCCCCACCTCCTTCGAAACTTTTATCCTCGTCTCTCCTATCCCCTC
>NC_051405.1:39529869-39530085 GCF_015228065.2 Penaeus monodon
GAACCCCCTTTCTCTTCCCCTTCCCCATCCAATTTTCCTCTTTCAGTCCTCTCCGTTTCCCTTCTGCCTCCCCTCTCGCTTTTCTCTTTTCTCCTTCCTTTCTTCTCCTCCTCCTTCCTTTCCCCCTTCCTTTCTTCTCCTCCTCCTTCCTTTCCCCTTGCTTTCATGCCTTTTCTCTTGACCTTCCCCCTCGGGTAGTTGTGTAAATGATAAATG
>NC_051405.1:39530385-39530502 GCF_015228065.2 Penaeus monodon
CAAAACGAGTTCCAAGAAACATAGCATAAAATGTAGGCGTTATGTGTAGACGTATAAATGAAAAACATAGTAAAATTATAATAGAAATACCACATTCTTTTTTTCTAGCACTTTCGC
>NC_051405.1:39530776-39530861 GCF_015228065.2 Penaeus monodon
TTTTCCTTTCCTCCCAACCTACCTACCTACCTTCTTAGTTGTGTAAATAATGGTCTAACTAATGCGATATAGTGTATTTGCCATA
>NC_051405.1:39532275-39532483 GCF_015228065.2 Penaeus monodon
GTTGTTAAACTTTCAAAGAAAATCATGCCAAAAAAAATAGTGATAATCATCATAAACTGCAGCAACACTGAAAAGACATGATTGATCAAAATAAAAATAGAAATTCTGTTTCGATGAAATGCAGCTCCTCAATTTAGATTATTTCAGGCTGAAAAATTGAGATGAAAGGAAGAGCTTCTAGGGGAAAATACGTGACTTTTGCCAAATA
>NC_051405.1:39533168-39533402 GCF_015228065.2 Penaeus monodon
TCTCGATAGAATCGTTCCCATCTCCTATAATGATATTTTGACGTTTCCCCTCGCAAACAAACACCACCCGACGCTCTCATTGTGTCTCTGTATACACTTCATACAAACTTAAATGGAAACCAAATAGCTCATCCCTGTGATCTAAGAGGCGGGCATTGACTCGCGATAAAGGGAGTTACAGGGAGAGAGAAGGGGGAGATGGAGATAGACACAGAGGCAGGGAGATGTAAATAG
>NC_051405.1:39533733-39533922 GCF_015228065.2 Penaeus monodon
AAAGCGAGAGGGGTTAGAGATTGATTGAGGAGGGAACGCAAAGACAATAGATTAGAGGAGTTAACAGCAAGTATTCAGTCAACGTATTGGATTGAGTTTGGATTGCTGAAGGAAAGGCCCTGGCACAGGAAAGGGTTCCCTCGAACATAGGTTCACGAAGAATATCGACAGTAGCTTGGTTACATTTTG
>NC_051405.1:39535182-39535880 GCF_015228065.2 Penaeus monodon
TTATAGTCCCATCATAGAATACACCATTAAAATATTTAATCACCGCTCGTGGCAATTACTATGCATATAATTTATTAAAAAAACAAAACAATCATAAGTATTTGCAAAACATCTGCCTCATGAAAACATTATTGCTCTAACATCAGGCTCATGTCACTAACATAAGCCAGTGCTTACACGACCTTAAAGCATTAAATTCAGCATAGGCTTAATAATACCCATGCTACATTCCGATACATCTCTTTGTGTATGTCATTAATACAAATAGGTTTCGTGTATCTGTAAATTCAATCTTGAAAATATGAGTTTCCTCACTGCAATGCAAATGCAACAAACAAACAACAATTTGACTCATTGAAGGATAATTCCCAACTTTGTATCCGTTGCAATTAGGGAGAGGCACATAACACGAGCAAAGCAAGATTTGCAAGCGGCTGCAATTGCGTCTTGTCAGCTCTAATCTACGCGTAGGATGTACGCGTATATAGCCGGTGAAAATGGTAAGCGATATTTCATTGGAGAGAATTAGAATCGGCAGCTGTTTAAGTTAATGGGGATCTTAACGGATCATTTATTCGGTGCTTATGCCTGTATATTTCGTCTGTCTTTAATGCATTACTTTTTTCATTTTACTATGTCATTATATTCAAATTCAAATCTGACACAACCTCGCCCCGTTACATTGTTTTGAAAAAAAT
>NC_051405.1:39536127-39536303 GCF_015228065.2 Penaeus monodon
AATTCTTCAAGGTAATTTATGCTTATTATATTGCTTTAACTAGATCCATCTTAGGGAACGTCATTTGTATCTTTACTCATATCTCCAACAATGGATTCTCTTGCATAATCTGCTTATGGAACTTCGGTCGAATATTTTACCTTTCCAGTGGAAACCGTCATGGTGTCACAATCAAC
>NC_051405.1:39537584-39537902 GCF_015228065.2 Penaeus monodon
CAAGCAACTATTTGACTGAAGATCTTGCTATTTAATCAAGCTGATACACGACATACCAAGTTGACAATAAAAGGGAGAATCATACCGTTCTTGCAGCAGCTCATCGCGGATCAGCTCCTAAGTCCTAATCTCCTAAACAAGCCGCAGTTTATAGTATACGACGTCGTTTGCCTTGAGCTAAACCAGGTCCTGTTGCATTAGCAGTAAAAAGCTTAAGTTTCGTTTGACACCTTTAGCATTCCATGGTCTGGCTGGGTCTTTCGTCTTCCATTAGCTTCTCGAGTTCCTTTGTTTGCGACATTAATCCCATGTGTGGTG
>NC_051405.1:39539489-39540017 GCF_015228065.2 Penaeus monodon
ATATATATCAAATTGCCACAGCTACTTTTGCTTCGTCGAAACTCTTCACTGACCATAAACAAATAATTTCTCCATTAGTATGATATCAGTTGATAAATCTGTCAGCCGATATTTCACGTTCTCGGGTAATATGTCTGATTTCCGCTTCCGTCAGCAGTATAACTCAGTGTCGGACTCAAAGAGGCGAAAAATGTGTAGTGTTCAGAATATCTCAATCTCTTTTCTTTTCTCGCTTTGCCACTCGGTTAACTAACTCTTAAAGGTTACCTTACGCGTCACGTCCTTTTATACCGTTGGCGTCAGTTATAACAATTCTGCTAACTCACAGAACGATAAAACTAACATTGTTAATACGGAACTTGGTAGGAATAGAACTGCGTCAGCCAACAGCGTAATGGTACTTCGAAGTTTAAAATCCAGCTAGCGTATAAGGAGGATAATTAGAAGCTTTAATATGAAGTGAGGAGCTTCTAAGGGCGTCTTCTTTCTTTTCGCTCTTCTTCCCTCTTCTAAGAATAGATTGAATGA
>NC_051405.1:39540045-39540131 GCF_015228065.2 Penaeus monodon
TTAGGAACTTTTGTACTGTGGCTTCAACCAAGTATATTTGCGGTAAACAAGCTAAGCAGGAGACTTGCTGATAAAATCTTACGACG
>NC_051405.1:39540325-39540732 GCF_015228065.2 Penaeus monodon
GCTGATCCTGTCCGCATTACGCTGGATACTAGTAGACTGTGGCTCGGAGTCATTGGATTAGAGAGTCTACATCATAATGTTTAATAATATTCATTTTGGAGTCGCAGCCGAGTTTAGTCGTAAGGCTCGTCACACTAGTCTTTGCCCTTGGAACATTCGTACCTTGAATGTGAAACTTCTGGCTTTTATTGCAGGAATAATCTAGAAGAGATGTGTTGTTGTTTTTTATAGAGATTTGTGAAGCTATAGTCCACTTGGAAGAGTGTAGCTTCAAGGATTATTTTTGCTTGGCGATTTCTGAAGCCTTAGTCAATGTGTTGTGTTGTTTGCATATGAAACATGGTTAATAAAACTACCAAAAATCTAAATTTCTCTTTTCCCATTTATCCAATACGTTCAAATGAACA
>NC_051405.1:39540780-39541035 GCF_015228065.2 Penaeus monodon
ACGAATAGATAAGGAATACAACAGAGACTACGAGAGATCAACTTGGTCTTCTTCATCCGCACACAAATGGCATCAGGAGCTTGCAACTGCATTCTAAGAATATGTTGCAGCTTTAGACAAAGTTCAGGTCCGGGCTCCTGTTAAGTCCTGAGGTTTTGGTGTTTGGACACTTTCTTAGCTTTAACACTCAGTGCTATATTACTTAACGTTGGCTATTTCTTTATGTGTTTACATGGGTGATATCTTTGTTTGGGG
>NC_051405.1:39541315-39541619 GCF_015228065.2 Penaeus monodon
CCAAGCTGCTTTCGTTTCAGCTCTTTTCATTATTATCTCACGTTATAAAGGAAGATATTTGTAAGCAAGAGTCAGAATATTTGAAAATTATTTTAAACTTTCCCCTTTAACTTTTTTCTGTACTAAACGTAAAGTACACAACACATGAAAGTAATTTTAGGATAGTCTAGGGTTCTAGCAAATTTAGGATACTAGAAATAACTTCCTTGTGCCGTTTGTCTCCTTATTCATCACAATCAACATAATCACCACCATTATCTACAACTTTATTGCATGGCATTTTATCTGGTCAAATCTCTGCACA
>NC_051405.1:39541660-39541778 GCF_015228065.2 Penaeus monodon
TCCGCGTGATCAGTTTATTGTCTGTCCCTGATTCCTGAATTCCATTACCTGGTTTAAATTGCATTTTGTGTGTAACATCCTGGGAGGAGAAATTAGGTCCTCCAGATAATGATCAACA
>NC_051405.1:39542428-39542849 GCF_015228065.2 Penaeus monodon
ATAACTATAACCCGAAATTTGAGTCATTTTTCTTCATTTCCGAAAATGAGAAAGCCTGCACATAGTAAACCATATTCATAATGCACATAACTGATCTGCTGCTGTAGTCTCTGAAACTTGCAGGCTAATCGAGTGTGTATATTCTGCTCCACGAGATAAAAGAAAAGAAAAAAAAGTAAATGCTCTCTCTGAGTTTAATCTCCTTTGTTAGCCTTCCCTTTTTTTTCCATCGAAGTTTACAAGTTTATAAGAGGATGTAGGAGTCCGCCCTCCTGTTCGGATAGGTATTTACTGTGTCTACCAACTAGGATAGACAAGCGAATAACCCGATTTGCCGATAGCTGTTAAGTTAATAGGTCTACGGAGCCGCTGTGCCTCTTCATCCCGTTCTGTCCTTGGCGAGTTGTGGATAGGAGTCTGC
>NC_051405.1:39543231-39544012 GCF_015228065.2 Penaeus monodon
CTTAAATAGCTTCCATTTTTCCTTCTTTATCTGAAATGATTCGCGGTTTAGAAAAGATTTGAAAAAACAAGAAAGCATATATATCAGTGTCATATTTCACTTGTACCGAAACGTCAGCTGTATACAGTCCAGAGAAGTGAAATTAAAATTTTTCGTTTCAGTAATTTTATCACGTAGAGCCCCGTTACGTTCTTTTATAGTCGTTTCATTGTATTTTCTTGTCACCGCGATCATCATTCTCATCCGTATAGCCATAAACTCCGCTTTCGAAAGTTTCTTACAGATGCCCTCCTCCTCTCGTGCCCAATATCCTGTCTGTCAATGGATCCCTTTGGGTCCTCGTTAATAAAAACCTTGCCGATGTACACCAGATCACTGCCGCTTTATCTGTGTAAGCGTTACTAGCTAGTTAGTGGTCATTCTAGTACATGATCGGGATACAGAATAGCTTTTGTGATCCTAAATGAAATGGGGTGTTTATTATGGAGTCTGTATTGCTACCACCTACTGCCAATGATTTTAAGGACATTTCCAATACGCTATGAAAAGAAACCATTCTTAGCTCTCAATACAAAATATAACCCGTGCGACTTATTGAATACTTCCTTTCCACGTAGATGATCATGTAAGTTTGTCAGTTGATCGGGATACCTTTCTCTACGCTGCTTATACCCTAGATACGCATCCACAGGTATTATCACACGCCCAACATAGTCTCCCCTTTGTAGACATGTATATCCCACAGCACCAGAACCCTCCCGACCTGAAACAAGGGGAAGAA
>NC_051405.1:39544119-39545364 GCF_015228065.2 Penaeus monodon
AGTCTAGTCGGTCGTTGTCTGGTTAACGAATCTGCACTGCCGTTTTACACAAAGGAGCCTTGTTTATGATGCAGTTCCAAAGAATTTCAAACTAGTATAGTGGAATGTACTACTAAACACTGCTTTTATTAGCAAGGGACTGAGATATCTTTTCGGCATAAACAGTGCCACGGGTTTGTATATGTCTTCCGTTCTCATTCTGTACATTTTTACGCGAGTTATGTTTTTTCTCCCGTTTGGCAGACACAAAGCCCCTTAAAAAATATCTTTGAACTGTACAGCTTGTTCTTTCTCTGTGTGACTCTGCGTATTAACATTTACGTAGCCAAGCTGTGTGGTGGCAGCAGGGTTACAGCCGAGACCCTCGAGTGACGTCATTATTACGTTAACCTATTTGATTTGCTCTGATAAAATTTCTCACCCAATCACTGACGTAAACACGCCAACACGTCAAGATGATACCTACCTTGCCGAGGGTTCAAAGTAAAGGTAAAGGAAGGATAAACAAGGAAGGTATAAAGAGTAGGAAGATAAAGAAGTGGTTAGAAAGGAAGGTTGAAGAGGGAGGAAGTTAAAGAAAGGGGAAAGAAAGGATGGAGGGAATGAGAGGAAGATATAATGGAAGAGAGAGATGGGGGCAGGGGGGGATTGGATGAGAGCGAGAGAGACAGAGAGCAAGTAAGGGAGACGGAAAGAGAAGGTGAGAAGGGGGTAATGAAACAAGGAAAGAGAGAAAGGAAAGTTCAGAACTTCTGATTGCCTTTTCTTTGATTCTTATATATCATGATGAAATGCCTCGTATACTGCGAATGTATATTCAGTATAGTTCAGTGTATTTTCTAGAAGTTATTATTTCACGTTGAGGCAAAGCATTGAAGTGAAAGGAATAGCGAAGAGCATACGAAAATAATAGACGTAATCAGCTTAAAATATATGAAAATGAGAAAAACAAACATATTATCAACCACATAATGAGTCGTACACAGTATCTAACTCAAATATTTATTTAGTGAAAGATATCGCATTTCATTTTAAACAATGTTACTTTATACTCATGTGT
Source organism: Penaeus monodon (assembly GCF_015228065.2). Lineage (NCBI taxonomy): Eukaryota > Metazoa > Arthropoda > Malacostraca > Decapoda > Penaeidae > Penaeus > Penaeus monodon. The sequence continues at coordinate 39,545,180 of NC_051405.1, forward strand.
ACTATTTATACGCATATATTTGTTGTCATGGAATCTACTGTGTAGAGAATTCTCTCACGTAAACAAAACAATTCCCTTCATTATACATCGTTATGCAAATTAGCTAACTGGCCATAAATACATGTTTACAGTGTGAAAACATTTTCCATCACAGTCACTAGACATATATATTGTTCATTCCCTGG
>NC_051405.1:39546470-39546845 GCF_015228065.2 Penaeus monodon
ATCATAATCTACCAATTGATCGATTCCAATGTGAACGAGTAACCCATACCTCCTTTCGTCCTGATAACTTCTGAAGACGTTCTTAAATAAAGGAACAAATTGGCTTCGGGGAAAGATAGGACATTTAAGCCTCTGATTTTCTGGAAGATGAGATTAGTTTGGAATCATGTGGGAAAATGGAATTCCGTGAATCATGACATATATTGAATTATTTGGATTTGTGTTGGAAAATGAAATTGATTGGAATGATGGGGACGAGGAGTCATTTTGAATTAAAAATCTTAGAATAGATAATATCCTGTGCCGCTTAAGCCATCTAGTGATGAATATTTCGTGACGTCATCGAACTTATAGTACAAGTACCACAAGTATAAA
>NC_051405.1:39547172-39547421 GCF_015228065.2 Penaeus monodon
ATAAAATGATATATAAACGACTTGTTATACCTTTTTTAATGTTTCTACTCATTTGCTTCGTCCATTGTATTGATGGCTCTTTCAAATGTTTATTTTCTATTTAGTTATTCACATTTTTCATTCAGTTCAACAAAAGATATCAGTATTAATAGCAAGGATACCGAAAATTAGCGATGTGAAGACGTTATTTTGAGATCTTCAGTATAGTGTACAGTAAGAATTAAATGCTGGCTAAAGGAGTATTGCTAA
>NC_051405.1:39548634-39549206 GCF_015228065.2 Penaeus monodon
GGGAGTTATATTTACCTGGAATCACAGGGAAGACAAAATTGCTTGAAAGCTTGAGGGAGAATAATTGGAAATCAGAATGTAGAAGGGCTTCTTCGTATAAAGGATGGATTGATTTATATCATGTGGAAGATGGCAATCCTTATATTTTTTAAATCTTTGCAACATATTTCAGCGCTTCTGAAAGCAAAGCAGTAACAATTAATGTTGAACAGTGCATCTATCTCTCCTTTTGTGGGGTTTGTCGAAATATTCAAGTCTCAGTGGCTCCTGACATTGCTCCATTTGACTAAGATGACATTTGCCCACGAGTGTATTTACCTTGTGAATCGACTTTGCTTAATGGCGTGAGCATTGATACAGATATAATGATGATGAGGAAGGTTAAGAGGAGCAGAAGAATGAGAAAGAAGACGCAAAAAAAAGGGAAAGGGGAGGAAATAAAGAAGTATGTGTTTTAGGAAAATTCCATCGTAGAAAATTTCTAAGTGATTAGTAAATAGTTTTGGTTTCTTGTTATCCTTTTTTTTTACATTCTATCACCTGTTTACTCTTTTTAATTTGCTTTATTGTTA
>NC_051405.1:39549311-39549624 GCF_015228065.2 Penaeus monodon
TTAATCCTACAATATCTAATGCATCCATAATATTTTGTTACCACAAGCTCTCTTATCATATCATATCTCATAGAGTTTTCTGTATCCCTAACCTTTATTACACTTGAGTTACAAGGTATTCGATTCCTAAGAATTTGTATTTAACAAAGGCACTTTTTAGCTGAACCAGTGCGGTGCTGTTTCGAAATTCGATACTCACTTTATGGCAAGATTTGATCAAAATGGTGATGCAGCAAGAAGATTTGTCCGAAGTTATATAAGAGATAGAGATATTGGTAAATATATGGTAATAAACAACTAAGTAAATGGCTAG
>NC_051405.1:39550371-39550449 GCF_015228065.2 Penaeus monodon
TTCTATACTGATCATCCCCCCCCCCCCCTGTAATGGCCACAGAAAACGGGGACATTGTTAATACAGGAAATGTGTATC
>NC_051405.1:39550632-39550902 GCF_015228065.2 Penaeus monodon
CTTTTATTGATTTTAAGGACAAATATGATCCTTGTGTGTATAAAAGACCTTAATCCTGCGTAGCTTTGATGAGCTAATTGTGGATTCTAGGAACATTAATAACAAATAGAAATGTTAAGTGTAATTGCCGCGGCATGTCCCTGTCTCTAGAACATGGCTTAGCTATTAGAAGACCGGAGACATACATATCATATTGAGACATGCACATTATATATATAATGAAAAAAAAAAGCTCTCATAAGAATTTTAATTTCCTAAATACAATATAGG
>NC_051405.1:39551153-39551484 GCF_015228065.2 Penaeus monodon
ATGTACCTTGATGCTTTAGATCTAATTCCCTTTCCAGACCCACTGTTTGAGGACAGATATTGATATGGAATAGGTTTATAAATTATTTGAATTCTCTAGGGTTTCAATGAGCTTATTGTGGATTCTGGGATCCTTAATAACAAATAGAAAGTGTTAAGCATAATTGCTGCGGCATGTTCTTGTCTCCAGAACATTCCTTAGCTATTAGAAGTTCGAAGCCGTATATATTAGAGAGAATAAAACATGATTATAAGAAGCAGGAGAGTTCACATAAGTAATTTAATTAAGAAAAAAATCTGAACCTATGGCTTCTAATACCCACACTCCCTCA
>NC_051405.1:39551721-39551917 GCF_015228065.2 Penaeus monodon
CGTTGCGACTGCGTTTTCAGCAAATCATCTTCAGAGCACTAAGCACTGGGATAAAGGCGACAGGAAAAAAAACTACCTTGTGCGGACGTGTTCGCCGAGTTTGGGTTAAAGTTCAGGTCTGTACATTTAATCTGGAATAAAATATTGTGCGCGTGTTGTGGGTATAAAGGTGTAGGAGGAATGAAGTATAGGAGAG
>NC_051405.1:39551956-39552038 GCF_015228065.2 Penaeus monodon
GGAGATAGTTGAGAACCAAAACAGTTTGTTGATAAATATTGAATTATTTCTGATGGTGCGTATTTGTCCAATTATAGAATGT
>NC_051405.1:39552167-39552379 GCF_015228065.2 Penaeus monodon
ATTCTTGCAGCAATAAAATCGATGAATCATAACTTTATTCTCTGATAATGAAAACTATAGTGAAGAGATTCTGTAAGCGATATCTGCCCCCAGGAAAACGACGATGGGAAAAGTTAAATGGCAGTTGACATGATAGGAAGAACAAAACTGGAAATATCTGTAAGTAGCATATGATCGAAATTAGGAATTATTGACGATGGTGATATGTATGC
>NC_051405.1:39552530-39553296 GCF_015228065.2 Penaeus monodon
CATTTTTCTTGCAGTTACAGCCTGTGAATCGGTTCCAATTACAATAAACAAATTAAATTCTAATCGTTATGAAAGAAAGTTTTAATTACAATTAATAGGATAAGGGGGAATGTCATTATAATATTTACAGTCCATGGTCGGAATGCTTGATCAAAGGTCTTAAGGAGAATATTTATTGTACTGACAAATGTGAAACTGAAGATTGTACTAATGAACATTTCACAAATTCCTCGTTCTAATTTGGTTCGATTTACGAGGGACGTTGATTTATACGAAACAATATCGTCTTTGATAGGATTTGATGAAGGATCTGATTTGATGAGGGATCTAAGATTAATGCTCGAGGTTGATGATTAATTCGGATTTATATCTATTAACATTTCCAACCCCAAGTGTGGTGTCTCTGATTCCTTCGCATTATTGGACAAAATCAGGGAAACTTAGGTTTATATAAACTAAATCAAGATATATTATCCTCTGCATCTCAGCTGATGTGAATCTAGAATACTATTGGAAATAAATCGTTTAAACGCTTCGTGTTTAAAATGGACAAATGATGCATCACAGTCTCTTATATTTTCTTGTTTCTCGTCAACTGTCTGAGAAATTGTTTTACTTAATTGCATATGCTTAAAATAGAATCTAAAGCTGTCTGTGCTCTCGTTAATTTCAAAACATTTGCTAAGTACGGATTATGGTACTATCTTGACATGAACTAATCACAAAATAATAAGGCTATTTTGACATCAACCTTAGAAAACGTAAT
>NC_051405.1:39553484-39554287 GCF_015228065.2 Penaeus monodon
AAAACACCCTGTATACATCTACATCTACCTTAAAGGCTAAAATTAATTACGGCTGTATCCTTACAGAGCGCTTATTCGACACCTTGTTAGCATCTTCTCGTCCTTCTTATCTGTCCTCTCGCCGATGTCTCAGCTGGAGTTCTTGCAGTTAATGGCTTTCCTTTGAAGCAGCTCCCACTTGCATCCATCTGCCTGTAATACGCCTTAATTAATTACTTGTCATTAAGGTCCCCATAGTTATTTGTAATTATTGCCAGTTGAGTTGCCTGCTGTAACAGAACTATAACATGTAAGAGTTTATCATTTCTTGGGTATCGTTAGCAATCTTAGCAATATTTTCTTGAGATATATATTTTTCAGGATATTGTTTTTCAAGGATATGAGCTACAGTGATATTATGGTGGAATAAACGTAACCCGAGAACAATGTATATGTTTGTATTAAGGATAAATATATAGGCAAAATATTGAAAGAAAAAAAAAAGAGTAGAAATATATAATGGTCACGAAAGCAACTCTTAAACAAGATCAAAGTGAAGCCAAAGAAGCAAAGTAGGTCTGAGTTCCCCTTTAAAAGAGGCTTCAGAGCAGACGAAGCCGAGTTTCGGTTAGGGTTCGTTGCCGTTATAATGAACCCTGGAGGGAATGCCCGTAGACTTCTCACATCCAACTGCCACAATGCGTACAAAGTGAGGCCCAAAGGTGGTTAGGATTCAGCAGCGCGTGAATAACAATGGCGATTGGTGAGTGTGTGAGGACAGCCAACAGCTCATCGTGTGCACCTTAATCGAGGCCCGCACAGGG
>NC_051405.1:39554510-39554666 GCF_015228065.2 Penaeus monodon
TTCGTCTATCCAGAAGAACTATTGGACAACATGATACATCGCATCTGGAAATCCTGTATAGTTGATATCTGATACGCTGCAAAATGTATATGTTAGCTGCAGAATAATGTTATTTTTGCCAATCGACGTAAGAACATTAAGGATATCTGTATTAAC
>NC_051405.1:39554686-39556299 GCF_015228065.2 Penaeus monodon
GTAAACCATTTTAACCTGTTCCCAGGATATTCTCAATTAAAAGTATGTAGAATACCCCGTATACACGCTCTAATAATCATGTAAACAACCTTTATAATGTAAAGATAAGGCTGCATAGGCTCTCATAACAAGTAAGGTAATTTGAGTATCATGAATAGAACAGGTGATTTGACTTGACAAAAGTGTGACCCACATGAAAGTTACCTGTAGCATGATATATACATTATTAATGGTACAGTGACATGATACGTCTAAAAATCTGCGGTTTTTTTATTAGGAAACGTCTGGCCAAAGACGCTCACCTCAGAATTCCATTTTCATTACCATGTTTACTAACCGATAACCACGTCTAAATAAGCATTACAGCACTGTTAAATAATAACTCCTCTACAGTACCATTCGCTTAAATAATAACACCTCTACAGTACCATTCGCTTAAATAATAACACCTCTACAGTACCATTCGCATATATAACAACACTACCGGACATAAAACGCACGCTAATAACCATCCACAGCGATTGCATTAGCAATTAAAACTGATTGTCACGTCATTTTGCCAGAAGTTGGTTGACTCACAAACAACCCTCGATTCTCTGAGAGGGAACACGTCCAATTACCCAGTGGATAGAGGATAACTAAACCCAGGCTCAGAGCTCATACAGATGGATAATTTTAATCATTAGAAATACCATTTTGTAAATGAATCGCCTCGAGCAACTGAGCATTCTAAGCTATTAAAACTTTTTTTTTTCAATCACATAAAACATAAATCTGCCAGAAATACTAATAACTAAGCCATAAAGCACTTCACTTAGTTACTGCACTTAGAGAGAGAGGGAAAATACTGCCATTTACCTTTGCAATTGTGTCCCATACATTCTGAACACCATGAATGATATCAGGGTACAACACACATTCATGAGGTAATAGGAAGCACCCATTTTAGAGCAAGGACTGTAATTGTCTCCGAGGGACTATAATTGGCAGTGATAGTTGAAATATTCATTCAGCAATAAAATACGACACTTTATAGACCTTTCACCACTGGCACTGCATCTGATGGCCAAATATCATCACTTATTCTTTTATGAATCCTGACATATACCTTTTTTTTCAATTATAGGTTTTCCAAGCCTTGTGTCTCGTCCCATCATCTTGTAATATGTATAGATACATATTCTAATACCTTGTCTCATTTCCGATTATGTCTTGTCAGAGAGTTTAATTGGGTTGTCTTATTACTGTTATAATACCTTCAAGAAACGAGATTTTCCCATTTGGTTCCAATATGCTATGCTGAACGAAGCCTTGTGTAACACTCAAAATGCACAGACGAAATTACGTTTTAAAAGGGTTTCGTTGCTGCCGTTGTTGTTGTTGTTATTGTTGTTGTTGGTATTTTCGTTGTTGTTGTTATTGTTGTTGTTGGTATTTTCGTTGTTGTTATTGTTGGTATTTTCGTTGTTGTTGTTATTGTTGTTGTTGGTATTTTCGTTGTTGTTGTTATTGTTGTTGTTGGTATTTTCGTTGTTATTGTTGTTCTTATTTTCGTTGTTATTGTTTCATTTTCGTTGTTGTTATTGTTTTTGTTATTTTCGTTGTTGGTATAG
>NC_051405.1:39557037-39557433 GCF_015228065.2 Penaeus monodon
GCTTCGTAAAAATATTCGCTCTTCCCTTCGACAAAGTTATCGACCAACCAGAACAAATTTTATGAAAATTTAATCTACAGCAGCCACTGATATAATGTTCCTCTCCTCGCGCAAACGCATTTCCTTGCATAATCCTAATGATCTCTCCACAAAGTAATTTTCTTCCTCCAGAAATAATGTTCTCTCATAATAATTTTTCTCTTTGAAGAAAATAATTCCTTCTTCTAAGAAATTATGTTCCATTATGCAAATAGTATCTCTTCATTCGGAATGGCTCCTTATATACGATGTCCAATTAAGCATTATGCCTCTACATAGATACGTTGTTCTTTCGCTGGGATATTTTGTGTTTTTAAAAACGGAATTTCAACTGAATGACTCGGTATATAGGAAGAT
>NC_051405.1:39558084-39558627 GCF_015228065.2 Penaeus monodon
TATGTGTTATTCACTTCTATTGACATTTTCTTTGTTGAATGTAAACTCATGCATAGCATCGTGTTTGTACACTCCTCCTGGCATCCCCTTTATGTTTAAATCAACCGTCGCCATTTCTACCCAGGAATTCCCTGCATCTTTAATCCGTAAGAGGAAAGATCGACTTACTTTTACGTGTTCTTTACAAAGCCCTTATCCAGAGCAAAACATCCTCTCTGTTTTCCTGCCGTCCCAAGATTTAATCCTCACGTCCCTGTCCTCAGTCCGCCTTGCAAGGGAGAGAGCTCTAATTTTTGTGATGTTAACTGCATCCCTCCCTTCACAAAGTCACTGCTCGTAAGGCTGAGATCCTTCGCCACTGCTTCGTATACACTACATCACTGACACCAGTCCTTGCTGTCAATTTTATCCCTAATAAATTCTCAAGAGGAGTGTCATTCTTCTTGCGTAGATTCTGTCATGTCTTAGAAGTGCTTTTCCTGAAATTACCAAACGAGTTTGCTTTTTTTTTGTTTTGTTTTTAAGGGGTGAGAGGGGTTATTT
>NC_051405.1:39558860-39559059 GCF_015228065.2 Penaeus monodon
TGACCCAGCATCACCGCTCCAACTGCTACTCTCACGCTAGGAATCTAGGAAAGGCCTCCTTCGTCTTTCAACTTCCTTTTTCAATCACAATAATGGCCTCTGCTCCGCCGCTCGTCTTGGCTCTGCCCATAGCCTTAAACTTTTCCCAACTCTGGCCAGACGTCTTAGGTTCCTTCCCTCAAGACCGACTAGGCCTTTA
>NC_051405.1:39560093-39560272 GCF_015228065.2 Penaeus monodon
GCTGAGCCATTCCAATCAAAAACATTTATGATATTTATGGCATATCACCCACGGGGATTCGCTTTTTGGAACACAGAATTATCATTATTTTCATATTTCGTTGATGTATGAATTAAAGCAGCGTACTGGTATGATATTTATGATAAACTTCAAGTAATGCTTTATCAACATTATATCAG
>NC_051405.1:39560592-39561428 GCF_015228065.2 Penaeus monodon
TTAATGCTCTTGTATTGCACCTTTTTTTTGTGTCTGTGTGAAGAGTGGCTGAGGTTCTGTCAGAAAATATTTTCACTTGTGTGAAAGCGTTGAGTCATTCCCGCTTTGAAATGATGATGTGTGTCTGTGAATTATAATTGTGATGATGGAGCTTCGAGCTAATGTCATAATCAAGCCTAAAATACACTAAAGGAGACAAGAAAAAAAAAAGGGTTGACGCAAATCCTTCAGAGAGTCTTTACCGAAATTATCCTTCAGAACAATAATTTCAGGCTCATAGACAAGTTCCATCCCTTATCATTTTATTTCCTAACAGTTCTTTTATAAATACTTCCGCTGACGAAAAAACAAATGATTGAATGCCAAATGATTTTCGATAACATATTGAGTAAAAAAAAAAAGAGAAATTGCGAAAGTCCAAAGTCTAAAAGTCTACGGAAAAGCAGCAGATGATTTCATTACCTTTTGCATAATGAATATGTAATAACTATTGTTTCCATTGATATGAAAAAATAACAAACAGGGAGCTATCAATGCAACTGTTCATTAGAATCAGCTGTTTAAAATACAAACAAGCACGAAGAACATACACACTTTAGAAAATGGACGATGTTCAACAAAATGAATGTTTCCACGAATGTCATCCTTTATGCAGATGGTTCTGTAGGTACAATGACGTTTTTTTATTATTCCGTTTGAACTAACTTTATGTAAACGAAAAAGGTTCGATAGGAATTCACTGCGATACTTTTGTAAAGCCATGTCGGCAGTCTGACTATGTCGATTATGTACTTACGTCTGACATGTGCAGTAATCTTTGAATTGTGATCAATGTG
>NC_051405.1:39562173-39562435 GCF_015228065.2 Penaeus monodon
TAATTTCCTCGCCGACGCAAGCTCCCTCATAAACGAGAGCAAACCACATGCAAATTACACCAGATATACGATGATGGCTGTTGCCCCAAAGTATAGCCAACTTATGGTTCTAGCTCTGGTTGTAATCCAAATAGTGCAGACCAGTTATGGCCCGTGGCGCATGTTGTATTTGGCATTAGTCAAAGAGCCAATTTCATATAAAAACCAGCATGCTTTTTACAAATGGTTTAATTTTTCTCGCACTTGCAGTCATAGGATATCC
>NC_051405.1:39563187-39563346 GCF_015228065.2 Penaeus monodon
AAGTAAAACTCCAGTCCCTTGTGCAGCTTCCCAACCCTCAGTGCTATCTTGCCTCGACCCGTCTTCTTCTCGTTTCTATTAGCTTCCTCCTTCCCCTCACAGTCTCTCTACTTTCAATATTCTCTGCCTCTGTGCTTTATAAGCCTTGTCATTCTTCCC
>NC_051405.1:39563417-39563627 GCF_015228065.2 Penaeus monodon
ATAGTTGGTCGCCATTCCTATCTCCCCTTCCTTCCTTCCTCCTTTCGCGTTCACTCCTACCCTACTCTTTATCTCCTCCTTTAACCCGCCTTCGTCTCCCCTTTCCTTCCTCCTTTCTTCGTGTGAGCAACATTCACTCGGACGACCCAGCAGGAAATTAGATCGGGTGTTTCCACGTGAGCAAACCTGCTGGGAGGTGGGCCAGCTTGG
>NC_051405.1:39564139-39564418 GCF_015228065.2 Penaeus monodon
TGGATCTAAAGATACTCCCTCTAGAAAGATGCCTTCAGCCAAGGCTCTAACGGGGATGATTTACGTAGACATCATTAAAGTAAGACAGTTAGGTGAGGTAAGGCTGAAAAGAGACACGTACGGATGAAACCCAAAGACGAAAGACATATTCGTAAATGAGTGGCATGTGAGCTGGTTTTCCTCTCATACATTAAAGGGAGAATGAGACAATGAGGCATAACGGCTGGACACAGGAAAGTCGTATAAATATTATGGTCGGAGTAAAAGGCATGACGTAGC
>NC_051405.1:39564939-39565512 GCF_015228065.2 Penaeus monodon
TGTAAAGTCAGGGTTACGAACCATAACATACCGACTGAAGAAAACAAAATTCCATCCGAAATATACTACACATGCAGTTTGTCATCACTGTTGCACGGAAGACAAACCTAAAAACGAAAACTATAACTCTACGTCGAGAGGGGGAAAGAGAGAAGCAAGAGGAGATGAAGTGAGCTTCATTTTTTCCTCCCGCTGGGGTTGGCGAGGGTGGGAATCAAGGGTTGAAGGAGGTAGTCTGAAGGAGGCCAGAACCGGAAAAAAGAAAACCCAGAGAGCATACTTGAGAGAGAGGCTAAAAGGAAACCTTGATGGGCGTAAAAAGGTGCCGTTGAAGTGAAAAAAGGCATAAAAAGGTGACCAGAACGCGCGGCATAAAGAGGAGGCTGCTGTGAGAGAGGCAGACGCAGATGATCTAAAGGAGATATATTATAAAGGGATGGTTTGGCCTGAGAGACAAAGGGAGAGGAATAATAGAATGGCCAGGGGGCACAGCCACTGCACAAGGATTATATGAGTGGAATAAAAAGCTGGATAATGGTGGGGGGGGGGGAGCCATAATGATGATTTTCACTG
>NC_051405.1:39565646-39565872 GCF_015228065.2 Penaeus monodon
AAGAGCTATTTTTCATTACAATTTCTCTTTCATTATCAATGGATATGTATTATGAAGGTACAACTTTTTTCATCATAGTTATAATTTTTATTTACAACATTATTGTTTTTTTCTCTTATTACCAATGTGTTAGAATGTTTATAACACTATTTACTTAAAGCCCAGATAATATCCAAATAGAAAATTCACCAGAACAAAAGAATCAGTGATACCCGAAATCGATCAT
>NC_051405.1:39565932-39566120 GCF_015228065.2 Penaeus monodon
CTTATCATACACAAAGAAAGATACTTCACTCCACATATTCAAATTTCCACGCCTGCAATTTTCCCAGGACTCTCCCACGAGGAATCAGAACGAAAATACAGAAGGATGATGTATCTCTCCCGGGCTGGAGCGCAATATTAATGAAACCAGCGAATAAATAAGCACATTTTTCAATCTTGGCTCGAACT
>NC_051405.1:39566336-39566547 GCF_015228065.2 Penaeus monodon
ATAGATAAATAAAAAAAATCTGACCTTTGCTGGGGAAAATGATACGGGGATGAAATGATGACAGACGCAGGGTACTGGTTTCATAGGGGGATTTGTGAGACATAGTGATGGAATAACATCCCTCGCGGATTCGGCACGGATCACATGGCACCTGGACGCGAATGGGACGAGATATGGGATACTGGGTTTCGTTGTGTCCGGGGTAATATGA
>NC_051405.1:39567273-39567486 GCF_015228065.2 Penaeus monodon
AAAAATGGATATGCGAACGCGTAGAGTTTTACAGCAAGTCGTTGTGGAGGTAAATAGAATGATATAAAACACAAGATTAACAGTGTTTTAAATCCCATAGATGGAAACATCAAAATAATGATAATAAATTAAAAACATAATAGGCAACGGAAATGAAAAAAAGCATATACAGACATATATTTAGTGTATACAGTATATATATTACAGTGTGTT
>NC_051405.1:39567548-39567809 GCF_015228065.2 Penaeus monodon
AATGAAAAACGGATATCCAAACGCGTAGAGTTTTACAGCAAGTCGTTGTGAGATAAAAAAGTGACATAAAGCACAAGATTAACAGTGTGTTCTGAGCAGGGATTCCATTCTCATATGTCAGAGTTACTTTCTGGTACACGTGAAGGTGAGGATTTAAAAAGACAAACTGTTTTATCATTTCATAAAACAAGGCATTTCTTCTTCGTCCATCAGATGAATGACTCTCCATGTAAATTAATTGCTTATAGTTTGGGACAACAG
>NC_051405.1:39567849-39568518 GCF_015228065.2 Penaeus monodon
CTGGATGAGAAAACGGTAACACATGAATACTTCAGAAATAATGTTAAAAGAATGGAGGAGATTCGTGCGACTGGAAATTAATTAATGATAGATGAGATAAAACGAATGGTGATGAGATGAACGAAGGAGAGAGAGAGAAAAAAGAAAAGAACTTTAATACTTATCGAAAATTGAAGAATGAATGAAATTACGAGATGATTATCGTATTTATGAGTAATATGATACAGACAGTCAGAAGAACGACGGCCTACAAAAATGGCGCAAAATTAAATCCCGTAATCGAAATAGGCACATGCAAAATATAAATCGATAAAAGATAAGTAAACAAACTGATAAAAAAGCAACCCATGTTCAGATATATCTCATAAATAAAAACAACGTTTTCGCGTAGAAGGATTGGACAAAAAGTAAAAAAGAGAAATAGTGATATATCAGCAAATCAATGATCATATTATATATCTTCAACTGAACTAATCGAACAGTAGAGAGAACCAATTCCCTATCAAAATAAAATAAGTTACACGTCATTGCACACACAAAAAGGGAAAAAATAAGAAAATGTAGATTATGGTCAGACAACGAATAGAAAATGGAAACTATTAGATCCAACAACTCAATTTCAGCCTTAATAAATAAAAGCAGTTTCATGCTATAAAAAAATCCGGGAAC
>NC_051405.1:39572130-39572219 GCF_015228065.2 Penaeus monodon
TTCTAAGTCAAAGTGAATTAACTCAGAGCGCAGCCTTTCAACTCGATCTCCTCTTTCACCAAACGCTTCTATCAGTGAGGGTCGACGAT
>NC_051405.1:39574360-39574666 GCF_015228065.2 Penaeus monodon
CTTTCAACTCGATCTCCTCTTTCAGCAAACGCTCTATCAGTGAGGGTCGACGATCATTGTGCGACGCCGCCGCGCCCGACCGGTCGCCACAAGGACACATTTGTTTCAGAGTCTGATAAACCGCAAAATGGCATAAAAAAAATTAGCGGGGTGGTTTTCAAAAGGAAGAGATTCTCGAGAGTTAAATGATTACACATGAGATTAATTTTGTATCACAGAAGAAGACGAAAATCAGATAAGCAAGGGGAAGACTTTTCTTGCAAACATGGGGAAGATATAAAGATGCTTTGCGGGGTGTAGTGTGAG
>NC_051405.1:39575611-39575680 GCF_015228065.2 Penaeus monodon
AGTGATACGTGGTAGGGGTCCCATTCCCTTTTTTTTTTCTTCCACTTTTTTTTTCCAATTTCCTTTTCT
>NC_051405.1:39576473-39576854 GCF_015228065.2 Penaeus monodon
CATGATTATACGTACCTACGTAGGTATGTAGGCAAGGATAATTATTTATGTAGGCATAAAAATAGATGCTTATATTTATGAAAGTGGGAAAAAAAGTGAGACAGAAGAGTAATGTACACATCTATATGCACGTGTGCATTTTTGAAAAATGTAAATAATCGTAAAACCGGCCTTTAAAGGACCTGTGGAAATGAGGCGCCGTCCCAAAGCCGATTACAACGCAGGTTTAATGGGAATGCGGTCTGCAACACACTGTAACACACGCGTATGGAGACCGTCATTTGGGCTGTATGTTTTTACGAGATGGTTTTGGGCAATTTTATTGACTGTTAGCATTGGTAATTATTTCGAAAGCTGTTCAGAATTGAAGCGTAATGCATA
>NC_051405.1:39578677-39578775 GCF_015228065.2 Penaeus monodon
GTTTTATAACTATAACCTCCAAGGGAATGCTTTCGCACTTGACAAAAAAAGCAAGAGAACGTTGACTTAGGATTATAATCACAGAGTCCTTCAACAAC
>NC_051405.1:39579218-39580513 GCF_015228065.2 Penaeus monodon
ATGAGTCTTCAAACATTAGCACAGCCCTCTCCCTTGTGATCTTGATCCAGTCTACGATTCCGTTCTAATTCAGGCCCTATAGTTCCCTTCTTGTCCCCACTCCCTGACACAGACACAATTTCCATCCCATGATAGTACCGGTGCATTACCATCACCCTCCTGTAACACCGACAACCCGACGCCGAAGTCACCCTCCGGGAAACAATCCTCTTTCTTATCTCCTCGTTCTTGAACAGATCTCGCCACCCCTCTTTTTTTCGCGACACCACGTTAAAGATGACCACTTGCATGTAACGCCTGAACTGACGGCCCGGAGGGGTGGTCCCGTCTTTCGAGAACAGGAGCAGGTGCGAGGGGGTGTGTTTGTTCATTTGAGGGGTATGGGGAAGGGACGGGAGGTCGACGGGAGGGGGGAGGTTGAGAGAGGTGGAGAGGACGGAGGGGAAAGGAAAGCGAGGGCGGAAGGGGAGGTGGAGAATACTAGGAGGAAATGGAGGCGAGAGGGAAGAAGGAAAAAAGAAGAGGGAGGGTAAAAGGAGGGGAGGAAATGAGAAAGATAGGAGGAGGGTGAAAGGGGAGGAATGAGGTGATGGGGAAGGGAAGAAGCAAAGAAGGAGGGAAGGGGGGAGAGTGGGATGGTAAGACACAGGGAAAGCAGGAATATGGAAGGGTAAAAGTTTAGAGGGCGGGTAGAGGAGGATAGGGCGAGAAGGGAAGGGTAGGATGGTAGAAGAAAAAGGGAGATTTATTAGAGGAAATGGGATATGGATATAAAGGGAGGATAATGGGTGTGGATGAGAAGGGGGATAGGAGAGATGAGGAAAAAATAGGAAGCGAGGGTTAGGAGAGGAGTGGGAAGAGAGGCAGGATAGGAGAAGGGAAGGGAGAATAGAGAGAGGGAGAGAGGAGGAGAAGGGATGGGAGGAATGATAGGGGACAAGGAATTAGTAGGAAGGGAGGGTAACGGAAAAGGGTTTTGGATGGGAAAGAGAGAAAGGGAGGGGAAGGGACAAGTGTAGTGAATCGGTTTAAGGAATTAGGGAATTTGGAAGGGGCACGAGAGGATAAGGAGGGGGAGGGAATGGATGAGTGAGAGATTACACGGGGATAGAAGAGAAGAGGAAGGAAAGGGAATTTGAAGGGGCACTGCAGAGAGGATAAGGAGGGAGGAAGGATGAGTGAGAGAGAGGCACACTGGGATAGAAGACAGAAGAGGAAGCGACGGGGGAATTTGGAAGGGGCACGAAGAGGATAAGAGGGAGGAAGTATAAGTGAGACGAGCACGGGGCAGATTG
>NC_051405.1:39580945-39581279 GCF_015228065.2 Penaeus monodon
GGAGGGATCCCCTAAGCCCTACTAGTACCACTGCCGCTGCCGCTTCCCACATCCTTGCGGCCGCGGGGGTACAGTGTATTGATTCGCTGCTCGCATGTGACGCTCGAGTATCGCTGAAATGATCTCTCGTCTTCACGTATTTTTGGGGTAACTGGCCTGGCCTGTTCTTTCTTATTTTTTGTTCACTTTTTATTGGATTTTCTCCCTTTTTTTTGCAGGCCCGTTTCAGACCATGTTGCCGGAACGACAGGGATTGCCGTGCTGTGTCTTTGGTTCGAGAATATTTTGATACGGCCGCGCCCTTGCCCGAGAATGGGAGATGTCCGTGAATTAT
>NC_051405.1:39584209-39584338 GCF_015228065.2 Penaeus monodon
TAAACCCATGACCATTATCTAAAAGATGCATGATTAAGTGTTTGAGTACACACCATGAAAGCCTATTCATCTCCTGGATTATAACTGGAGATCACATTAACTTTAAACAAATCACAAGCAACACCAAGG
>NC_051405.1:39584569-39584839 GCF_015228065.2 Penaeus monodon
TCGAGATCATAATCAACAACGTAAACAGGCCTCGAGCAACGCCAACAGGACACGTCCTCAGAACTTCCTCGGGTGAACTGAACCTTGAATCCCATCACACGTAGGGAAGTCCCCGTGTCTCGTTACCCCCGCTAGTATTAAATGCCAGGTGACAGGTAGGAACTCAGCTGTAAGTCAATTGGCAGATCCCTTTACGGAGCTTATGGGCCTGTCAATCTAATTATTAAGCCGATTTAGCGAAGAGAAGCCTCAACAACGTACAAAATCTGC
>NC_051405.1:39587347-39588599 GCF_015228065.2 Penaeus monodon
TATAACTATAACCCAAGAATGCTTTGCACTTTGAAAAAGCAAGATAACGTTTACTTTGGGATATAATCACATGAGTCTTCAACATTAGCACAGCCTCTCCCTTTGACTTGATCCACGTCTACGATCCGTCTAATTCCGGCCCTATAGTCCCTTCTTGTCCCCACTCCCTGCACAGACCCATTTCCCCTCCCATGATAGTCCGTGCATTACCATCACCCTCCTGTAACCACCGACAACCCGACAGCCGAAGTCACCCTCGGGAAAATCCTCTTTTCTTATCTCCTCGTCTGAAACAGATCTCGCCACCCCTCTTTTTCGGACACCACGTTAAAGATGACCACTGCATGTAACGCCTGAACTGACGGCCCTGGAGGGGTGGGTGAGAAGGGAGCAGGGGAGGGGTGTGTTTGAGGGTATGGGGAAGGACGGGAGGTGGGAGGAGAGAGGGAGAGGAAAGCGAGGGAAGGGGAGAAGGAGGGAGAGGGAGAAGGAAAAGAGAGAGGGAGGGTAAAGGAATGAGAAAGGATAGGATAGGAGGGGAAGGGGAATGAGGTGATGGGGAGGGAATGGAAGAGAAGGGAAGGGGGGAGAGGGGAGGGAAGAAGGAAAGCAGGATATGGAAGGGTAAAGTAGAGGGGGTAGAGGATAGGGCGAGAAGGGAAGGGTAGGATGGTAGAAGAATGGGAATGGATATAAAGGGAGGATAATGGTGTGGATGAGAAGGGGGATAGGAGATGAGGAAAAAATAGGAAGCGAGGGTTAGGAGAGGAGTGGGAAGAGAGGCAGGATAGGAGAAGGGAAGGGAGAATAGAGAGAGGGAGAGAGGAGGAGAAGGGATGGGAGGAATGATAGGGGACAAGGAATTAGTAGGAAGGGAGGGTAACGGAAAAGGGTTTTGGATGGGAAAGAGAGAAAGGGAGGGGAAGGGACAAGTGAAATCGGTTAAGGAATTTGGAAGGGGCACGAGAGGATAAGGAGGGAGGAAGGATGAGTGAGAGAACACGGGGATAGAAGAAGAGGAAGGACAGGGAATTTGGAAGGGGCACGAGAGGATAAGGAGGGAGGAAGGATGAGTGAGAGAACACGGGGATAGAAGAAGAGGAAGGACAGGGAATTTGGAAGGGGCACGAGAGGATAAGGAGGGAGGAAGTATAAGTGAGAGAGCACGGGGATTGAAGAAGAGGAAGAAAACACAACGGGTGGAGAAGAAAGACCCACTTCACTGAGTGCAATGACAAAAATGAAGAAAAGG
>NC_051405.1:39588866-39589140 GCF_015228065.2 Penaeus monodon
AGGGATCCCTAAGCCCTACTAGTACCACTGCCGCTGCCGCTTCCCACATCCTTGCGGCCGCGGGGGTACAGTGTATTGATTCGCTGCTCGCATGTGACGCTCGAGTATCGCTGAAATGATCTCTCGTCTTCACTTATTTTTGGGGTAATGCCTGCCTGTTCTTTTCTTATTTTTTGGTTCCCCTTTTTATGGATTTCTCCCTTTTTTGCGGCCGTTGCCCATGTTGCCCGGAACGACAGGGGATTGTGTGCTGTGTCTTTGGTTCGAGATATTT
>NC_051405.1:39592110-39592253 GCF_015228065.2 Penaeus monodon
AAAATACCCCAGGACCATTATCTAAAAGATGCATTTTTTAAGTGTTTGATACACACCATGAAAGCCTTTCATCTCCGGTTTTTAAAAACGGGAAAAACCCACATTAACTTTAAACAAATCACAAGCAACACCAAGGCAGCAGT
>NC_051405.1:39592315-39592875 GCF_015228065.2 Penaeus monodon
GGGGAAAAAACAACAACCAAAGCAACAGCATTATCCACACGATCATCTTCCCTCCAACTTAATCACGATCGCCCCTGATATCATAATCATCAAGGTAATCAGCATCCTCCCCTCCCCCATCCCAAAAATCCCTCCGCATCTTTATCTTGATCCCGCATCACCTCAGATTTATAATCAACAAAGGGAAAAAGGCCCCCGAGCAAAGCCAACAGGAACGTCCTCAGAACTTCCCCCGGGTAACTGAACCCTTTAATCCCCTCACACGTAGGGGAAATCCCCGGGTTCGTTTTCCCCCGCTAGTTTTTAAAAATTTCCCGGTGGACAGGTGGAACCAAGCTGTAAGTCAATTTGGGAGATCCCCCTTTTCGGAAACCTTTTTTGGGGCCCCCTTTAAATTCTAATTATTAAGCCGATTTAGCGAAGAAGCCTCAACAACGTACAAAATCTGCTGTGGGCTTGTGGGCTGTGGGGTTCTTTGGGGGCGTTGTTGTTGGGGGGAATTTTTTTCCCTGCTAATGTTTTAGTCTGGACAGGGAAATTTTTTTTTGTGAGGGTTTTTA
>NC_051405.1:39593645-39593796 GCF_015228065.2 Penaeus monodon
TATCATAATGGAGGAAGAAGACAAAGAAATGATAAAAAAGTCTTTCCTGTAGCAAAGGTTGATTATCTGAGTAAAAACTGTAGAATTATTACCGTTACTCCGACCGTTGCTTCTTTCACCACTGGTGTTTGTTGCCGTAGCCCCTGTGTTA
>NC_051405.1:39593825-39594405 GCF_015228065.2 Penaeus monodon
CTATCCGTCTTTTTCTCCATCTCTTTCCTCCTTTTTCATGCAAGGGTAAATTGGTTTTGTTTTTTATGCAATAGTTTTTTTTCCTTGATATCTTATGATGTAATTGCTACTACCTCTCTCTCACTATTGTGTGATTATGATGTGCGATGTTGTGACGTACGTTATGAAGCCGGATGATGTTGTATGTCTGATAAGGTTTGATGTTGTAGAATGTTATACGGTGCTCTTTGATGTTGTATGATGTATAGCGCTGTATACTTTTGTATTCCCTCCCTCCCTCCCTCCTTATATCTCTCTAACATCTACACCTTATGACATCTCAGCATAAATGCCAATTTTTCACCGTTCTTTTAAAGCCTTGCCATCTCCTCTCAAACAACAAATCTTTCTAACACCACGAAACGCTCCAGCGTCATTACCATCATATACTTTACTGCATAATATCTCCGCACGTGAGGATATTGTGTATATTTTTTGGTTTAATCACAGTGGCTATAGGAAGAGAGTTTGGGTGCGTGTTTACAATAACCGGTTATCGTGCAAGGTGGGCTGTGATTAGGGAATTAGATGAGGTGGTCAT
>NC_051405.1:39594943-39595061 GCF_015228065.2 Penaeus monodon
CTTTGAAATTGAGGGCCTGGTCATAGGGAGACGGTGTTATCGTTGTTTAGGACCAACTTTGACCAGAGCGACGTATTTTAGATGTAACGAAAGGGCGTGAGTGAAGAGGGGGAGATGG
>NC_051405.1:39595217-39595978 GCF_015228065.2 Penaeus monodon
CAGACAGACAGACAGACAGAAAAACAAAGAGAGAAAGACACATACAGAATTTAAAAAAAAGAACGACTGAAAGAAAAATATACAGATAACTACCCAAACAAACAGAAAGAGAAAGAGTTAAAAGAGAGAAGTACAGATGAAAGAGGAAGAGAGGAATGAAGATAAAAGCGAACAAGAGAAAGAGAAGTAGAGAAAAGGGAAGACTGATGGTACAGGAGGCTCTGCGGTACTCGTGTTGGAAAGTTACCGACGAGAGTGTGTTTGTAGTTTGTAGTATGGTATGGGCGCTGCGCAAAGGGGGTGGGGAAAGAGGGGTGGGGGGGGGAAGAAGAGGGAAAAAGAAGGGAAAGGAGGAGGGAGATCGGGGGTGGGGTGGGGGAGGAAGGTAAAAGAAGGGGAGGGAGGAGGGAGAGCGGGAAGGGGATGGGGGAGGAGGGGAAAAGAAGGGGAGGGAGGAGGGGGTGGTTGAGGGGATTAGGGAGAAGGGGAAAAGAAGGGGAAGGAAGAGGGTGTGGTTGAAGGGACAGGCGAGGAGGGGAAAAGAAGGGGAGGGAGGAGGGAGATTAGGGAGGGGATGGGGGAGGAAGTGGTGGTTGAGGAGGGGTGGTTGATGGGAACGAGAGGGAGGGGGATGGTTGAGGGGATGGGGGAAGAGGCGAGTGGTCGAGGGGAGGGAGCAGGAGAGGTATAGGAGGGAGAGAAAAAGATCGCCGGGAGAGGGGGAAAAGAACATTAAGTAAGGAGAAGGCGGATAGGGGAAT
>NC_051405.1:39596893-39597430 GCF_015228065.2 Penaeus monodon
GCTTTTAATAAAATTGGAAGGGAAAGATGAAAGGCGATAATGTAATGAATCATTGAATACATATAATCCTAGACAGAGACATAAGTACGTAAAGTATTAAAGTGTGGATTTAGTTTATTGGGTAATTGCTAAGTATACAAATGAAATTCATAAGCTAGTATTTTCGTAGCAATCCCCGATATCCTGCTTCAATAATTCCTACGACAAAGTACAACACATGTGCTTAAGCTAACGAAAATATCACAAAAACATAAGATATTAGAATAACAAGAAGCTATATCACGTGGGAACAGATTAAGACGAACGAAATCACTGGTACGTGTGTTTTGGTTAATCTGGTTTGATTGATATCAATTCCTGAACAACAACTCAGCAAGTCACATCGGGTTTAGTTTCCAGATGCGTGAATCCCAATTGTGTGATCGAACGACAATTGTTTACACGATAGTAAGATACAAGTTACGTCGGTCTGTGGTTTTGTTTCATAAGAAATTTTGAAGCAGCTGGTAAGTATGGTAAAATAGGCGAGTATGCGGT
>NC_051405.1:39598221-39598653 GCF_015228065.2 Penaeus monodon
TTTTGCTTCGTAAGGTCACCGAAAAAAATGTCTCTCGTTTTTGATAAATGTATAACTTTTCGTCGCATACATGCAATTGCGTGCCGTGTTCAGTGTCATACATTTATCATCTGCAATGACAGAGTTTTTGCTTTATCTGAAATACAGACACCAAGCTTTTTCTTTCCTTATTTTTGAAACGGTATTTCAGGATATTACAAAATCAAGCACCTGACTCTCTTATTTGTAATCCACTGTTTCTTTGTTGCCGGAGTATATACGTAAATTGCAACTGAAGTAATGTTAATACTTGCATTTGTTGCACAAATGTTGGAACCACAGAGAGAGCACAGCTAGTATTTTAGTCGCAGCAAATGCAGAATCAAAGGCAATATTGTAAAAGAAAAGAAAATAAGATAATTCAGTAGGATATTTAAGATTCCCCCATTCCTC
>NC_051405.1:39598990-39599444 GCF_015228065.2 Penaeus monodon
ATTGAAGAAGTAATCCCCCTCCCCCCTCCCCCCCAAAAAAAAAGAATCTTCACAACGTAAGTATGAGAGTATTCTAGTGTTGCCTCATCAACACGTCATACTAACTCAACGACAAACATTTATTGACACGAGAAGCGAGTAGGGTTCTGCACCAATGAGACTGAGAGGGGGAACCGGGGATCTCTCGTGAGCTGCTATTTATCGTCGGGTTAAAGCTGCACATGTATGAACTGAATAAAAAGAAAGGGGAAAAAGGAAAGAGGGGGAAAAAAGGGTGTAAAAAAAATGAAATATTTACCGGATAACTAAGCAAAAATTGTGCATTGTCCGTGACACGCTGCTCATATTTTTTTCGGTAGTGGAATAGACGGGGGTCTGTGCATGTAACAGCTCCAATTTCATTATTTGGTTATATAATTCGGTTTAAAATGAAGTCGACGCAACGACGGGGTAT
>NC_051405.1:39599813-39599980 GCF_015228065.2 Penaeus monodon
TAAGAATTACTTGTATAGAGAAATTACTTAAATTCTTTAGAGAATCAGGACACACAGGAATGCGGGCGGTTTTATACGCTCAAATTCGTTTGGTTGCTGAAAGCAGTAAGAAACACTACGCAGCAAACAGCATACACTCACACGAACACACAATGTGTAAGTTTATG
>NC_051405.1:39600290-39600552 GCF_015228065.2 Penaeus monodon
CATACACGTGTGAATGTGTGTGCTTATGTATGTATACATGTCGCAGAATCCCAAGAAGAAGCCTTGCCAGGGCGTCCCACGTATCGAGGTTGGTGACGCCCCGAGTTTTCTAACTTTCCGAGACAGATCCGCCACTACGCCAGGTTCGGTTACCTGCCTAAGCCAGCCTACGTTTCGGCTCGCCACACTCGGCCCGGAAAGATACATTTAGGTAAGCATTTCCTCCTTAGCCTCGTAACTCTTGGTAGCGAAGAGGCAAGTG
>NC_051405.1:39601337-39601458 GCF_015228065.2 Penaeus monodon
CATCTGGATAAGCATTCCTTCCCTTGGTAGCGAAAAGGCAAGTGATATGTGTCAGTGAGTAAATGGACATATACTGATATTTTTCGATGGTTAAATTGAAGAGGTAGATTGGGCTATTAAA
>NC_051405.1:39601775-39602072 GCF_015228065.2 Penaeus monodon
CATTCAATATTGCTGACTTCTCATACATTTTTCGTTATCTCTCATTGGGTTTATTGGTCGTTTGCAATCAACGTTTCGCATGAAATAGCCGGTTCGCTCTAGATCCTAAAGGAACTTTTTCTTTTCTTTTTCCTAACGACGTGACCGCATCCTAACGTTTGCCAAACCGAACTTCGCGAGGAAATAGATAGTCCAATATCGCCGGAGGAGCCGCTTCAGGAGAGGCCGCCGAAAGTGCTTTTGATGTCCGGTTAAATGAGAAATCCTCGCGGAGAAGACGGTTTTTGTGCAATATCT
>NC_051405.1:39602383-39603156 GCF_015228065.2 Penaeus monodon
TATCTGAGCAGAAACAGAGAAATGAAGAAATTCAACAGAGAAACAAGCAAGAATTCCTGCCCTGCACCTTCGATACCAAATCAATTTCCCGTAGCAAGAACTCCCAAACACATACAGATCTGAAACACGACCAGTACATGCAAAATCATTCACGAACTGCAGGGAGATGGGGAACTTAAACCACTTTCTTTTCCAAGTAGGAACTATGTATGCGAATTAATCTTAAGGTTTAGCCATTGCCTCTCCTAACCATTGTGCTCTCTCTCTCTATTGTTCCCCCATTGTTTGTGATTCAGGCTTTGTTTATGTAGGCAATAAAGTCTGTGTACGAGAGTCAAGAAGAAGATTATTTTCACTTGTACATTTTTGGTTGATAATGGGAGTTATTTGCAGGAAATCGATAATTCTAATAATGATGGTAGAGAGCGTGATTATGATAATCGTAATAGTAATAATTTTTCTAACAGATATTTAGTGTGGTAGGAATAGAAAAAAAGGAATGAAAGGGGTTCAGAGAATGATCATTATCATATATTTCTATATAATACGAAGACATAAAAAAAAGTTCATGCTTGTACTGATTCGTCTAATTATTCTGTTTTATCTTCTGTCAAGGCACAAACTATTTCAGTCTGCGAATAGTGTAAACAGAATAGTTTGCAAAAGTATATTCTGAATTCTATATCATAGAGAATATTTGATTATTCTTATATCGTATTCTGTTATTCAATCACTTGAACATTTCTCTTTGTTGTTACGTATTCATATATGAA
>NC_051405.1:39604474-39604702 GCF_015228065.2 Penaeus monodon
TTTCTAAGTTCATGTCATAAACCTTAAAAAAATATATGTTTCCAGGAATGAATTATATTTTCATCATGATGTAACCTTAAGAAAAGAAAACGAAACTGTAAAAAAAAAATTGAGAAAGTTTATAAAGTTGCTTTTACATGAACTTGTGAGCTTCAATAATTAGTTAAGTTGATAATTATAACATTAACTTAAATGAATGAACTGGCTTGTTGTGACATCCCACACGAA
>NC_051405.1:39608289-39608738 GCF_015228065.2 Penaeus monodon
TCTTGAACAGAAACCTAAGTTTGCGCGCAACCAATCTGAAACAAAACAATAAAACACGCATGTTGGTTCGTTTTTGTTTTCCCTTCTTTTCTTCCCAAATTTTAGCGGTTATGAATTATACATTCCGCTCCCAGTCCTGCGTCTGAGCCCGTTTTATCTCAATTCTGGAAAAGGGAGGAGGGAGAGGGTGGAAACCTCAACACCTAAGCGGTAGTGAAAGTAAAATACGGAAAAGATTTGGCTGCGCGCTCGGTGTTCGGCCGAGACCCGCGGGCCGACGACGCCAGCGTGTAAAGCGAACAACATAGGGTCTCCTTTAAGGGATTCGTTACAACGCTGCCCAGCAAAGGCCGTCGAATGTTTTAAATTATTCAATGCATTATTGCAGTTGCAAGCTAGTGGCTGTAATGTCTGGTTTTGATAAATGTCGGAAGGTGACGTTGGAGCTT
>NC_051405.1:39608847-39609634 GCF_015228065.2 Penaeus monodon
AATAACAAAGGGAATGGGGCAAGAGGGAATTAAAGGAAAGGCGAGGGGAGGCCGGCACGACATAACAAACGTAGGAGAGAGACATGTTTAAATGTGTGTGTAATGACAGCCGAAACAAGCATATAAGTAAACAAAACCAAGTGGATTAAGTCGGTAAGGAAAATGTATGTTAGTGTTTTTGTAAGATTATACATAATGGTAATGACGGCGAGAGCGTACAGTTAAATGTTATATGACGTAAATATTCATAAGCATACATAATTGTAGCTGTCCATTATGAACCTCTTGATGTGGAAACACGCTGTGATGCGTAATGCTAGAAGTGGTAGCAGTAAACCACGCAACCTTTTGAATCAAAATACATATTACGAAAGACTAGACAGAAATTGCAGACAGGAAATTAATACAGCGTCGTAAATGGCCAAGACAACACATCCCGAGGGAACCACGCAGTTCGACCCACCCACCGATCCACACCAGGCTTCCACGAGAGACCTCCGCCTCCACGCCGATCCACCCGGTCGATGTCAAGATCAGTGAGGAAAGGAACAAGATGATCGAGCAACTGGACGAGGCCCGAGAAGGGGATTTACTGCCGGCTGTAAACTTATCCCTTTCACCTTATCCCGACGCCGGCCGAGTTATGTAGATTATATCAGGCCAACAAGGCTTAAAGGCAGGCTGTTGTGTAGACTTTCCGGTGATAAGAGGCAGCACACAAAGGCCGTCGCTGTCGTTACAGATAACACGAGTGCGCTTGACATTGTTGATGAAGGAATGAGGGAGA
>NC_051405.1:39609675-39610862 GCF_015228065.2 Penaeus monodon
GAGTGGAAGAATATTATGATGGAAATAAATTTATGAGGAGGGAGGAAAAAAGTGAGTGGATGTACTTTTGAGTGGGGGGGGAGGAAAAGAGGGAATAGAGAGAAGAGAAATAGAGGAAAGAGGAAGTAGAAATGAGAGAAGAAGGGGGAAGAAATGAGGGAATGGAAGAAGAAGGGAGAAGAAATGAGGAGAGGGAAGAGAAAATGAGGAAGTTGGGAAGAAAGGGACAGAGAGAATCAGAGAAAGAAAATAAAGAAAAGAGAGTGACGAAAATAAAACAGGAATAAATGAGGTGGGAGAAGACTAGAAAGAAACCGAAAGAGAGGAGCGGGAAGAAAATAAGAATGATAAGGAAGGAAAAAAGGATGCGAGGAGAAAAGAAAGAGAAGAGAGGAACACGGTAGGAGAGGAGAGAAAGAGGGGGAAGGAAAGGGCGGGAGGCGAAAAGAAAGAGGGAGAAGGAAGAAAGGAAGGAGAAAAGAAAAGGAAGGAAGTTGAAGGGTGGAGGAAGTAAAAGAAGATGATAAGGGAAAGGGATAGATTGAGGTAAGAAATAATCGGAAGGTAAGAGGAGGGAGGAGAAGGAAATTAAAGGATGTGAAGAGAAAGATAATTAGCTTAAGGTAAGAAAAGAAGGGGCATATGGGAAAAAAAGGAAGTAAAGGAATGAAAGGAGAATAGAAGAGAGAAGATGAAAAGAAAAAAAAGTAGTTGGGAAAGAGAGGTGAGAAAACGAAGAAGAACAGAGGAGGTAGGAAGAACGAAAGAAAGTCGGCAGAATGATCGAGGAGACAGATATAAGAGGAGCAGGTGCAAAGAAACGCTAAATGGGGAAGGGAGACGGATAATAAGAAAGTTAGAAAGATAACGGGAAACAAGCACAATGGGATGAAAAGAACATTTGAACAAAAGAACGTCGGAGAAGAGAGCGCGAGGGGAAGGGAGAAAGGAGGGAATAACGACCCCGAGGAGAAGCATGCCAATATTTTTAGAAAACGACCAGCAATATCGTCGCCAATCCTTCATCACATCCGGGAATGTTGGTTGCAGCGCTTCTTCAAGAGCTCGATGTCTTATGAGGATTTCGTGAGAGTTTCGGCCGCCGCTGTCGCGTTCAAGACGGGGTCGTTGTCGGAGCTAAACGGACGTTACATTCACCTTTCGCTTCTCAAGGTAACCTGCAACTT
>NC_051405.1:39611315-39611386 GCF_015228065.2 Penaeus monodon
GATGAATTATTCACCAGCTTTTAGTCATCCAACTCGTGTCCCTCCGGGTGACTCGAAGTAACCTGACCTTC
>NC_051405.1:39613490-39613666 GCF_015228065.2 Penaeus monodon
CATGACAATTAGTTATCACGTTACGTTCACCTAAGTGGCATATGAAAGGGGGTTTCTCGGTGCTTCAGCGATAGAGCGAATAGCAGGAGACAAGAAGAGTGAAGAGAGGGAAAATGGCGCCCTAAAGTGGAAGCACCGAGGCAAGAGGAGAACCAGTATACTTGGTCGCTCGGAGG
>NC_051405.1:39614330-39614456 GCF_015228065.2 Penaeus monodon
GACAAAAAAGCGAGGAAAGAGATTTAAAGTCTAAAAAGAACAGAAGTCGATAAAAGAGACAGAAAACAATACACAGAGACCAAAGGGGCCAGGCAAGAGCACGAACAATGAGCGAATGAGAAGCTA
>NC_051405.1:39614635-39614819 GCF_015228065.2 Penaeus monodon
CGGTAGAGTGAACAAGGAGAAGGACGAGAAGGGGAAAGCCACGGGGACGGACAGGGGGAAGTGAGGGGAAGCAGGGGAGAGAGAGCTACCCGAGGGGAAGGGAGAGGCCGGCTGTTCACAAGGAAACGCCGCCTTGGGCCCTAAAACAACTCACACACAAAAAATGCGCCTGTGCACGCCGCCT
>NC_051405.1:39615456-39615741 GCF_015228065.2 Penaeus monodon
CAGTCACTTCATTAGAGATTAAACTGCCTTGATCAGGACGTGATATGCTACAAATTCCATCTCAGAGACAAAGGAAATGATAATATTTCAGATAAAAAAGTTTCAGAGTTCATTTTCCAATTCCTGGAAATACCAATACCAACTTCCTATCAGCCCTTTTAATTATAACTGGTTACACAACGCTAGCGATATGGAAACAATCTCAACATTAGTTCCCAGCAAACCGGAATTGGGTATATATATAAGTCCGTGTATATTCATACTCCCCATTGATTTTACACATAT
>NC_051405.1:39615776-39616129 GCF_015228065.2 Penaeus monodon
TTATTTTTTGTTATTTTTATCAGCTTCATCTGCTCCTCTTCCTTCAGAAATCAGTTAAAAAACAGCTATTAGAAACGAGGTGTTCTACAGAAATTTCGGAGAGGAATACCACAGGGCAAAACACTCATGCCTACATTGTATGAATAATCCACCCTAGCATGTCAGGTCTCGCGTTCCACACTTGTACACATAACCTGACATCAAGGGAGTGATGTAGCAAATAATATGTAACTGTCTGCAGAAACAGATTGATGGAAAACATTTCATGTACAATTAGTGTTCAAATATGATACGTATAACAAGTGAAAAATATACGTTTATATGTTGCAGTTTGCATGATTACCGTCACCTGC
>NC_051405.1:39616331-39616571 GCF_015228065.2 Penaeus monodon
TCCTTGGGGGGGGGGGGGCAACAAGTATGGAATTAGCATGTTTTTCCTTTTTTCGAATCACTCAGGACGTCTGTTCACTATTTAAAACCCGTATGTTTCAGGCATTCCATTCTACTCACAATGCGCTGGAGAAACATCATAAGGTAAAAGGGAGATTTTGATAACGATCCACAACGTCTCATATCAATTTATCAACTGATACCAGCTATTGGAAAAGCCCCCCTCCCCCTCGCAAGAAAA
>NC_051405.1:39617338-39617541 GCF_015228065.2 Penaeus monodon
GGAACAAACGTAAGCAAATGATAAATACATAAACAGCACAAGTGTTACCTTTTCCAACTCCATCGCTTTCATCCTTAATACTGAAAGATTTCTTGAAAATAAGGCTCTAAATTACCTTTTTTTTCTCTCTCTCACTTTTTCTCGACTAACTTTATTCTTGCCGAATTGGTTGTGAATCAGTGCCACTCTAACATTAGCAGTAA
>NC_051405.1:39618518-39618662 GCF_015228065.2 Penaeus monodon
AGTTGCAACGGAGAAAAAAAAATCTATAAATACAGCATGTTGGATGATCTCGGAATTGCATTGCAGTACACTTTTTTTTCTCTCTCACCTACTGATTTTATTTCCATGGAGGTTTTTATATGGTTTGTAGCATACAGACATGGG
>NC_051405.1:39620945-39621365 GCF_015228065.2 Penaeus monodon
CCCTAACCCCAGCCTGTGACGGGTCGGGCAGCACAGGTGTTGATAATCGCCCTCAGCTGCTCGCTCCCTTCCCCGCTGTTTGCACCAGATCAATGCTTGGACCTTGGCAGTCCACAAGCCTGCATCCTGTACGTTCGTCTCGGATTTTGCTCAATTTTTTATTTTCTTTTTTTATGCACACAACAGGACCTCGCGCCTTGTCCGTGTAAACACATGTATCTGTGTGAAAAGTGTTTTTTTTAGTATAGAGTCAATAGTGTATTTTGAAATGTTGGTGCACGTGTTATCTATGAATACTGTCCTCATTAACAAAGTATAGGCGTCCTTCAGGTTTTGATCAGGAAATATACGCAAACCTTAGTTTAATAACTCACATATCTACTTGAGTTGTATGTTGTTTTTTTATTAAGACATTACTGA
>NC_051405.1:39621983-39622638 GCF_015228065.2 Penaeus monodon
AAAGCGGAAGGGTTACACAAATAATGCCGTTAGGACTCTGCTAACAAGTAGGCTACAAGTATAGCAGAAACCTTACATTTGACAAACACCAACATTCTCTAAACTCGAACCCTCTCCTCTTCTCAGACGCTCATAATAAGTCAGTAATTGGCCATAATCCACGCGCAATTTAGTACCCTTGATTAAATTCATTGCTATCTACCTAGACCTCTTTTACCGCCTCACGCCTTTAAAGTCAGCTGCATCTTTCGCCTTGTCTCTCCTTCCAAAAGAAGCTGCTGGCCTTTGTGTTTCTCCTCTCGACGGATTTCAACGCAGCTACACAATCCTTCATTAGCGCATTTATATCGCAGGGGAAGATCGGAGTACATCAGGACCCTGCAATCGTAGACGTTATCTGCACCGTAATATCGTCCCCCGGTGAAAATAAAGCGGCCCATTCATCAGTTTACGGTCGGATCTTCTCTCCTCTCGCCCGGCTAATCGGGTTAACAAAGTAGTTAGAAGCCGTTTGAGTAGACGAGCATGTGGGATGGTTTACGTCAGAGTTGTTTTCGTGGAGGAAGCGACTGCGAGTGGACAGAGGAAGGCCGTTTTGCGTGGAGGGATGTTTGTGAGTGTGCAGTGTGGGAACGCGATATTTTCCCCTCTTGTA
>NC_051405.1:39622706-39623001 GCF_015228065.2 Penaeus monodon
GCCGGATATTTCCATTCGTCCCTTCCTCTTCTATCCCCCTGTCCCCCTTTTTCTTGCAATCAATCCTTCAGTCATTTTTCTTTCCCGTCTGTCATTTCCGTTGACGATCCTCTTCACTACGTACCCCAACCACCTTATAATTTTCTATTTAATCTGTTTTATCTCTTCTTAAATCTACATTCTACACTGTTTTCTCGTTTCCGTGTAGCTTCGACCTCACTCTCACGTATCCAGAGCTGTGGCGCAGTGCCTCCGGAAACGTATATACTCAACTGAGATTTTATTGAGCACGAGT
>NC_051405.1:39623106-39623261 GCF_015228065.2 Penaeus monodon
CAGGAGGAATCTTTAATGCAGCTCGAGTTCTATTAGCGGGAGGAGAATGCTTTGAGCGGCGATTCAGTTCAATGGGAGGCCACAACGGGGGAGGGTGCCGTCATCTCTGTCTCTCTCGGGATAGCTCATGTCAGTTCTCGGGTCGCAGTGAGGCT
>NC_051405.1:39623504-39623587 GCF_015228065.2 Penaeus monodon
AAGATGCAAGAATGCAGTAACGCATTTCTGTTGTGTCGTATGGCACAATGATTTGGCTTTGCTCTCTGTGGAGCTTTCCGCCC
>NC_051405.1:39624089-39624162 GCF_015228065.2 Penaeus monodon
GTGTCATCAAAAGAATGGAATAAAACGGACGTTTCATGCTCGTCATGACTTCCTTTTTGAATCAGTCAGTTCA
>NC_051405.1:39624528-39625111 GCF_015228065.2 Penaeus monodon
TCGATTCAAACACTGAGTCGCATGGTAGATGGGAGATCAATGCAAACTTGTTTCATTAAAAAGGACAACCGATAGCTAAACCGAACTAACTTCGTGAGCGATTGGAGTCTCTGAACAGAAGGTCATTTCTGCCTGAAATGTTCCTGATTCAAGGATGATCGAGGATACTCCAGTTTGGCAAATTTAGTTTCAGGTCATTGGATTCACTATCACTAATTCTATAAGCCTTAAGAGGTTTTCTCTTGTGGTTTGACTCGCTACCTCTTGTGCATAATGGCATTTATTACAGGCAGTGACATCAAAGTACCCCATCTCAGGATCAGGATTTTGAAACTCCTGCTAAACCTGAAATTATCTATATGAATATAAGTCACAAAACTAAAACTATTTTTTTTCTGATAGACTCAATTAATCCTTGTGAAAATGGATTTAGGTGAGAGTACATTCCATCCATATAGTTGGAATCTGTATGGCTGTTTTTTATTACCTAAATAAAATAACAACACCAATATCAGTGGCAGCATATTGAATTTGATAGTCGTTTCCTTTTACCTTATTCTACAAGTAATTGACATTTAAGGCC
>NC_051405.1:39625145-39625557 GCF_015228065.2 Penaeus monodon
TTCAAAATGATTTTCGCAATTTTAAGACAAGTGGCTTAAAAAGGTTCTCCTAATGCTGGCCAGTTTTAGTCTTCAGGACATTTATTCCCTGGACGTTTCAAATAGCCCCGAGATTGCGTATGGACGGGGATAGGGGAAGTTTAGCCTAATGATATTTCCCCTAAAACAAGGATTTTGCTAATTTCTCGTCTTCTTTGTTACTTTTATCATTACAAATGCATCAAAGAGGAAAATCATGTAAAACATTTCCAGTCTCCACAAAACAAATCAAGTATGCGTGTATATACATGGAAACGTACCAATATATATTATACATACTGCATGTACGTTCTTTACCCGTCATCATCAATAATTCATTTTTCTATGTAAGTGTTTATCTAGTATAGGGCGGATATTTCGTCGTTGTCTTCAT
>NC_051405.1:39626685-39626853 GCF_015228065.2 Penaeus monodon
CGTGTATTACATTTTCCTTCTGGCCGTTACTCACCGTCTTATCATCAAAACCAGATTCGTTCTCCACACACCCACATACAGTTTTTTTCTTCTTCTTTTTAGGGGGGGGGTGTAGTTACGTCCATCATTATTGGTGATGGAAATATGTGCCTCTTAAGGTATGCAAAT
>NC_051405.1:39627227-39627319 GCF_015228065.2 Penaeus monodon
ACAAGCCCTCGCCATTTCAATATATTGCCTATTCTTCCCCAAGATTTCCACAATAGCTTATTCTAAACAGTACGCCATAAGGACAAAGTAAA
>NC_051405.1:39627367-39627634 GCF_015228065.2 Penaeus monodon
GTGTAAGAGACGAAGCTATCAAGAGGGCCAGAATCTCTGCTTCCTCAGACACGAGACTTCCTAATACTGCGCACAACGTCAGCAAGAGAACATGGCCGTAATGCCTTGTTAAAGTGACTGCAGTGAAGCAACTCTTGTGTACCAGGAGAGAGGAGGACAGGGATCCTTTATGCAAGCGACATGCAACAGGACACATTGCCTGTGTTAATGCATGTGGTTGGCAAAGCGAGTGAAAGATCGGGGTGTATCGAACATGATATCGAGATC
>NC_051405.1:39628169-39628263 GCF_015228065.2 Penaeus monodon
CTACATGCTACAGTTTACTCCTGTGGATCGGAAGCGAGTGGAAATGGTTCCGGAGATGCTGAGTGTGAAGCAGGAGAGAATAAACAAGACGTGA
>NC_051405.1:39628393-39628689 GCF_015228065.2 Penaeus monodon
AAAAAGAAAGGATGAAAGAGAGAAAGAAAGAAAGAGAGATTGACAAAGTGATACGAGAACCAGTAGTGACAGGAAACAATACAGAGACTTGATCGTAGGTGAAGCGGAGTTAAATAGACAGCGAAAATGGATATGGCAAGGGGTATGGACGGAGAGAACGAGAGGGGAGAAAAACGAATATGGGAGACGTGGGAACTCCGTCTTTAAGAAGAAATTGAGCAATTGGCGACTGATAAAAGTGGAGGAACTGCCAGCTCGATTGATCATATTCTTATACGTAGGAGGACGGCAAAGAA
>NC_051405.1:39628715-39629003 GCF_015228065.2 Penaeus monodon
GGGGGAAGAGACCGTAAAATAATACACGGGGAAGCGTAGGCGAGACAACATGAGTTATTGGTTATGGGTATTGAGGAAATGGGAGAACGTATGGACAAAGGGGATGGCTGGAGAATAACAGGTAAAAGGTGGGATTGGAATCTATAGCAAAAGTTTGAGAATCTATATTTTCTTCTATTAGTAGAAGAGAAATTAATGTACAAGAAAAGTTGGACAGATTGAAGAAAAAGAGGACACTTATGAATGGTGGAAGCCACAGGGAAGAGAAACGGAGTGAAAACGAATGAT
>NC_051405.1:39629310-39629411 GCF_015228065.2 Penaeus monodon
GTGTCACCAAGGAACAATATCTCTCAACAGAAAACGGAAAAGAAAACTCGCTGGATCCAGTTCAAAATAGAACCCGATATAATTCTCCCCCCCCCCCCCCC
>NC_051405.1:39629468-39629667 GCF_015228065.2 Penaeus monodon
GTTTTCAGAAATAGGACAAGGAGCAGAATCATCTCGTGTTTCAAGTAAACTGGAGGAAAGTTCGAGTCGTGGAGAGTGTGGAAGTAGAATTATTATTTATTACAAGGAGAGGGAGAAAGGAGAGATCCGTAGAAAAAAAAAGGGAATAGTAACGTAGGGATATTCAGAGAAGATGGAATTACCAGAAAATGAAGGTAAA
>NC_051405.1:39629937-39630166 GCF_015228065.2 Penaeus monodon
AAGTAAAATTTTGCAGAATGAGAAATAAACGGGTTAAAAACAATATTTTCTTATGGAAATTAAGGAAATACCAATTTAGTTAAGACGTAGAAGGCAATGACTTAAAAAAATGGCTTTTAAATTCGTGGATTTTCGAAAGAGTTGGCAGCGTACCAATGCGAACATAAAAACATATACACATATGGCACAATAATTCTGCCAAAGAAGTTTAAATTATTCGCTATAAACG
>NC_051405.1:39630583-39630685 GCF_015228065.2 Penaeus monodon
CGTCTACCTTAAGCCATTGCTTGGAGGACCTTTTCTTGCAGAGCCCCGTAAGACGCTTATATTCTCTGACAATTTTCTGGTAATAAGATAGAAGGAAGATAG
>NC_051405.1:39632121-39632185 GCF_015228065.2 Penaeus monodon
ATTTTCAACTGGGTCACTTCATCTCTCTCACAGGTTTCAAGGACTCTCACTTTCACTGTCTTCG
>NC_051405.1:39632228-39632840 GCF_015228065.2 Penaeus monodon
TTATCATTCAAATTGTGTTCATGTTTTAAACAACATAACAAGCAGTTGTGTAATTGCCAGCATTTTCTTACTCTGTCTGAAAGGGCTTCTGAGAATAGCCTCCTTAAAAATGATGTGCCATTGTGTGGTAACGCAGGCTAATCTGAATAGCTGAATAACATATAGCAATAAAACACATATACTGTTAGTATAGAGACCGGCTTCAGGATATTTCAAGCTTAATATACGTTACATGGAATTAGTGGAAAAATTAATATCGTTTGATACTGTCTAAATATCAGCAAATTTAAGTTTAAATGAAAACTAGAGGTCGACCGATAACTATTCGCCCTTGTCAAAATCTAAGCTAAAAGGTAATAAGAAAGCTCTCAAGCTGTGGTACCTTTGAGTTATAATAACGGGCTCTATCTCACAGCACAGATGCTGCTAGTCCGACAAACTACTGTCATTATTACCGTCGTTAGCTCCATTGGTGTCATTAACTTCAGTAACCGAAGCGAATTTTCCTAATCTTTGAGTACTTTCCAACATCTGCATTTAGAGTTTACTATTGCTAGTTTTTATATCTATCGACGCATCTATCTATTGGCTATCCACCCACCTTACATCGTT
>NC_051405.1:39632889-39633921 GCF_015228065.2 Penaeus monodon
CCGCGTAAATGGTAAGAGGAGACAGCTCTAACAGGAGGCACTATCTCATGCCAAGCACGTTGTCATCACACTAACTACTGTTGATGCAGAAATGCCCCGCCGACAATAGGGAATTCTCTACGTTTTATTACCGAGAATTACACGTGTTTCTTGTATAAGTTGGTGCCACGGATATCATCACAGGCTCCTGTAATATCACATTGTTGTTTGATTGGATGGAATAAACATTCACGATGCGTAAAATCGTTTAAACAGAACAATGTAGAACGGACTACGAGGCATGAAGCTCTGTTTGTAGCCTCATGTCTTTAATATTTCCCTATGGCAATGAGCCAACAAATTCAAGTTTCAGAGACTGCGACAGAGAGAGAAGAAGAGTCCGACTTTAGTCCTGATAGAACGGACACTTCTATCTCCATTGAATCCAATAACCCTCGCACCTTTGTTTCTAGTCAATGGCGCCGCCTTGTCAGGAGCAGGGGATGCCTTCTCTTGAAATGTACGGCATTTGCTCCTGTTCATCACACTGACTAAAATCTCTAATTTCTTTCTCATTACATTCCGAACCCCATCTGTGAAGAGGACGGGGGTTCTCTGCAGATTTGTTTATATCGTGATGCACGTTTGTAAGGATGAATGTGCATCAAAAACATATTTTCTTATGATTAACGTTACCTTACAATGATGTTCCAGTAGACAAATACGATGCCTTAGATTAACAAAACGATTTCCATTCACCCACATTTTCCATTAGAATCGGTATACAAAATAAGACAAATATACGCATCTATTACATATGAATGAACATCTTCCAGTCCTCAACATGAATGGGTTCAGATATGCGATGCATACAAAGTAAATGTAATGACAGATAGTTACATTCTTCCTTCCCAACTAAAACAATTAAACATATCTATCTTATATAAATGTCACATAAAATCATTTAAAGTTAAATTGAATGAGGTTTGGGCAAATACTAGACAGATATCGGGGAGCTGTTGGAAAGGCATTTGAGAGGCACTGAGTATCAGA
>NC_051405.1:39634175-39634369 GCF_015228065.2 Penaeus monodon
AATAGAAAGACAGGGAATAGATAGAAAAAAGAAAAGGGATTGCAGGAAAGTCCATTAACACCCAACTACGCCAGCCTATGCCGCACTGACGCCCCAGCAGGCACAGTGCCACCCGGATGCAGTTTGAAGCGTGCCTCTCTCCCGTCTGTTAGTGTCCTCCTCGCCATGTGTCGACCGCGTTTTTGTTATTAGAT
>NC_051405.1:39634757-39635037 GCF_015228065.2 Penaeus monodon
TGGCTTGCCCCTACTTCCTTTGCAATTTATGAACAACGGGGAAGAAGGACATTAGGGCTTCCCCAGCAATCAACACACGCCAGAATTCGCAATATTCACCAGACACTTTTAACGCAAAAAAAAAAAGATTGCGACGAAATGGAATGAGCAATGCTGAACACTTTAAAAAAATAGAAAAAAAACGAAAATATGAAGGAACCAAAGCAATAGAGGAGAAGCAGAAGCAGGACTTATTGATTATGTTTACGAAAACTGAGAAACGTAGTACAAGGAGTCGGAA
>NC_051405.1:39638613-39638701 GCF_015228065.2 Penaeus monodon
GGTCAGGAATTCTGCCAAAGAAAATCAGAGAAGAAATTGAATAACTTTCCAAAGTCGCATTGCGAAAGTACGTGATAAGGCTCTCAGT
>NC_051405.1:39639381-39639486 GCF_015228065.2 Penaeus monodon
TTAAAAGTAAATGGATTAAGTACATTTATGGTAAAAAAAAATAAGTACATATATGGCAAAAGGAATTAGTACATTTATGGTAAATAGATTAAGTACACTTTAAGG
>NC_051405.1:39639570-39639638 GCF_015228065.2 Penaeus monodon
GTACATTTATTTACAACATTATGCTCCAGTAATGAGAACGATAGTAAAGGTAAAGTTAAATATATTAA
>NC_051405.1:39640175-39641069 GCF_015228065.2 Penaeus monodon
AATCATTCTTTATATGGAAATCCCTCGCCGGCAACGAGGCACTGTCAGCCTTCCATTACCGCGTATTTCTTGTGTTATCTTACGCAATCGATAGAACTCCACTCGGTCAGTCAGTGTACAGCCTCTGCAGTTCACGCTTCTCGTCAATAAGATGCTTCGGAATGCAAAGGTTTAATATCTGACAGCATCTCATGAAAACGGCAATTCAATTTCGATATATATTCACTCAATGAATATACAGTAGAGCCTGGGTGTCCTCAGTTCCTCTTTAACAATGCCACATTCTTATCTGATAAGCAATAAGCATTCACTATGCAACAGAAAATCACTTACACAGAACAACGTCGACCGGATAAAGAGGCAGAAAGGTCTGGGTGTCGCCCCGTGTCCTTAGCATTTCCCTTTGGCAGTGCTCCAGCATATTCAACTTCCAGAGACTGAGATAGACAGAGAAGGAGAGTCCGACTTTAGTCCTGACAAAATGAACACTTCTGTCTCAATTGAATCCAATAACCCTCGCACCTTTGTTCCTAGTCATTGGCGCCGTCTTGTCAGGAGCTGGGAGTGCCTCTCCTTGAAGTGGACGACAATTGCTCCTGTTCATCACTCTGATTAATGTCTCTAATCTCTCTCTTATTGCTCTTGGGATTCTAATTGTAAAGTGGGTTGCCAAAATCGTATACGTTACGGCATTCGCTTATATATGTGATTACACAGAATTGTCGAAAATTTTCAATGCTATCATTGCTTGGAAGCCACATAGTGTCACGCTATACTGAAGTTCCTATGGATTATAGCTTGAAAATTATACTTATAAGCCCTGTTCGAAGCGAGCTTAGACTCACAAAAAGCAAATATTCCATAGAATAAAATTATAAATCACACTTCTGACAG
>NC_051405.1:39641099-39641171 GCF_015228065.2 Penaeus monodon
TAGCATGGTTGCTCCTTACAGAACGTTTCCCTACAGGCTAAATAAGAAAACTCACCTAAGAATTATGTGTGA
>NC_051405.1:39641246-39641498 GCF_015228065.2 Penaeus monodon
ATCTTATACAGTGTTCCTTACCCTAATTTCTCAGTTGATCTTGGCCTTGAGGCGATTCAAATTTAATCTGATTACAACGCATCACAGAGCAATGCAAGGATTCCATGCAATTATCTTAAGAGGACAGCTTCTATTAATAACTGCATATAAATGAAAATTGGTCTTCGACATGGCCATCAGCGTTATTAGGTGATTAACTATTTTTTCGAAATGAATAAATAAGAAAAAGTAAATGCAATTATGAATACTGAT
>NC_051405.1:39641611-39642291 GCF_015228065.2 Penaeus monodon
TAATATTTCATAAAAATCAGAACAAGATTTCAACAGATCTAACGAGTGGTGATCTCTGTTGCGATTGTCATTTGAACGGGATCTACGCAGCTGTTCTAGAAGGGATGAACCTGACCTGTGTGAGTATCAGGCGAGAGCTGTATGCCTGAATGTTCAATGAGCGTCCTGCGCATTGGCCTGGGGTGGCGAACAAGTCTTAAACGTGTGTCAGCTCTGAATGTCAAATCTTTGTTTTAAGAATCACGCTTTATTTTGCTGTTGTTGTTAATGATAATTATGATGTTGCTCTGAATGACAGTTCTTGTTTTGCGAGTCATAGATCCTTTTCATGTTTTTGTTAATGATGTTGTTGTTTCTAGGGATTGGTGATACAAATATAACTGATTTTAAAGCATGACCAAGTCTTTTCAGGTTTTCATAAGTCTTTCTCCATTGTATTATTTAATTTTGATTAACTAATATTTATAGTACATAAGTGATCAGCCCTCAGAATAGGCATTAGAATTTTTCACATATCACTACGCTTCATTTTATACTGTAAAGAAACCAATACTACACATAAAATTAGACTGTAGCTTTTGAGATATGTGATAGAATCAAGAACTTGTTTAGTTTGTAATATAAGAACCCAGATTTCCTTTTAACTTCAGTTTTTATCGATAAGATTAGTCTATATAATA
>NC_051405.1:39642381-39642490 GCF_015228065.2 Penaeus monodon
CATTAATATACATATTTTCTTCTTACACCAAGCAAACTACGTTCCTGTAGATGACTAAGATGGCAAATCTATAATGTTAATCTATGTTCGCCTTAAGGGCAAATGGATA
>NC_051405.1:39642726-39642905 GCF_015228065.2 Penaeus monodon
CAGTATATTCGTCCTGTAATACTGAACTGATCAATTTAATTTGTCAAGATAGTCAAACCCTTGTATTTTCAAGTATTCAATTCCACAGCACAAAATGAATTAGTTTCACAAGAACCAATTTCTCCTTTTGTTGACATTTACAGAAAATCGATAAAACGGAACACCCGTGGATCTAGGGA
>NC_051405.1:39643024-39643785 GCF_015228065.2 Penaeus monodon
TGATTTAATCGCACATATCAAGCTTCTTTCCCTTATTCACAACTTAAACATTTTAGTTAAAGGGCGGCCTCGGCAGAGGAGTGCAGTCAAGTTAACGACACTTCGAATGAGCTTGCTTTGAGGATACTTACCTCACAGACTCGTCCCAAGTTTGGCTTGCTTAAGGGTCAATGTATTATTTTCAAAAACTTAGAAGCAGAAATAAGCTCATTGGCTTTGCGCTCCTCGAAAGAACTCTTGAGTCTGGAGAGGCATAAAGGAGAGTAAAATCGCCATTAAACTACAAAGTTCTCGACGTTACAACAGTTCTTAAGGAGATTCTGAGTTCGGTATCTTTAGTTTGATAAATTAACGTTCCTCTTGGGTATTAAAGGTATTTCTAATCGTTGCGAAGCCCTAGATTACGTTTATATTATCTAGAAATCACACTTAATCAAATTTTTCTTTTCTTTTCTTTTCATCTTCCTGGCTATTCGGATTCCATCAATTTTTTTCCAAATTCACATGGCATCTTTAAATAGTTTGGTCAATTAGCAAATTCTTTCTAGTATATGAAATATTGATCATTATTTTGGGGCCACTTACCAATCTGACATATCAATTCTCTTTAAGAATCGCTAGTTCTTCCAAAGTCTTAAGGAAAAAAAAAATCTTTTTCAACCCCTTACTTTTTTTAGTAGTATGGTTTACCTGGTACATATTAAATGACAAACAACTGTGTACGTTGCTGTTATTCAACCCCACACTTAACTACAGTGATA
>NC_051405.1:39645541-39645820 GCF_015228065.2 Penaeus monodon
GCTTATTGAATGGGAAAACACACTTCGATAAAAAGAAACAAATTCCCATTATTAAGCAGATAAACGGGTTCGATAGAGCTTTAAACATCAATCTTGACCAAATGAACACTTCTGTTTCAATTGAATCCAGAAACCCTCGCACCTTTGTTTCTAGTCACTGGCACCGTCTTGTCAGGAGCTAGGGATGGCTTCTCTTAAAGTGGACGACAATTGCTTCTGTTCATCACGTTGATTGATGACTCTGTTCGTTCTCTCTTATTATATATTGTACCCTCTTTG
>NC_051405.1:39645928-39646349 GCF_015228065.2 Penaeus monodon
TTGCAAAGAGTCCTCTATTATTGCCTAATTATTATTGAAGACAGGCAATTTCCTATCATA
This sequence comes from Penaeus monodon, assembly GCF_015228065.2. Classification (NCBI taxonomy): domain Eukaryota; kingdom Metazoa; phylum Arthropoda; class Malacostraca; order Decapoda; family Penaeidae; genus Penaeus; species Penaeus monodon. The sequence goes on from NC_051405.1 coordinate 39,645,989, forward strand.
CGACGCCTTGAATTCAGGGTTTTTTTTTTAAAGAATATATGATCTTTTTAATGTATGAACGTTTTTTAAAAAATATATGAATGTGTTTTTAAGTATATATGAATGGGTTCTTATGAATATATGAATGGGCTTTTAAAAATATATGAATGGATTTTTTAAAATATATGAATAATTTTTTCAAAATCTATGAATGAAAAGCAGAATGCTAAAATAGAATATAAGAATGTTCTTTGCCTTGACCTCTCAGGCAAGCATTGTCCCCAATACAGATCATCATTTAACTTATAAATGTTTGAAAGTTTCTCCATCAGTTCAGTGATAAATTTCTATTCTTCTTAAGTTCACGTATTATGGTATGTGT
>NC_051405.1:39648184-39649084 GCF_015228065.2 Penaeus monodon
TAAACGTGACGATTTAAGCACACACAACGCCTTTATTGAGAGGTACTGAAAGCGCATTGTCCGAGAGTGTTGAGTGAGTGATGTGACGATCACTTGCGTTGAATGCAAATTATTCAGCCAATACACAGGTAAAGAACACGCGCTCTTTGAGTATCGAGCCGGTGATGTATGTTTGAATACTAGATAAGCGCCTGTGGTATAACAGTGTTAGAGTGTGATGTTTCAAGTTTTAGACGAGGTTAGTTTGTGTGTGTCAGGACGCTACGAGTAACAAATATGTTTTAAAGAAAGATAAGTCTCGTGAAGATTATGTTGAATGCTGAAATGGAGCATTTCATCCATAAGCACGATATCTACAGTATACAGTTATCTTATTCTTTCATATTCCATCATATTCGAAGCCGATTTATATAATGAAAAAATGGAGTGGATTCCCGTAGAGTCGAATCGTTCAAAACTCCTAAGCGCGGAACATGCTATAAGCCATGTAGCTAAGGCCAAGGGTAATTGAATACATTATTAGCTTGGAATAGTTGAGTATCTGAGAAACAAACAAGGTTCTCCTCGATCACACAGTACAAGGAAAGCCCACACACACAGACTCGTAAGTGGGTGTCTCTGTGATAATTCACTGTAAAGAAATGGGTTCGGGTTTTCTCAATAAACGTCGATTTACTTATTGATTTCCGGACCCGTCAGTGTAAACAGGTTTCACGTTTTAGTAACTGCCAACGTTTATCTCCGAACGTTGGCTGGAGTTCAAGTCAACAGGTCACTAGCCTTTCCTGAGATCACTCATGGTAAAATTCATAGTGTGTGTATCTCTCTTTATACAGGTTATTTTTTCTTGAGATCAATGCAAAGAAAGTAGGGATTAACAACATAAAAACAGTTAGATTC
>NC_051405.1:39650227-39650346 GCF_015228065.2 Penaeus monodon
TTATCCGATCCTAATCAATGTGTAAAAGAGGTAAAGGGGATTTGACCTCGTTCATAAGGAGGCTGGCTGCTATCCAAGAAGAGATAAGTATTTATAAGCTGGGGGCATTTTTTGACTGA
>NC_051405.1:39650801-39651154 GCF_015228065.2 Penaeus monodon
GCAAATGAAAAATATCAGTTTTGCAATTATGGTCAATTAAAAAGCTACCCTTTTCACAAAGTAAGTGTTCATAATTCCAGGTTGATTTGTAAACAGGTCAGAGGAAACTGACTAATTCATCCAATATTTCCGGCCCGAGGTAGTTCGACAACAAGCCATTATATTGGAGATCGCAGCGCTTGAATTCTAACCTAATAGACGTGTGGAGAATTTAGAGAGCAAATATATTTTCCCTGTGGATGTACTCTCGTATTATCAAATGTTGTTTAGAGCTGTTAAGTTATATGGATGGAATTCCCCGAGGAGGAAGCTCATGGTCTGTTTTTAATGCTTTTAATATGCCGTGTCAAAGT
>NC_051405.1:39651489-39652446 GCF_015228065.2 Penaeus monodon
TTTAAGTAAATCAAGATCAATTGTTTGGCATTTAATTTCCACGTAATGAAAGCAGTGTTATGTTTTGTTCAGGTTGAAGAAATTCATGCATTGTTTGCGTATCCGTACATGATTGCGGGGAAACAAACATGCAATTCCAGTTTCTGTGAAAGGAATGAGTCAAATGTTCTTGTTCTTAAGATGAAGGATTATGATGAAAGACAACATAATTATGCTTAAGTCATGTTTCAGTATTTTGAATACAGACCTTAAAGAGGCATATCGGAAATTTCATGCAAATCCTTTCAGGAAGTAAAAATAAATAGAAAAAAAATCACGAAAAACAATATTTGTGTTTTGGTTCACATATATTTTACAGTATATGACTAAAACCCGATAACAGAGCGGGTGTAAAAGACTGCATTTCAACATTCGAATTTGTCTCTTTAAGCTAATTGATACACCGAATTAAGCACAGAAGCTATCAACCAAATAAGATAAAACTATTTTTCAAATTTAAAGATTGTCATCAGTAACAGCGATTTCCCAAATCTCCGACATATCAGTCTGTCAGCAATCCGAGAACACATTTTGCAGCGTTAACTTTATTTACAGTTTATACATTTTTCAAAGAACATTCTCGGCAAGTAGAGCAACTGAGCCAACACCACTCCAAATGAGCTTGCTTTGAGGGTGTTTACCTCACAAACTCGGCCTAAGTTTTCGTGGCTAAAGGGCTAATGCCTCATTTGGGTCCTTACGTAAGGGCCGCGTAGGGGGCTCACTCAGGCCTCCGGAACAATTAATGACTTCCCTACGGCATCCCTTTTTATGTAAGGGGATATACTTACATGGGGATTTGCCTAAAGCGGCGAACTCACAGAACCAATTAACTAATTAGTTGGCGCGAGTGTTGGATATGCTGTGTGTATTCATGTATGTACCTTTTTTTTCTCTTGAGGGCAGTGTGCGCGCTTC
>NC_051405.1:39652546-39653438 GCF_015228065.2 Penaeus monodon
AATAACTCCCCAATCCCGATACTGAGGCTGAATGTAGTCTTCAAACCCTGTCCAACATACTGCAACACCTTAATAGCAAGTGATACTACGGATTCTCCAACAGCCAGACCTCGCCGAGTCTTACCACCCAAGACAACATCAGACTAGAACTAATCAGCGCTAGTACATAGACCGCAAGATCGATACAGGAAGAGAATGGGTGAGATAGTAGACGCGATGAAAGCAAAAGACATGGGGAAATGACGCGTGCACAGGGATAGAGACAGGCACAAAAACACCGCAAGAGAGTTGAGTAGACAGTTACAGGCTGTACAGTCGTGGATCGGAAGCAGGTGGGAATGGGTTTGGAGTCATTCTGAGAGGGGAGCGGAAGGCGATCGCATTGGAAGGGACGAGAACGGGAAACGCTGTTATATACGAGTACGGTTGGTGACAGGAAACAGTGTATGGAATGGATTGTCCTGGGAGTGAATTTGGATTGACAAAGAGCATGGATTCAGTAGGGAGGTGGGCCACGGACGCAGCGATAGAAATGGAAAGGAAATTTGGACATTAAGAATGGACGAACACGGACGCAGCGATAGAAACGGATGGGAAATTTGGACATTAGGGACGGACGAACACGGACATTTATATGAAAGAAGAGCATTTCGTGACTGGTAGAATTGTGAAAAAGGAGGATCATATTCTAAAACGTGGAAGAAGGATGGAAAATTATAGCCGACTGTGTAAAAAGAAAGAAAATAAAATCGTTATTAAGATAAAAACGTGGAAAAGGGGAGGCTAAAACATAACAATCAAAGAGAAGTGAGGAAAAGAAGTGAATGTGCCGGAGACATGAAAGGAATATAAACAAAGAACATAACTTCAGCCTCTTCTATACAACAGCAGC
>NC_051405.1:39653743-39654262 GCF_015228065.2 Penaeus monodon
CAACGTACGGCATTGCCAAGGAAAGAAAAGCGATAATAACGACAGCTGCTGATTCCGCAGAAAATCCTAAAAGAACAGTCAGGGAAGGAAATGTTAAATTGAGACTCAGGAAATATAAAAGTAACTAAGAATGTCATTTATATAATGCTAAAGAATAATCAAATGTAAACTAGATGGCTGCACTTTAAATGGTACAAAAGAGGAAAGTAAATAAAAGAAGCAAGTAAACAACATAAATTATTTGATTAAACAAAGAAAGGTTTTTAAAAGCATGAAAATGAGAAAAGGGTGAGGGTTTGAAATCGACTTTTTATTCATGGACAATATGGCATGAAGATTAAAACAGAAGATTAATGGACCAAGAAAATTAACATCAGTGTCTATTAATAACAAAAGGAATATTTTGGAATAATTTCGAGGCGTATAAAAGTTGCAAAACAATTTTAGAAGTTGGCAGAATGTGGGTTATTGAAAGTATGCAATATAGATGTATAGATGATAAGAAGACTTTTCCTTTTT
>NC_051405.1:39654783-39654870 GCF_015228065.2 Penaeus monodon
CTAGAATAGAAGCAGCCATAATTTGGAGATAATGCGGCTTTGTTAAATATATTACAGTTTATTTGCGAAAGCACAATTCCATAATGG
>NC_051405.1:39655880-39656157 GCF_015228065.2 Penaeus monodon
TCCTCTCATTTTTTCCTTCTTTCTCTTTCTGCAAAAGCTCTACGCATTGCAGGCGTCTCTTACACGGCAACAGGACGAGCAGCTGTGATCTTGCGAGCATCTTAACATTTTCAGCGAAGCTTACCGAAAAAAAGTGGGTCTGAGTACAACATACTTAAAAACGACTCGCCATTATGGACCCACATAAGCTACTTTGGATAATGTACTGTTATACTCGAGCATATTTTGTTTGGGTCTGGTCGCTCGTTCGCCTTCTGGGCTTAGCTTTAAGCTTGAA
>NC_051405.1:39656734-39657032 GCF_015228065.2 Penaeus monodon
TATTCAAATTCATACAAGACTGATTCTTAACAAAACTGCGGGAAAAAATTAGCCTAACCTTTAAGTTAGACCAACTGGCTCCACCTTACCCCGCACACACTGCTAATCCCGACAAACTACGTCATCATGACCGTCATTAACTCCATCGCTGTCATTAACTTCAGTAACCGAGGCAAACTAACGCGCCCTGTGTGAGTACTTTGCTGTTTTGAAGATCTGAATCTGCCCTTTGCTCCGGCAGTTAATTTTACTTCTGTCTCTCTGCGGATGTCTATCTGGTTATATAGCTATGTATCAT
>NC_051405.1:39657113-39657231 GCF_015228065.2 Penaeus monodon
CTCATTCGCTTCCCTCCCTCCTTCCCTCCAGTAGATTGTTTGTTTTTTTCGTGTATCTCTCTTTCTCTGCCGGCCTCGCCCCTCTTCCCTTCTTCTCTTTTTTTTATATTCATTTCTT
>NC_051405.1:39657372-39657544 GCF_015228065.2 Penaeus monodon
CTAACCCTCTTCCTCTCTCTTTTACCACCTCCCTCCTCTATTTCTGTTGGCGTAAATAGTGAGAGGAGACAGCAACTCTATCAAGTGGCATTATCTCGTGCCAAGTACGCTTTCGCTAAAGTAAGTACTGTTTATCTAGAAGCGACTCGAGGTTATCGGGGAAAGGACGCCC
>NC_051405.1:39657911-39659444 GCF_015228065.2 Penaeus monodon
TAGCAGTTAATCGGCTCAAATAAATAGCCCAGAAGTTCAGAAAGCTGTTACGGAACACAGACCTCCGATATTAGTACTGATCTACTCACATCTCTCTACTTAAGATAACTACTCATTCTACCCTTAGAACTTTCCTGAATCTACCCTTGTCAACTCTAATCAAAAGCCCACAGTAATCTACCATGAACAAGCTTAATCTGTCCAGAAAGAACAAATTCCTGTCACCATTTTTAATCTACTTTCATCTCTCTGCCTGAGAAATTCGCTTAGTCTACCTTCGTCGACCTCAAACTAAAAAATTCATTTCTTAAGTCACCCTCATCTACCCTAAAATCTACTCGAGATTCTACCCTCATGAGCCTTATTCTATGCGAATCATCCAAGTTTTAATGCAAATACAATTATTTTTTTCATAATCTTGACTCTGACCCCTTTGGAAACCCACCCACATATTTCCATCGCAATCCGTCTGTTTTTGTCTTTCTTGCTAACAACTTAGCGAATCTAGAGAACCAAAGAGAAACCATTAACCAAGTAAACAATAACCACAAACATGGCTTTCCAGGGATTTAATATTTAATGAATACTATACTTATAGGTTATACAATACAGCCGTTTCCGTTTGGCATCAAAGCAATCGATTAATAACTGAGGAACAACTTTCTTCGTGGAGTCTTTAACAAACGCCTGGTTGGCTAAATAAGCTTCTTTTAGATCCAATTGACTGCATTCTTCCATACCCATTAAAAAAAAGGGGTTCTAAATTATAGAGTTATCAAATTGTCACAATATTATCTAAGTTTTAACCTGAATGCTAGAAATATATTAGAGCAAAAGAACATTGTATTGATACTGAGCATGAGATGTGACTAACAGCTGTGGTTTGATAAATACAACGCATACAACACACAGATAAAAAAAGGTTGGGCGGTGTATCAAACGCATATTAAAAGAGTATGATGTGATTGGTTGGCTGGAATATGATATTACCATATGGACATTATGTTAGTGTGACTCCAAAGACCATCAAATTTTCAGCAGTGTGTGCCGAATCAGATTTGTTTGAGTCATAGATTTGTTTTCGGAATAGTGGGAAAAAACACACAGAGAGAAAAGGTATTATACGAATGATTTCAAATACCAGATATATATTGGAGTTTTATACGAATTTCAGATTGTCAAATATTGTCAGCGGAACATCAAGCCAATATCCGGCCAAATATTGTATTATTCTGCTTTTGTTTATATTGGAGGAAAGTGTTAATAGAATCGGGATACGCTAAAGAAAGGGAAAATGGTTTGTGTTTTAAAATTTCATCTTTTTTTTATATGAAGCGAAGGGTACAGGGGCCCTTAAACTGATAAATAGATATATGAATATTCATTGTTATAAAGAATTTCAAGTGTCTATATAGGAACAAGTTCACAGTAAAAAAAAAAAAAACAATCAACAGTCTAAAAACGTATGATAATTGCTGCTTGGTTTAAGAGCACAATTTGATGTTTATGAATAAAGGAAGATACTGCCAGCGG
>NC_051405.1:39660139-39660551 GCF_015228065.2 Penaeus monodon
AGGCTTTCTTATACCTCTTCAGGAGTCCCCTTTACTTTTCACATTTCGTCTTGGTACTTCTTCAGCCAATTGAAAAGTTTCAATCAAAACCTCCATAACTTTTCGAAGGAAATATCCAGAAAATTCTTACCGATCTCTGACCCTTACGATACCAAAAAGTTTCGTATTTTCGTACACGACATAAAGCATGTGAGATCGATTAGAATGTGACTTTCTCTCTCATAATCGTACGATATTAAACATTTCTTTACTAGTAGACTATTTAGCTATTTAGTAAGACGCCATTCGATTGTATCATTGATTTATAATGCTGTTAGATTCTGGTTATTCAATTTACTAGTACGTACACTTGGTAATTTCAGATTAAATCATTATCAGTGGCATAAGGCTAGGGGAGAAAAAAAAGTGTGTG
>NC_051405.1:39661362-39661633 GCF_015228065.2 Penaeus monodon
GAGGACCGTTAATGATAACTAATGTTAATAACAGTGTTGGCTCGGGATAACTATATTTAATTTATGTAAGGTACTTTCAACCTAAACATTTCCCATTACATATATAGTTTTTTTCCCTTTTACTACACGAACACACACGCGCATATGTATAACTATCGCATAACAACAACAAAGTAACGTGTGTACAAAAAAGAAATGCAAACAGTCACAATAACAAGGGAATTTTGTACAGTTATCTTTGGGATGAAAACGTTTCAAATTTACGTATTTG
>NC_051405.1:39662106-39662228 GCF_015228065.2 Penaeus monodon
TCATAATCTTGTCACTACAGACCACCACAGTATTTGCCGTAGAGTAAAACCTATGCACTTTAAGGATGTCTGAGTTAATTTGTAAAAGATGTAAACTGATACCATGATTTTTGTGTACGCAT
>NC_051405.1:39662427-39664598 GCF_015228065.2 Penaeus monodon
AAAGTTCAAAAAGGAATTCCATACTCACATACATATGTGTTTTGCGTCACTTAGATACGTGATTAATCGTGTGCGAAATATAATTCTGAACAGTGTTGCAAACAGTTTCAGCATCATCTACCTGTACGTTTTGGTTGCGCATTTTCTTGACAGGGGTTGGGAATAGCCGTTGGTAAATTCCGGCAGCTGTTTCGTCTAATATGACCATCACTGTAATTATTTCTGCCTCTATAAACTACCAAGGTCTATGTACGACTAAATCTGCCCAACACGTCTGTGAACTAACTGGTTCCATGTAACATTCATCTTCTTTCCAGTCTGAATTAGTATTGTTTTCGTTTTAGAGCCAAGGAGAAACAGCATATTTCGTGCGATGAGAAATATTCATGAACCCTTTGCCTTTGAAGAGCGTAAAGGTCTTTTAACTTCCTTGTGCACCCCTTTGCTCTCCTACACCAGAAATCATTCTCCTCCAGATCGTGTTGAATTTCGCTTACTTCCTGAAAGTATAATTCATATCCTAGTGTCCGAGAAATATCTACGACATATGACACGTTGTCTTTTTTTATTCTGAAAGTGCAAGAAAAGAAAGAAAGATAAGGAGTTAGCCAGACCAGAAAACAGACCATTCTAGGCTTATTTACATTTTAGGACCTCTTTGGTAAGATAATATGTGTGGAAGCCCTGTACAAAAGGAAGGGTGCGAGTGACTTGTTTTATGACACACTTCTGTAATTACCTCCATTCACTCCGTTTAACATATGTAATGCACAGTAATGACCTACTCGTTACAAACACTGAATCTCACTCACGCAAACGGTTTAGTTCCTAAACTTTTTTGTTTTGATCTCTTTCAAGTTTCAATTTTTTTCGTTCCTGAGAGTTTGGCATTTACTGTAAATAACACTGATATTTTACCGTAACTAACACTGATAATTTATTGTTAGCACTAATATTTTATTGTAAATAACACTGACATGTTACTGTAATAACACTGATATTTTAGTGTAAAGAAATCATATTTATTGTGAATAACAATGATATTTTGCTGTAAACAACACTGGTATTTACTGTAAATAACACTGATATGTTACTGTAAATAACATGATATTTTACTGTAAATAACACTGATGTTTTACTGTAAATGACACTGGTATTTTGCTGTACATAATACTGATATTTCACTGTAAACAGCACTGATATTTTACTGTACATAACACTGATATTTTACTGTAAATAACACTGATATCATGAGGCAAGTAGCTCTATTGATCTATCAAGACAGGAGTTTAAGAGGACGTTGTCGAGTTCCTTAACCTTATTTACAACTTGAAATTTTCTTTACATAACTGTCATCACCGACCCGCCCCACTTTTTAAGTTGCTAAAAGACTTATGCATAAATTTCCTAATGCATTTCCCTTTGGTCTTTAAGAATCTGGAAGTGCAAATATGCCTCTTTCCTTTAAGTTTCTTAAAATGAGATCATGAATTTTGAGAAGCAAGGGTGAGAGTGGAAATAATCAAACAATGTGGAGAGTCAAGTAAATGGAGATATAATTCAGAATTGGAAGGAGGTTGATCGAAAAAGCAAATTATTATAGAATTTGCGTCATGAAAGAAAACAGTTATGGAAGTGGATCTGGAAAATTAGGTTAGCTCCTCGCGAATTGAGCATCTTTCTCTCTCTGAAAAATATTCTTCTTTTTTGGACCTTTAATCAAAAAGACGAATGCAGATATAAACCTTCTATTAATAATATGCAAAACAGATTAGACCTCTTGTCCTTCTGAGTGGAGGAGGGAAGAGGAAAGAAAAAATAAGGTGAGAGTGATTATTTTACGATATACCCCTGTGTAATTTTCTCCTCCTAATTCATATAATAATTTGATACAAAATGATAACCTCTCTCTCATTTTGAAGACCCTTTCCCCCTCTCACAACACAGTAATCCTCTCAGGCTCCTTTTTCACCGTTTTCCTTTGGCACCACGAATTAAATGCAACGCATATGACCGTCCTTAATTTCTAATGCTTATGCAGACTCTAGAAATAACTTGCCTTTTATCCCATCGAAGGGCTGACTCGGGGTTGCCGCACCTCTCCTCCCCAGTAAGTTGCAGCTGTTGCCTGTCACTTGGCTAATGGAAAGGTCGCTTTGTGAGTCCAAAGG
>NC_051405.1:39664671-39664929 GCF_015228065.2 Penaeus monodon
ATCGACATTTTTTTATTCCTACGGTTAAGTATCAGAGTTGGGAGTGTGAGTTTGCTGCCATTTCGTCTGATTCCCTTTTAATATACATATATAGAAGAGGTTAAGGTGAGGTCAACTAGACCATAGCTAGATCTGGGCATTGGCTGGAACCACTGGCCTTTGGGGGTTGTCATTGCTCTCCAAGAAGTTTCATTGCCACTTGCCAGGACCTCACGCTTCATGTTCGTCACCAACTCGGACAGCCTGTGTTGAGCCCCA
>NC_051405.1:39664963-39665088 GCF_015228065.2 Penaeus monodon
ATTTCAATAAACTAGCTGACCCCAGGTTGATTTTAGGTGGCTAACAGTTGACTGAATATGACAGTTTTCAGTTTTGCTGCATGCTACTGTCCCTGTCCAGAGGATAGGGGTTGGGTCCTGCTTAC
>NC_051405.1:39665960-39666276 GCF_015228065.2 Penaeus monodon
CTCGTTCGGTAGTCACTAAGAACAGGGCGGCGTCCGAAGGCTCAACTGCAAGAGAGGAAAAGCTTCTCTTACGATAAAATTGTAAAACCAGTGATTAGGATGACGTTAAAAGTTGCCGAAACTTTTTTAATCGATTTTAATGAGGCAGGAGTCCCAGTTTTGCATCTTGATTTCTTTATAAATTTGCTCCTTACGATAATTGAAGAATCAAGTAATAGCAACTTGATTATCAATGGATCTACGGATCTCCTTGACTGGACTTGGCGCGGCCTCAATTGAAATCGTAAATGTCATTTTCTTGAGACTTTGCCGTGAG
>NC_051405.1:39666303-39666547 GCF_015228065.2 Penaeus monodon
TTCATATGAACTTAATTCAAGAAAAAAAACTAATACTCGCTTATATATTTTATACATTTAATATTTTTTGGTCATTTTTATGATTTTCCAGATCATTTATTACATCAATCTATTGTTGGCTGCTGAGAAAAGAGAAAACTCCTTCTTTCTAAGCTTAAGTCAACCTAATTAATGGGGCTACTTATCCTCCCTAAGGAGAAAATAAAAGGAACAGATGGTGATAAAAATTCATCACTCTCACCCA
>NC_051405.1:39666705-39667574 GCF_015228065.2 Penaeus monodon
TTCATTATCTCTATGTCTCTAACCTCAGTGAGCTCTGAGTGCATAACGTATTCTTCCATGTAACACAATAAAAATATATAATTTTTATCTCCCTATTTATTATACGCAAGTTAAAGGTGTTCCTCAAGCATAGGGTTTGCAATTGTCGTTAAAATAGTGTTCCCTGGACAACGTGAAGGTCAACAATGATCTGGGAAAACGTCTAATTCACTTGTTTAATGTAACAGGGATTGGAGTGTCCTTGATCCTTGTGAAATTATACTAGAGTGAAGCCTGTCCTGGAGTCGAGGCAGAGTAAGAAGGGTGACGACGTTTGTGGTATGTAGGTTGGGGGAGGGTTCTCTTAACGGCCTGATCCATTTTATGCCATGGCTATGGGATCATCTATATAAGAGGGAGGTTGGGTTGACTCTGAACGTGACTTTTCTCAATATCCGTAAAGGTCAGTTTCGTGGGGGGCACGCTGTCACGTGATCTTCGAAAAGGACTGGGTCAGTAGCATAACTGGCGCTAGTTTTCACTGATCATGTACAATGATTCAGTCATAGCTTTCTGAACATCTGCATGGATATATTCACGGTATTCAACATCCGCATGAAGCAATTTCACTTCTTCTTTTATGATATATGTGGGAATTTTATCATTTCATAATGGATTTTCTGCTTAAAGGTATTTTGATATCCGTGCCTGTAGGTTACTGAACGAGATAATGAATTGTTATTCACACCGAAATATTTCATTAGTTTGAAGTTTCACAATAAAAAAGAATATATATCTTTAAGAATGACTTTATTTACGCCATAGTTAATTACTGTTTATTATGACAATACATTTCTTTTCCTTATCTTGTCCCATGTCTATATCGATTC
>NC_051405.1:39668399-39668657 GCF_015228065.2 Penaeus monodon
AGTACTGGGGAGTTCGTATAGCGTAATAGTGAACGACCTACACATTACGTCAGTGATTTAATTGCTGTAAAATCGCTGTAATTGATGGCGGAGTGCAATTAAAATAATGATGTGTTTTTCTTTTTCTCTCTCTTTTTTTAAGAGACAGTGCAGAATGGCATTTATTTTCTTATTTATTTTATGACGTATTTTTGCCTTATTCGAAAAGCATCAATTTTAGTGTGAAATTATAACGGTCACTTAACTCCATTGTTTTTT
>NC_051405.1:39669181-39669555 GCF_015228065.2 Penaeus monodon
GCAAGTATCGACGGCAAACGGAACATCTCCAAGACGGAGGCAGTAGTGACCGTTTTCGTTTGATTAATTTCTGTCTTGATCTTGTGCTACGGAGGATCTGTACAACTGGGATGTTTTTATTGATAAATTAGATGTAAATATAAATTAATATTCTAGAATATTTCAATAAAAATTTGCATCATTCTTTAAAGTAACGTGATGCGTATGAGAATGCTCGTGTGATTTCCCGGGACCTCAGTCAGATGACGCCATGTTTGTTTACACGCGCACTATGTTAGCTGCCTTAGTGGTGTGATAGGCTCGTCCATTTGCATACGGAAAGTTCATACGGAGCCGTTAAAAATTACGAAAAAAAGTGCTAGCCTGATTGGGCC
>NC_051405.1:39669841-39669963 GCF_015228065.2 Penaeus monodon
ATTCATTGTTTAGATAAGAGAACTAATGTAAATAACCTCGTCATCGCCAAGTACAGCATACCTGCATACCATACGCCGATAAAGCTTATAGTGAAACACCAAGAACATGGTGTGGTCGTTGG
>NC_051405.1:39670411-39670774 GCF_015228065.2 Penaeus monodon
CAACATGCCACGACATCAGACCTCTCTCTTTTAATCTCGATTTTTAACTGCTAGTATAAGTGGTGCGCTTTGGCTACTACTTCATTTCAACTGTGATTATGTCAAGCATGATTTCTCTACCGCGAACCAGAAATATGTGTGTGCTATGGATTGTAATTGTGAATTTTGAGGTGGCGGGTGCAGAAGCCACGAATGTAAACACCCGCTGCAACAGCGCTGCCCTCCTCCCTCCTCGCCATACGACCCCCGCTAACTATTCCCCGCCCGTTTACCACATCGACGGCTTATACTTTTTAAAGGAACTACAGGTGAGCCATGACGTGAATGAAGGCTGTGAAGAAAATGTATTGCGAATGATTAATG
>NC_051405.1:39670829-39671139 GCF_015228065.2 Penaeus monodon
GAAGATGTATTGGGATGAAAGTACCGTAGAGTAAAACTGAGAAGCGAGAGAGAAGGCGTGAGATGCGTACGCCACTACCTACTATGACGTTTGGCAGTGTAAGGTCAGCACTTAATAAAACTGATGAACTGTCTGCCAACTGTAACTTCCTTCGGGAATACAGGGACAGTGCAGTCACAGCTCTGACGGAAACTTGGTTAGAAGATCAGGATGCGGATAGCACAGTGACCATCGACGGGGTTTGCGCCAAATAGATATGACAGGAGAGGTGTCAATAATAAAGCTCTCTCACGCTACCACTTTTTCCGCC
>NC_051405.1:39671156-39671383 GCF_015228065.2 Penaeus monodon
CGTTTCCATCTGAACTTTCCGTATGGAATGGACTGACCCTATCACACTAGCAAAGAACCGAACTCAGTTCATGCAGAAACGCTCTCGCATGAACAAATATGGCGAGAAGGAAGGAAGAAGCTGGAGCGATTCTTGAGTTCATCTTAATAGTTAGAAAAATGTAGAAAGTAGGAAAACGCGTATCTGGGAGTATTTTCTTATAGGCTGATGACTTAATTTTCCTCTTC
>NC_051405.1:39677788-39678190 GCF_015228065.2 Penaeus monodon
CTGCATATGCACGCATAAACAGATATATACTGCATATGCAACCTTAGACAGACTTATTGTGTTTGTGGAACAGGATATATCCGTGTCTTTTATGAAATGCATACAGTCATACAACTCCCTTACTAGTGACGCATTCCCTCCAAAACTAGCAGCAGCAGCCTGGATTTACCTATACTCCTCCTTATACTCCTCCAGGATATATGTCCAACATCCTTACAGAGAAGTTCCGCCCTCCCCCCCCCCCTTTTGCAGCGAAGGAAGATATATTCCACGTAAAATAACAAGTTAATTCCAAGTCGCTTATCGTGAGGCTGGAGATGAGAAAGTAGTTTTGGCTTTGTTATGAAGTAATTGGTAATACCTTAAAAACTGGTTGCGTTGTGTGTGGTTGGATGGGAATAC
>NC_051405.1:39678331-39678484 GCF_015228065.2 Penaeus monodon
ACTATGCATTTATCGAAATGCCTGGGGAAAATTATGAACATTTCGAAATTAATTTGATGTAAACTCTGTGGCATAATAATGAATTACAATTTGTTTTCCGTTACTTTGAAACAACGAGGTGAATTTTACATTTCTCTCTCTCGTGTGTGTGTG
>NC_051405.1:39678715-39678967 GCF_015228065.2 Penaeus monodon
ATTACAAAAATACAAATACATCCAATATGATGTAAATTTAGAGAAAAATGTTTCTTATCACATAAGTCTAAATGTCAAAACTGCATTTTATGATCATTAATGCCAGGAAGATTTCTGGGCTCAGTTTTATTCGGTCAGAACTGTAAAAAGTGCAGGCTTTGCAAATGCAGAATGCTTTCACTTCCTGATGGCACGAATACAAATACAAGTACTTTAAAATTTTAAAATAGAATTGTATTTTATGCATCCCCG
>NC_051405.1:39680505-39680705 GCF_015228065.2 Penaeus monodon
CTGATTAATATCTATACACACACAGAGTAGCAGAAAGTAGTTCGCACGTTATCTATAGCTTGAATGAAGGTTACATATTGATGGCGTTGCGTACAGGTCTTTTCTAATATACATGGCAACCGTGTTTGACAAAACTAGTTTTCGTGACTAAAAGCTACTAAGAGAGTGAGAGACGAAGGAAAAATACAATACAACAGACA
>NC_051405.1:39681185-39681806 GCF_015228065.2 Penaeus monodon
AAGAGAAAAAGAAGTTTCGCTAATAAGACTGTATAAGTAACTATAGCAACAGAACGGAGGAGAACTACCATACTCACAACCCTCTACTGTCCCTCTGAGATTTCACAACGCCAGCAAGGAAGCGATACTTCCTAGAGTGAAAACCTACCATGTAACAAAGTATATGGAACAGCGTATCAAAGACTACTCTATAGATACGTACATAAAAAAAGCAACTCACTCGAATATCTCTAGTACACCGATTCGCCAAGTCGCTTTTTTTTAATATTCTAATCACCTGATTCTTAATTACTTCTCGTACCTACATAGGTCTGGATTTTTAAAACGCACATTCCATATTTACTCCTTTCAACCCTGCATTAAATTTCTCAAAAGAGACAGCGAGTTGCCAGCTTTTTTTTTTCTTTCTTGATACAGAACGGAGACTAAAAATAAGACAATTAAGTGCTAAATTTGGGAGTGGAAAGAGTAGTAATATGCATTTGAGGAGGTATGTTTGTTCAAAGCATCAGAACAATACCTGGCCATTGTTGAACGAATTTCGTGGAAGATTAAAGCAAATTGATTTTATGGCTGCTCGGTCAGGTTAGCAGTAAGTTGGGGTTAATGCTTGTGTGAAAC
>NC_051405.1:39682915-39683071 GCF_015228065.2 Penaeus monodon
CCCAGCCGTGATTAAAACACATCCGTACCTCGAGCGCTTTTGATCTTCAAAACATGAATGCACACTTCAGTAGTTGCCGCACTGAAATCCTGTGCTAAGAGCACTTGGATATGGGTCAAAATAGAACATAATTTTTACTTGTTGAAATTTCGTTCG
>NC_051405.1:39683095-39683723 GCF_015228065.2 Penaeus monodon
ATCGTTTGTTATTCCGTTTATTGAAATCTCGTTCTCCGTTAAATTTCAGAAATGACGCGTCACTTGTATATTAATTCAATCTCGTGTTAAAATATTACGAGCCAACTAAAATGCTAGAATAATGCTAAGATATATATCTTTTTATATGTACAAACAGGTTGATTAATTAATAAAACAAGATAATAATGAATTTCCTACATTATTAACATAATCTTGGCGCGACCCAAATATTTTCAAGCGATTTTGATTTCAAGTGAGACAATTTTGCACACATCATTCTATATATTCTTAATTAACATCTCTTAATGCATTCCCATGATAATAAGGCTGCAGAAATAACATAAGAAAATAAATCCATATGTTGCATCCTACAGTGATAATTAATATCTACAGATTTTCATTGAGAGCACTTCACTCCAGTACGCTCGAGTATCTTATCGTATGTCATCTGTTTTTTTATGTCATTCAAGTCTCCGAATTATTTTTCTAGCGACATCCGGCAGCTCAGCACGGGCAAAGAGACTAGAGATATTGCAATGTCGGTGCAAATGAATTCAAACCCTGGACAGAGCTTATTATTAGTCATAACGCGTGAGTTTGTGATCCATAACCAACCTTGCTAACATTC
>NC_051405.1:39683808-39683937 GCF_015228065.2 Penaeus monodon
GGAAATTCCATTACCACGCAAAAATATCATGCCTGAATAGTACACTGTTATTCGTTTTGTAGTATTGAATGCCCTCAGTACGTTTGGAATTCCAGTTGAGTTGTTGTATTATATCACATTAAATTCATA
>NC_051405.1:39684616-39684803 GCF_015228065.2 Penaeus monodon
TCCTGAAATGCAATACTTTATTGAACTATGATCCAGTTTTGTTTTCATAAAATATAACATTGAATTGTCTCATCACGGACATGCTATAGGGGTGGGTTCCAATGCTGGCTACTCCTTTTGATGTAAAAACTTTGCTGCAATAAAACTGCCATATTCGAATTTTATACCGCTCGGTTTTGGTCTGTCT
>NC_051405.1:39685146-39685458 GCF_015228065.2 Penaeus monodon
TCCTCCCACCCTCCCTCCCTCCCTCCCTCCCACTTTCCCCTTTTCCCACCCTCCCAACCACCCTTCCTCCCACCCTCCCACCCACCCTCCCACGCTCCCACCCACCCTCCCACCCACTGTGATATTTAAACCTTAACTAATAATTATTGAATTATTGAACCCCGCCGTCGACCCTGAGAATACCCCTTAATCCTTCTGTCCAACGATGATAAGAGAAATCCAATTTATAGCATATACTCCGAAGCCGACAAACCGTGTGCTATGCGTTTCGAAATTCCTAAACCCTACACACAACTATGATGCTGATTGATT
>NC_051405.1:39685626-39685705 GCF_015228065.2 Penaeus monodon
AGAGGACGTGAACACAGACACGTGGATAACTTGAAAGAAAAAAGAATTACTCTCAATTTTTTTACTCCCTTCTATCCTC
>NC_051405.1:39685798-39686350 GCF_015228065.2 Penaeus monodon
TGCCCACACACATTATATGCACATATGGTCAACAAAATCAGTTTACGCTAGTACTGAATAATCTTTAAAATTGTTTCAAAAACTTCACCCAAACAGACATTTTTCTCCCCTTTACATCCAATATCCTTTGGCAGTAAAACAGGGTACTCTGCAAAATGCAATTTAAATACTAAAACGAAAGTTCGCTTATGTTGTGATTCACCTTTTCCCCGTCATTCCGTTTTGCTTCAGTAGCCTGTATTTGGCATAAAAATCATCCACATCAGCAAACACACTGCACCAATATTTTCTGAAATCCAGTAAAGTTGTCACAAATTCATAAATACGTTCCCGCGCCAATTGGACTATTGCCCGGACTTCAGAAATAATAAAAAGGTCGTAAACACAATAGAGGGACCAATCGTACCTACGGGCATTGATTTAGCTAGTAGCTGCTATTCGGGTTATTGTTGCTAGCAATCGTTATTAAACTACGGCTGCTCTCGTTGCTATACTGCTCTTCGGGGGTGGGGGTAGGGGTAAAGGGGTGTAGAGAGAGGGGGCTAAGAGAGA
>NC_051405.1:39691638-39692069 GCF_015228065.2 Penaeus monodon
GCATATGCACGCATAAACAGATATATACTGCATATGCAACCTTAGACAGACTTATTGTGTTTGTGGAACAGGATATATCCGTGTCTTTTATGAAATGCATACAGTCATACAACTCCCTTACTAGTGACGCATTCCCTCCAAAACTAGCAGCAGCAGCCTGGATTTACCTATACTCCTCCTTATACTCCTCCAGGATATATGTCCAACATCCTTACAGAGAAGTTCCGCCCTCCCCCCCCCCCTTTTGCAGCGAAGGAAGATATATTCCACGTAAAATAACAAGTTAATTCCAAGTCGCTTATCGTGAGGCTGGAGATGAGAAAGTAGTTTTGGCTTTGTTATGAAGTAATTGGTAATACCTTAAAAACTGGTTGCGTTGTGTGTGGTTGGATGGGAATACTGTGCTTATGTGTGTGCATGAGTGTTTGGGG
>NC_051405.1:39692168-39692336 GCF_015228065.2 Penaeus monodon
CGTGCGCGTGTGCGTGTACTATGCATTTATCGAAATGCCTGGGGAAATTATGAACATTTTGAAATTAATTTGATGTAAACTCTGTGGCATAATAATGAATTACAATTTGTTTTCCGTTACTTTGAAACAACGAGGTGAATTTTACATTCTCTCTCTCGTGTGTGTGTG
>NC_051405.1:39692634-39692866 GCF_015228065.2 Penaeus monodon
ATTACAAAAATACAAATACATCCAATATGATGTAAATTTAGAGAAAAATGTTTCTTATCACTGAAGTCTAAATGTCAAAACTGCATTTTATGATGCATTAATGCCAGGAAGATTTCTGGGCTCAGTTTTATTCGGTCAGAACTGTAAAAGTGCAGGCTTTGCAAAGCAGAATGCTTTCACTTCCTGATGGCACGAATACAAATACAAGTACTTTAAAATTTTAAAATAGAAT
>NC_051405.1:39694513-39694673 GCF_015228065.2 Penaeus monodon
CTGATTAATATCTATACACACACAGAGTAGCAGAAAGTAGTTCGCACGTTATCTATAGCTTGAATGAAGGTTACATATTGATGGCGTTGCGTACAGGTCTTTTCTAATATACATGGCAAACCGTGTTTGACAAAATAGTTTTCGTGACTAAAAGCTACTA
>NC_051405.1:39695137-39695804 GCF_015228065.2 Penaeus monodon
CCCGACAAACAGACAGATGGGACAGGCAAAACCCGATATAGACCCAAAGAAAAAAAAGAAGTTTCGTAAAAAGACTGTATAAGAAACTTTTGAACAGGAAGGGAGGAAAACTACCATACTCAAAACCCTCTACGTCCCCTGGATTTCACAACGCCAGGGAAAAGCGATATTCCTAGATTTAAAAACCTCCCTGAAACAAAGAAATAGGGAAAGCGTATCAAAGCAAATTAAGAAAAGAGTACAAAAAAAAAGCACTCACTCGAATATCTCTATACCCGATTCCCCAAGTCGTTTTTTTAATTTTTAAAACCCACCTTTTCTTAATTATTTTCTGGGACCTACATGGGTCGGGGTTTTTTAAAACCCCCCCATTCCTATTTACTTTTTTAAACCCCGGGCATTAAAATTTTTCTCAAAAGAGAAGCAAATTTGCCAGTTTTTTTTTTTCTTTCTTGTTACGGAAACGGAGACAAAAATAAGCATTAAGTGAAATTTGGGATTTGGAAAGATTTTTAAATATGCTTTGAGGAGGTATGTTTTTTTAAAACCCTCAGAAAAATCCCGGGCCATTTTTTGAACGAATTTCGGGGAAAATTTAAAAGAAAATTTGTTTTTAGGGCTGCTCGGTCGGGTTTAGCGTAATTGGGGGTTAATGCTTGTGTAAAAC
>NC_051405.1:39696069-39696203 GCF_015228065.2 Penaeus monodon
TTTTAAACCCTATTTATCTATCTCTCTATTTGACATAAAAAAAAAAATGAGTAGTTAAAAAACCAAAACCATAATACAGTTTACCAAAATACGATATAAAATGATTAGATATATGTGGGTTGTGGGTGTTTGTT
>NC_051405.1:39696298-39696421 GCF_015228065.2 Penaeus monodon
AAATAATTAAAAATTAAAAAAATTAACCTTATATATACAAAAACATATATTTTTATGTTTTATTTGTTATAATTTATCTCTATATATAAAATTATATAATTTATATTTTTAATTAATATTTTA
>NC_051405.1:39697039-39697117 GCF_015228065.2 Penaeus monodon
TTTTTAAAAGAAAAAGGAAAAAGAAGAGAGAGGGGAGGGGCTGACAAAGGACAACAGACGGGCCCGACCAAAACAGAA
>NC_051405.1:39697172-39697930 GCF_015228065.2 Penaeus monodon
AAAAGAGAGCGCTTTTGCCCAAAAACTGGAAAGGGTAGGGGGAGCCCCACCGTGTTAAAAGCACGGTATGGGCGCTTTTTTCTTAAAACTGGAATTTTTTTCCTTTTTTATATTTTTGCCGATTGAAATCCTTTTTTTTAAAGAGAAATTTGGAGGGTAAAATCTAATTTTTCCTTTTTGGAAAATTTGGGCCCTTTAAAAAAAATTATGTTCAAAAATTTATTATCTTTTTATTTTTTTAAAAACCTTTTTGTTAAAATTTAAAACTTTTGAAAATTCAACCTTTTTAAAAAACTTCGCAACCCAAAAAAATTTTCAAGGATTTTTTATTTTCAAATTTGGAAATTTTAAAAAAAATTTTTAAAATAATTTTTAATTAAACATTTCCTTGGGCCAACCGAAATAAAGGCTTTTAAAAATTTCATAAAAAAAAACCCAAAATATTCTTTTTTTTTCCTTTTTTCCCCTCCTTAAAAAAAAAAACCAATTTTTCCCGATAATTTTAATATCTACAGTTTTTCATTGAGACCCACTTCACTCCAAAACGCTCGAGATCTTTCGTATGTCATCTTTTTTTTTTTATTCATTCAAGTCCCCGAATTTTTTTTTTTCTGGGCGAAAACCCGGGCGTTTCAGCAGGGGCCCAAAGGGGGACAAGATATTGCAATGTCGGTGCAAATAAAAAAACCCGGGACAGAGCTTTTTAAATTAGTCAAACGGTGAGTTTTGTGACCCAAAACCCAAACCTTGCAAAATTT
>NC_051405.1:39697951-39698161 GCF_015228065.2 Penaeus monodon
TTTTTTTATATAATAAATTGAAAAAAAAAGAATCTGGGAAAATTAAATTGGCCTATTGTGAAAAATTTTGGGAAAAATTCCCCATTCCACGAAAAAATATCATCCCCTGAATAGTACACTTTTTATTCTTTTTTTGTAGTATTAAATGCCCTCAGTACTTTTTGAATTCGTTGGGGTTGTTTTTTATTTTATCACTTAAAATTTCATATG
>NC_051405.1:39698189-39698284 GCF_015228065.2 Penaeus monodon
CCTAAAATTATATATTGATCCCCCTTTTAAAGCTAAATGTGCATGCACATATCTACCTGTCCACTTATTTTGTCAAAAGGAAACCTGAAATTAAA
>NC_051405.1:39698762-39699033 GCF_015228065.2 Penaeus monodon
CCAACACGCGCTCGCCCCAAAAAGGTATGTGTGTTTTTGGTGAAAACCCTGTTTTTGGAAAATGATTAATGTTTCCTGAATGAAATACTTTATTAAACTATTTTCCAGTTTTTTTTTTCTAAATTAAAATTGAATTGTTCACCCAGGGACAGGCTATAGGGGGGGGGTTTCCCAAATTGCTGGCTACTCCTTTTGATGTAAAAATTTTGGGTTTGCAATAAACTCCCAATATTCAAAATTTTAAATACCGTGGGTTTTTGGGGCCCTTTTC
>NC_051405.1:39699606-39699803 GCF_015228065.2 Penaeus monodon
AATGTGATTTTTAAAACCTTAATAATAATTATTGAATTATTGAACCCCGCCGTCGACCCTGAGAATACCCCTTAATCCTTCTGTCCAACGATGATAAGAGAAATCCAATTTATAGCATATACTCCGAAGCCGACAAACCGTGTGCTATGCGTTTCGAAATTCCTAAACCCTACACACAACTATGATGCTGATTGATT
>NC_051405.1:39699969-39700048 GCF_015228065.2 Penaeus monodon
AGAGGACGTGAACACAGACACGTGGATAACTTGAAAGAAAAAAGAATTACTCTCAATTTTTTTACTCCCTTCTATCCTC
>NC_051405.1:39700148-39700662 GCF_015228065.2 Penaeus monodon
TGCCCACACACATTATATGCACATATGGTCAACAAAATCAGTTTACGCTAGTACTGAATAATCTTTAAAATTGTTTCAAAAACTTCACCCAAACAGACATTTTTCTCCCCTTTACATCCAATATCCTTTGGCAGTAAAACAGGGTACTCTGCAAAATGCAATTTAAATACTAAAACGAAAGTTCGCTTATGTTGTGATTCACCTTTTCCCCGTCATTCCGTTTTGCTTCAGTAGCCTGTATTTGGCATAAAAATCATCCACATCAGCAAACACACTGCACCAATATTTTCTGAAATCCAGTAAAGTTGTCACAAATTCATAAATACGTTCCCGCGCCAATTGGACTATTGCCCGGACTTCAGAAATAATAAAAAGGTCGTAAACACAATAGAGGGACCAATCGTACCTACGGGCATTGATTTAGCTAGTAGCTGCTATTCGGGTTATTGTTGCTAGCAATCGTTATTAAACTACGGCTGCTCTCGTTGCTATACTGCTCTTCGGGGGTGGGGGT
>NC_051405.1:39701589-39701698 GCF_015228065.2 Penaeus monodon
GCTGTAAAACATGTCATTTCCGCCGCTAGATTGTAATTTCGGAGATGTGCTGCGTGTGTTCTAGCCGGCTATGTACGTGTATGTGTATATGTCTCCGTGCGTGTGTTAT
>NC_051405.1:39701795-39701969 GCF_015228065.2 Penaeus monodon
GTGGTGCCGTGCGTGAGTGCGGCTGGGTGCGTGGGCCGGGGCGTTGCGTGGTGGGGCGGTGGCGTACGTACGCGCATGGTCCTGCGTCGCCGTGTGTGGTCGGTAGCTTTGGAATGGTAGGTGCTGCTTTTTGTGTCTGCCCGGGGTTTAAGCGGGGTAAAAGGGTGTGAAAGC
>NC_051405.1:39702210-39702592 GCF_015228065.2 Penaeus monodon
AAAACCGCGCCCCCGGGGGGGATTTTAAAAGGGGGTGGACCGGGGTTATTTTTATTGTCTTTGGGGGGGAAAACCGAAAAGGGGGGGGGGAAATGGGGGGAAAAAAAAAGGGGGAAAAAAAAAGGGGGGGAGGGGGAAAAAAAAAAAAGGGGGGAAAAAAAAAAGCATTTAAAGGGCCCCCCCCGGGGGGGGGGGGGGGTTTTTTTTTTTCCCCCCCCCCCTTTACGTTTTCCCTTTCCCCCCCTTTTCCGTGCTTTAAAAAAACTTTCCCCACTAAACCCCCCCCCGGGGCCGCGCTCTTCCGGGGTCTTAGATTTTTCCCTGGGGGGTTTTGGGGGGGGGTTTAAAGGGGGGGGGGGGGTTTTTAAAAAAAACCCCAAAA
>NC_051405.1:39702843-39702979 GCF_015228065.2 Penaeus monodon
TCGCCCTGCCTCGTATCTCCTACGTGTCCAAGAGGACGGCGGTCGGGTCATGGAAGCTCTGTACAGCAGAAGGGAACGTGGCGAGAGTGCGATGCTGGAAAACTGGAGAAGCAATTAGATATATAATGACCTGGCG
>NC_051405.1:39703212-39703422 GCF_015228065.2 Penaeus monodon
ATTTCATAACAGTCGCTCCAGTTTTTCGTTGCATGAAAAACACGTATAGTTACTGAAGGTCGAAATGAAACAAGTGTCACTGAGGTAAGTGTAAAGTGACCTTAATAAGGGATATATGTTTGCCAGGCGACACGTGGCTGTTCATTTCATATTCCACAGTTCCAGGGAGAAGCAGGTTGTTTTTTTACATAAACACCATCTTGAGGGAAC
>NC_051405.1:39703862-39704397 GCF_015228065.2 Penaeus monodon
TTTTAAAAATAAACAAAAATATATACACACAGAATAAGAAAAATACATCACAGCGTTCTAAAAGTGCCATATTTACACAAGTTCAAGGAAAAGTTTAAATAAACAGCTATCCATACACATACTTGAAATTGGATTTTGACAACAAGATAAGCCTGTCACTCACGGGACACGTGGCACTAAAGATAAACAGTTGGTTGTAAAATTATAGGTAAATATCACATTTATCATCATTTTCTGATTTAACAACGAAGGTGAGGTTATTTAGCGGACTAAAACAAGAGTATTAAATACAATGATTTCCATTACATCTGATAATGGTTTTGTAAATGTTATACCCTAACAAAAACTGTTTGGATGATCAGAAGAAATCTAAGGAAAAATTTTGTAAACATGTTGATTTACAACCGTCATAGCCATGATTACGTAACGAAATTCAAGAAGTTAATTTGCAAATATATCAACATCAAACCAATACAAGAATCCAAGAATACATCCAAAAAGTACAGATGAAATTACTTTAGGAGATGAGATATTG
>NC_051405.1:39704488-39704837 GCF_015228065.2 Penaeus monodon
CAGTAGTAAGAATATGAAATAAAACAATAAAATAAGTAAAAACAAATCCACTTAAACCAGCTAAAAGATCACCTTCCGAAATCCAACAAAGGGTTCGGTAAACAATAACTTTGCGGAGAACAGACAACCTGTCGCCCCGAAGACATAGCAACACTAGCGAAGCGCGTTTACGTCGTACCCTTGTTCACCATATATCGCCTTGCATCGACCTCAGTTCAGCAACTATCACGGTTTCAGAGTGCGGAATGTACGAGCGAGAGCAGTGTGCACCGCTGTTGATTCATGATATCTGTTAAGAAACGTGTTTGTATTGTTTATAGGAGTTTATTCTGAGGTCGTGTTGTAGTTG
>NC_051405.1:39704939-39705056 GCF_015228065.2 Penaeus monodon
TGTGTATGCAGTATAGCCCATATGCAGACTAGGAGACAGACCAATAATTAGATATGTAGGATGACAGATAGATAATAGAAAAGGAGAAAAAAAAAACACGAGAGGGTTCTCTTTCCT
>NC_051405.1:39705154-39705435 GCF_015228065.2 Penaeus monodon
CACATGCGCAAAACATACTCTCAACATCCAACATAAAATCTGGATAACAGCATTTCCTCTTTGCCAGTTACTGAGAGTAAAACTGAATAACGGCTCCCTGATTGCCTAAATCCTGTTCCAATTTCGGCCGTATTCGTTATGTAGCTGTAAGCAGTGTTGCGAAAGCGTAAATAATAATATTAAAGAAAAATATGAATATTTAATCCCATATTAACGCCATATGGAACGCTCTAAACGTATATATCTACATCCATGACTGTTTGTCTATTTATATATCTATC
>NC_051405.1:39705574-39705672 GCF_015228065.2 Penaeus monodon
AGAAGGTAGGCAGGCACTTATACATACGCACGTGTATATCAAACATCATCATAACAAATGCCATAACCTAATATACAGAGACCATGACACTTGCATAA
>NC_051405.1:39705702-39705960 GCF_015228065.2 Penaeus monodon
GGCTCACACACAGAGACGAAGCCTTACTAGCACATAAAAAAAACAACAACGACATTCATTCGCGCTCGAAAATAAGCAAGTGAGCCCCGTGCCTTTCCCCTGATGCACTTCTGCGTTTCAAACAATGGAACCCCAGCGGCGTTTTCGCCTGAAAGGGTTACGAGCTGACTTCACTGCGCCATAGTGAATTTCTTATATGCTAATGGAACTTGGGTTATTTTCCTCCTGATGTGTGAAGATGTGGAAGCAGTTCTGATA
>NC_051405.1:39706360-39707351 GCF_015228065.2 Penaeus monodon
TTAAACAAAATGAAGCTGTAAGAACTGGAGACATGCACAGTACAACGAATATACAAGATAAAAGGACCTTGTATGCTTAATCAAACACTACTTGGAGGACTTTAATGTTGCCTTAGCTTAAACATGTATGTGTATCTACATGCACAAGCTTTTTTAGCTACTGACATTCCCTTATGCAAACGGGTTACTGCAATTATGAAGCACACCTCTTACTTCATTAGATTAAACGTTTTCTAACCCGGTAATTAAGCCATATATAAAGGTTAATTTAGGGGAATCAGTATTACTGTTGAGATCACTTCAGGTTTCAAATGTGGAAAGAAAATAAGCCATCTCAAGAAAATTATCCAACATCATATTCCAGATAACACTTAAGCCCATATGAGGGTTTAATTCTTTAGAGAATATACATTAAACACAATGATGGCAATATCTTATTTGGTACATATTTTAAATTGTTTTGGAATAGAGGTAACTAGAAAATTCATTACATTGTATTCATTAAAGCTGTATAAATGAATACCCTCATAAAGTTGGTCCTGGAAGCCACTTCTAAAGGATGTGAATAATTAGATTAAAATCAAATTGATAAGCAAAGCTCAAAACACTGGGTTATGCGAGCTTATGGTGAAATATTTATCTATCTAAAGAAAATAGCTCAGCATAGTATAGATACATAATTTTTGTCATCTGTAAAAGCCTATGCTTCATTATGGAATAAAAAAGATGGGAATATAATGATTTTAGCATAATACACCGGACTCTTATTAACTCAGAAGGTATGAACGTTAATGATTATATTAAAAAAATCGATCTGATGGCACAACATAAAATAAGTCTTTGGAACATCGATAACTATCCCTTTTGCTTATTTATTTCGGTTACTTGCGTAAAATAAAAGTAAGATGGGATTTATAAATGTATTAAATCCTCTATGAAACACGTTATTGGATTCTTGGTGATACAGATCTTTTAAAAGTTGACACACCCC
>NC_051405.1:39707721-39708004 GCF_015228065.2 Penaeus monodon
TATCAATAATAAGAAACGTATTAAAACATTTGCGTTTAGCAAGAAAAAGCACAAAGGTCGAACAACCAGAGAGCAACAAAGAGAGGGAAAACACTCCCTGATGAAGAAGGTATCCAGACCAATTAGCAACTATCTACGCAGTAAACAATCATAAATAAGCAGAAATGTGAAAACTAATCGACTGAGCTGAGTCAGTATCATCCCCTCCTCTTTATGTCAACCCTAGCACCCTTTTCGTCACTTTTATTTTCATCATAGCAGGGAGACAGCATGCAATTAACAA
>NC_051405.1:39708061-39708658 GCF_015228065.2 Penaeus monodon
TCTCATTCATAATACCTAAGAGATCAGATCAATAGTTGTTGTGAACTCGACGCTCTCAATCCAGTATTTTATTTATTTATTTATTTCTCTCTCTCGTCATGAAACATGTCAACGACATTAATTACAATCTACATTCACGGAGCCAGTGCTGTAGTAGGACTCATTACACAGGGAATTAATTACAGTTATCACAATACAGTGAGAATAAAAACAGAAGGCAGTGTAATGGATAATCATTTCTGCATTTAACAGCTAATTAATTACTGAAGTCTACAAACACTCCTACAACGCAGCCTCTCGCCGAAGAAAACCATGAATTTAGGGAGGAAAGACTTTTCTTGTGGCTGCTTGTGACCTTGATATTGGTTTCGTCTTTTTAATTCAGGCCCAGAGCCGGTTTTGGTGGTATCATGTAAAGAACTTAAATCGGCATTGTATATCTGACGACTTGTGTGCACCATCAGCGGAATTCCAGTCGTTTTATGTTCTTTTCTTATTCAAATCTTTGGCGGAATATCGTAGATCATGATTCTTTTGCAACATACTTATTTTTGCCTTGTTTCCCATAGAACGCTGTAGTGAATATTCAGATAACAC
>NC_051405.1:39709519-39709589 GCF_015228065.2 Penaeus monodon
CCCTCTATTATCTCAAAATGACAGTCGCATATTTAGTAATTTTCACAGAACGCGAAATTACCTTATTTGA
>NC_051405.1:39709869-39710099 GCF_015228065.2 Penaeus monodon
ATTTGCTTTTATCAGATGTTTAATATTCTTAAATATTCTACAACAGTTCTACTCCTCGCTTGTGAATAACTTTTTTCGTAGCTAGGCATAGAATGTCTATATTAATATTTTTCTCTATTTGGATTAGTGAGTAGTTGGGCTTCTTGTTCCCTAACATAGATATAATCTTTTATGTTAAAGGCTCAGTTCAGTTCAATTAGCTTGTGAATACAAGCTTTCCCTAGTACTTA
>NC_051405.1:39710429-39710694 GCF_015228065.2 Penaeus monodon
GCCTTGTGTATTCCAGGTATTTAGAACTTATTCATCAATGAAAGCTTGCTGTGGTACCAGCAACATTGGCTGTAAGCGTTCCAGCCTCAATAGGTAAAGCCAGAGGCATGAAAATCTCACAGGCCAAACGGCAGTGGTAGGTCTTCCGTGTATGTGCTTGCACCCCTGCAGAATGTGGAACGGGATAGCATCAGGCTTCCTACAATGATCGCAATTTCGTCAATGACCTCTAGCTTAAAGTGGTAACCAAGGCTTATTCTATGTC
>NC_051405.1:39713416-39713557 GCF_015228065.2 Penaeus monodon
ATCATTATAACCAATAATATTAATACCATATTCCCAAGACTGAAAATATCTTTCAGCTGGACCTAGTAAAGTTATGAAGTTATGGTAAGAACAGAACAAAATGTGTTCATGCTGTCAAGTCCTACATCCTCACAGCTTGCT
>NC_051405.1:39713594-39713849 GCF_015228065.2 Penaeus monodon
GATGAACTAATTAACTAGCAAGAAAAAAAAAAGGATGAACTTGGAGATTGATCATTTTATTAAAAATGAACACGACCAATACATAAGAGATGGAATACTGTTTAAAAATAATAAATGTTATCTGAAGATACCTTGAAGAAAATCACAATATTGGTATGTACCAGTAGCCCCATGATACTTTAGACAAATAGAATAGAAAAGGTAAATAAACATTAAATAATTATCAGTAGTAAAATCATCTGCTGGTACTTCTAT
>NC_051405.1:39713874-39714337 GCF_015228065.2 Penaeus monodon
GCTATATACCATTCTCTTAATCTAGAAGGATTACAGCCCACATAATTACTGCCCTTAAGTATTATGCATCTTTGGGTATTTATATATGCTCATATCACTTTTTCATTTATACAGTTAATAAAACTCGAATCTGGAATATCGTTTCATATCCTTTCTTACTGCTTCAGCATCTGATGTCAGCAAATATCTTGCTTAATATTGGCATTATAATAAGAGTGAAAGTGAAAGTTTAAATGTTATACTTCTATGATGTAACTTGTGATGAGAACACCAATTAGGAAATATTTCCAAGAAACAGTTACAATTGCAGGACACTCAGGGCTAAATCATAAAGAAACTAAATTAATTTCTGTGAGCCTCTTGTGGATTCCTGCTCTTAGGACAGAATCTACTTACTCTCCCTTCTCAGCTGTTCTGATTATATATGACTGTCTGCCCCTGTCACTAAAAGCTGTATACTGTG
>NC_051405.1:39714378-39714631 GCF_015228065.2 Penaeus monodon
TTATCTTCATTCACTGAAGAAGGGTATGGATGCTACCCAGATGTTTCATCACCATGGAGTTTCACTTTGAAATAAAACTAGGATTCATTTTATTGTGATCATATAAATAAAGAGAAAACCTAACAGCACAAAAGAATGTAGAAAATACTTCATGGAAAGAGTAATTTTACAAAATATCAGAGGTTAAACCTGCTTTTGTGATAATAGGCACTGAATTAGGACAGCTTAATTATCTTGCTGGTATCAGTTTTAT
>NC_051405.1:39714971-39715090 GCF_015228065.2 Penaeus monodon
TTAAATATGTCAGTCACAGTCCTCTTCACTTATATCATTTATAATTCTTCTTTACTTTTCTCAATGAGAAATTTCAAATACCAGTTGAGTCTTTATGATGCATAAGTGAATGAAAAATA
>NC_051405.1:39715268-39715634 GCF_015228065.2 Penaeus monodon
ATTAATAGAGTACTATATTCTGTATGTCAATAAATCAACAATTGCTCATTAAACAGATCACTTCAACAATCAATTAACATCACAATCTAACATAGGTGAACAGAGAAATGTCTCCTAAATCAGAAAGCGGCAATCTAATTGTACTATCTTTTAATTTGTTTAGTAAAGGTTATAATTTGTGAGACAGGCCTAATGAGTTCACAGGCTTATGAACAGTTACTAATATTCCCAAGAATTTATTAATACTGAATAATCACATTTCATAAGCACAACCTTGTGCTAATGGCCTATCACATATAAGCCATCTGCTTTTATTTTTCTCTGTTAATAGCTTAAATGTGATAACAGATAATGTAACACCACCAC
>NC_051405.1:39716006-39716076 GCF_015228065.2 Penaeus monodon
ACTAAAATACTCATAAAGTTTTAAAACCCATTGGCACTGGCTGCATGAAAGAGATATCAGCAGAAAATCC
>NC_051405.1:39716156-39718098 GCF_015228065.2 Penaeus monodon
GACCTAATACTAGAGTTGCCACAGAGCTTCCTTATCCTAAAATTGAGTGGTACTTGGGATTTTAAATATGGAAAAACACAGGAAAAAGGGAAACTAACACCGAAGAAATATACACAAAAACACCAAATCAACCTACTGCCATATATGTAGGGCTGGATTAAGATCTGGTCCTCAGCTATATAAAACTAGGAGATCTTGTAAAGTGTGAAAATAAAGGTTTTGTAAAACTTAAAAATGGTAATATCACTAACACAATAATATAAACAAGTGACATATGAATGCAATATGCAATAAATTCAAAAGGTTCATCAAAACTTTGTTGTCCCTCGAAATGTGAAGCCCTAAACTATAGCTTATTTAGCTTCTGCATAAATTCTGCCCTGAATATATGGTATATCTAGATACACAGAAAACTTGATTACTCATAACTGTTTTATTCATATCAAATAAAATGTGTAGATTCACCAAAGCAGCTTCTTGCACAATATTAAATGGCAAAAAATATTCTTGCATTTGCCTTACTCATCCTACAAGGACATATCTAAACTGAGGATATTTCTTCAAAAATTCATCTTTCACAAGATATCAATATCCATTTTAGATGTTGCCAACTTGAAGAAAATTGCTACACACTCACACACTTACTATAATTGTTATTTACTTTATGAGGAAGCTGCTTTCATGAATGCAGGAGCAATAGTACAAAAATTAGTTTCTTTTGTGGCGTAAGTGGGGCATGGCAAAATATGGATCTCTTTTCTCTTGTGTAACACTGACACTGTAGGGAAAAAGTAATGCTGAAAATAACAAGGAAAAATTATCAGATTTGGAATCGCTTTTTCTCTGTTAATTTTTTTTGAAGCAAGAGACAAATCACCCAAGCATCGTTAATTTAGTTTCAAAGTTCTTTCTTTTGCTGGAAAGAGTAAGTCAAACAAGTCCCCCAATTATTTGCTTCTGAAAAAAATTAAAGAAATGTATAGGCAATGTTTTACCTTTTTTTGAGAGAATATATTACTTGCTTTATTTGGAAACCATGTACTATGAAAAAGTGAATGGAAAACACAAAATCAGATGAGGACAGTTTGGGGGCACTGATTAATAGTTGTAATGATATAATTTCTATGTCTGCATGAGCAAGGGGATCTAAGTTATTTGCTCTCCTTATGTTCTACAAAAATATTGTGCATAGTTCCAGCTTCTGAAAAGGAACAATTAATCCCTTCAAAAGTCTCTAACTCAAAAGCATAATTGTTTTTTACAACTAGTAAATAAATCCCTTTGTAATCCTAATGTGTTATATTTCCATGCACACAAAAAGAGGGAACATAGAGGAATATCATCAGAGAGTTCCCTTACAAACAGGAAATTAATCAAATTTAGGAAATACACATGCAGACTGTTTGGATATTTTGGAAAATGGGTGCTGAAATTTGATAACAATATATGTTATCATGTATGGGTTAAAGTGAAAAGGCAAACTGCAGATCACTGATTTCCAACCTATGGATTGTAGTCCCCTTGCTAGACACCAAAGTCCTCAAATCATACAGATATTTTAAAATGCTTTGTAAAAGGAGCTTAGTAATATAAATAGCATGAGTTTATAAATATCTAACATTTTGCTTGAACTGACTGCTTAAATATCAACTAAGATTACCATAACTTTTAAATGGACTTTGGTTGATAGGTTATCAATAATTCTGACTTGCCAATATCTTATCATGGATATATTTCCTGAAAAGACATCTTACTTACCCACAGCAGAGAGGACTATCTCCCTAATGACTCTTCCAAAAATATCCAAATACAAATACCTAGTAACATACTCCACTACCTGATTTGGGCCACACAAATAGCAATCTAAATCACCAGCAGCAGGACCAAAGTTAGTTCTTTAGAAACTCTATATACTAAAAAGATTATGATACTTGTTCTATCT
>NC_051405.1:39718161-39719392 GCF_015228065.2 Penaeus monodon
CCTTTCAAAATGAAACAAAAGTTACTGAAAGATATATTCACAGGTTATGCTTCAGCATCTGTATTTCATAAAGCTATCATAAGTGCTGATTTCAGCCAACAACAATTAACTTTCTATCTTATTTAATCATTTCTTTATTTACCATGAGGCCACTTTTCTGTGGTCCCTTGTTCCACTGAAACATTTGCATCTGGATCTACTGTAAATATGATACTACAAAAGATAAATGTAGGGCCATTCTTTACTTGAGACCTAAACACATGCTTACTTTATATGACAGTTAATCTATGACTGCTCAACAGGTTCTACTTTGGCCCCAGGAAAGGATCTGCAAATGAGGAATTTTGGCCTGCAACAGAACGGGGGAGGGGAAAATCTTTGCTATGTGGTAGTATTCATTCTCATCTATACCCATTTTTGTATCTTATATTCATTCTCAATCATAGCTTGTGCAATATCTTGAATTTTGAAATCATTTTCTTGTTCACTCCTTTCCTCAGTATTTAGCATTTTGTCATCAATTCTTACAGGACAACTTTACAAACTTTCCTATACAAGACATTTCTTTACACACTTGAAAAAAGCTCTAGGAAAATCTGTAAAGAGTAAAATATGCATTTTCATGAATAAAGGAAATGAAGAGGAAGAAGCTTTGCTAGAATCTGTCTCCAGTATCATATTGAAAAATATGCTTGTTTCACTATTTTCTCATTTAGATAAAATAATACACTATCAAGAATAAGCCATAGCTTAATCAATTAATACTTTACCTCACAATGAAATGCTATGAAACACTCATACTGAAAACACTGTGGGAACACCTAGCCTATATTTTACTTTTAACATAATCCCTCCTTGCTTTATGCTTTCATATATTAATTTTCCCTAAAAGCATAATCCTGACATGCTACATACTTTTGAACTTTAATGATTCCAATAATTATATTCTATTTGTGGAGGAAATGGTGCAGATGACATTCACATGGTAAATATTCAAAATTAGCAAGTCAAAGATCAATAAAATTGGGTTTAGTTGAGTCCTCCTCATCGAAGCCTTAGTCAAAGCCTGAATGTTTTCCTCTCTTTGATATCCAAGTCTAAAACTCTTAGGGCAGAGATATTTCAGTACAAATTATCTTCTACATTATCTTCTTCCGTCTTACTAATATAAATTTCTAAATATAGAATTTCTTGCTGGGAAAACTGAAATGAGTTGATTTCTGAAGGTATA
>NC_051405.1:39719576-39719912 GCF_015228065.2 Penaeus monodon
ACTGAAAATAAGTATAATTGTAGGCTTTGGATGTATGCAGTATTACAAATTTATGATGTGTTTCTATGCATACAGCTAATTAAGCATAACCTGAATCAAAATAAACTTATTCCAAGTCAGTGAAGCAGAATAATCAAGGTAAGCTTCAAGGAAGTATCATTTAAAATTGTATTACAGAATTATATGTCATTTCTCCAAATAAAGTCCAGCCATCATCTAGAGAATCTTATATATAGACCTTATAAGAAACTGACAATGATTTACTGAACTTCAGTAATATCAGTTAACTAGATCTTTATTTTCTATTTCTCAGGTCCTTCTACACATGAAAACTGT
>NC_051405.1:39720332-39722983 GCF_015228065.2 Penaeus monodon
ATGATCAAGTGAGATATTTTACAAAATATAGATATATGTGTGAATTTTATTAAAGAGAAGACATTGTTTCAGTTCTCTGAATATGTGACAATTTTAATCCTCAGTTGATTACTTACCTATTTGTTTAATAAGAAGTCCAATGAATCTGAAAAACTGATGTCATAGATTTAGCTCCCAAGACCTGCAAAGTATTATCATTCATCTTATAAAGACACGTCCAAACAAACTCCTATGACTTAAATACATTTGATCTTTTACCAAATTATGGATAAAATATTGAAAGCAATCCTGCTGAATGGTTGCACTTGTTTACAAAATGGTTAACTTTACTTTCATGTAAAATCAATTCCAAGATGTAATCAAGTTATGAAACAGTTGACTAGAATTGTTTAGACTGATTAGAGATTAAAAAAAAATACAGAATTTAACTTCTTTTGTATTTTGTCAGAACCTTACTGGGATAAGAATTTCAACACATTATAGTTCATTTAACATAATATATCTCTCAAAATGAAACATGACAGGAAATTTAAAACCTTAATTCCCTTTTCAAAACAATGATATAGGATTAATTCATCAAAACCACATAACAACATGCCAAATGGTATGTAAAAGCCCTCTTTTTTTGGATGAGGAAGACTCAAATCTGAGCACCTGAGTCCTAATTGTCGGAGTCCATGTTTGTGTTTTCCCTAGTCTGAGTCCATGCCTGCGAAAAAAGAACTCAAATCCACTCCTCTAACATTATTAGACAAAATGTATGTATGATAAAGGACATTTTAGATTGAGTATAATGCAGGATAAGTCATTGTTTTTTGTTTGTCTCTTTTATAGTTTTTAAAAAGTATGCCACATAATACAATATACATAGTGCCTTGTACTCAAATGCTATTATCAAAAGGAAAAACAAATAACTGAATTCATCTGTAACTGACATTGATGTGAAATACTGAAAGTAAATAAGTAAAACCAAGTAAAAATGTAAGATGAGGTTTCAGTTTAAGACAAGGCTCCTAAGTTACTATCTCAGAGGTGCATTCTGAGATAGAAAAATGGTATCTACTGTGCTCACTCTTTATTAGCTGTTATTCATAAAAATACTTCAAAAATGTATATATGGCTTCCTACATTTATAACTAAATATATGTAACTACCTCTCTAATACTCAACTTTTAATACAATATTAATGGAATCTCCTTTTGGCAAGTCTGATTTACTGCCATTATTAGCAAATTTCCTTTTCTTCCTTCCTCATTTGCTTTTAATAAATTGAATCTTGAATGAACATGCAACCACTAGTTTTAAACTAATTCCCAATCTGAATGAGTGATCTTGTCAAAATATATTACTATTTTACTTGACTCAGTGTCCACCAACTACTTAGAACCTTACAATATATATTCCTGACTTTGGAGATAACTTACCAGACCATGATGACTTTTGGTTGGCACTTGATGGTCTCCTGCTGCCAGCCAAGAAGTAAGTTGTCATACAACTTCTTATACAGTTCCAAGTGTCACTGAAGATTTCATCCGTCTTTTCATGCAGAATGCACAGCTGAAAAAAGGCAAGATGAGAGCAAAGATTTTTTTTTTTTTTTTAACAGCAGAAACAGGTCTTGAAATTTTCTTTATTACAACAATAATTGACAGAATATCTGCATTACATACAGATAAAAAAAAGTTAAACTATGAACTACAATTCAGGAAATTTGAAGTTACTTTTCTCTTTAACCTTGTCTAGTGTTAATGTCTTGACCACGCTAATCTCATTATTCTTTTCCAATTATGGAATTTTACTTCGCAAGCAAGCAAAGAGCCTTCATCAACAAACTTCACCTTAATGCTAAAGAATACAACTTCATTTTTTTAAGACAAATTATGAATTATTATGAAATAAAATTTGCATGCAGTTCCACTTCACAACAGGATTCACTCTCTTCTGGATACACTTCTTCAAATACAAACTTTCTTGAAATTTGGAAGACAGCTTATACTATGGAAATATTATCTGAAAAAGACTTCTTGGATCTCACCTCTATTTTCATCTATCATGCAGCTGAGATGCAGGAAATGATACAGAAAATTAAAAGACACAGACGCAACAGTCGCCTTGTTTTCTGCTGCCGAGGAGCCACAAACCTCTTCCACTGCAAAGAAGCTGATTGATTAATATTCAAAGTTTTGCTTTAAATGTATTCACGGTGTAGAGTCAGACCTGTACTTACATATGAACTTAAATAATGAGACAAATCTTTAAAAACTAGATGACTTCAAAGGATTAGCATTTTAGCCATGATAGTTAAAATGGGTTACTTTGCCCATGGTATCCCAATTACTAGCAAACAGATATTTCCACCAATTACAATTGAATTGGGTGTATTAGGGTGTTTGACATCAATAACCTCTCATAAGAGAAAAGCTATAGAATGAACTGACATCTGTGACCACTACACAGTACACTACACAATTAC
Source organism: Penaeus monodon (assembly GCF_015228065.2). Classification (NCBI taxonomy): domain Eukaryota; kingdom Metazoa; phylum Arthropoda; class Malacostraca; order Decapoda; family Penaeidae; genus Penaeus; species Penaeus monodon. The sequence continues at coordinate 39,722,806 of NC_051405.1, forward strand.
GATTATGCATATATAAGTAGGGGATAGGAAGAAGCTAAATATGTTAAGACATGGGCTACCTTCCATTCAGAATCAAACATGATAGCGTGTTCCATTACAGAACATTCATTATTTCTTTTGTAGGAAACTAACCTTAACAGAAGAATGACCAACACAGAGCATAATAGGTAGTAAGCAG
>NC_051405.1:39723000-39723434 GCF_015228065.2 Penaeus monodon
TCAGGGGATTTGGGTGCAGGGAGCCATCAAAAGTTAGTACAGATGTTAAAGAGATATAAAAACACAATATCACTATACAATGCTATACAGTGTGTAACGAAAGTCCACATCCCTGACAAATGTATTCTTAGAAAATACTTTCTCTGCATCTATTAACCTTCAAGTTTGTTCTTTTAGACTAAATTATATCTGAGAGATAAGAATACTAAATACTTATTTCTACTGACTCTACTTCCACATAAAAAATAAATTGTACAGATGAAAACCTTTAAAAAAAGAGGTGAAAACATTCCGTAAGAAAAGAATATTTTGTAAGAATTATAGGTTAATATTTTCAGACTGTCATTGTAATTTGTTCATTAGCAGAGCCTCTTCCCTGGGAATCTAAGGTTGGTTTGCTAACTGAACAATCTTACATGCAGAAATGACACTGT
>NC_051405.1:39724268-39724415 GCF_015228065.2 Penaeus monodon
GGAACTAGATAACCCTACTCCTCACAGAGCAACTGCTGTACACACAAAAAAATTGCCTTGCTAAAATTTGGGTCCTTGCCAAGAACCCATGAGACAGAAGTCAAGATTTGGCTTTACTGTATCAGCACAATTGGTCTTCATTTAGTA
>NC_051405.1:39724791-39724918 GCF_015228065.2 Penaeus monodon
TGGACACGAGGTAACAAAAATACTCTACCCAATGAAATATATGCCCTACGCCGTTAATTTCTACTTTGCTATACTGTTGTTAAACTTGACCCACTTAGAACGTGAACTCTTAGTGTACGGTGATCAA
>NC_051405.1:39726023-39727443 GCF_015228065.2 Penaeus monodon
GAGTTAAATCTGTTCATAATTTGCAACAGAAATATTTTGTTTTTGTTTTTTGATACATGCATCTTTCTTGTGGCAAAGTTTAACATGAACAATTATACACGATTTAATGACATCCTTTAAGAAAGACTTCTTATACAATGACAGCTCCCATGGATTGTACAGGTGTACAGTGCTTGATCAACGTACCCTAAGAGTTCACGTTCTAAGTGGTTCAAGTTTGACAACAGTATAGCAAAATAGAAATTAACGGCGTAGGGCATATATTTCATTGTATAGAGTACTTCAGTTACCTCGTGTGCATTGTTCCTCGGATACACTCATGGAGTGTACACAACGTGGAAAGCCGTTTACAACAATTGTTCCACTAATGAGAGTTGTTCCTTTTACGACTATGTACAGTTCGCTATGTCGAGGTTCATCTGAGGATGTAAACAAAGTTCACGTGTTCACATGGCCCCGACCCAAGATTTGGACCAATCAACGTTCCCCGGGACATGCAGGTGACCAATCAGCGCCATCCGAGACAGGCAAGTGACCAATCGGAGCCACCCGGGACACACAGCCGACCAATCATCATCGAGTGATCACGTGATGGAAACCAACCCAAAACACTCGCTTCAGCAGACGATCAGTGATGGCTTAACTAGTGATGAGGGAGGAGGGACAGGCTGATTTTGGGATAAATCGTGTTGGATTAGCAACAAAATGAGTTTGAATCGAGATACTTTAATTCACTTATTTGCTGGAGGGTGAGTGGATTTCACAGTTGGTTTGTTTTTATTTAATTTCAATTGTGGATGACTATTCTAAGGGGATGTATTATGTAGTCCATCGGCTTGACGGCTTTTTTTTTCTGCGAGAAATATTAAGTAACAATTTTATTTCTGTATCTGCAGTGATGAGCAATAGATATTAAGCAAAATATATCAGTTATACACTAATGATCGTAGAGTGCCCATTCAGTTATATCTCAGCCGAATATTGAAAATTATCTCCACGAGGCATGGATGGGAGAATGTAAATGAAGCTGCGTATAATAACATTATTATTATTGTACCATTGCATTTAGAATTAGTTTTATTATAGAAGGGCACCTGTAAATAACCGCGCAGCATCATATGTAAATAATGCATGTTCAGTCATTTCGCAAGATAATTTTTTTTAGCACCTATATCAGATTCACCTAGTATTGCTGTTAGAATGAATGCCTTTCATTTGCCACTAATAATCAGGTTCCACTAACCAGACTTATGCTTGGTCTCAGAGCCTCTTCCAGCTACCTAGTTTACTGTTTCGATTACATGACAGTCTACAGATTACATGACTGCTTGGCCTGTCTGTGTTGTCTACAAAATATATTTAATGGGTATGGAACCATATAATATTTACCAAACTACTAAGATCTTGGACTATGCAGGAT
>NC_051405.1:39727472-39727704 GCF_015228065.2 Penaeus monodon
CATAGGATTTTTGCCACAAACGCTGAAAGTTGGCTTGCCTTGTTCCGAGAGTAAACACAGGCCTGACCAAAAGGGGATGTATATTCCTTGAGCCATGTCCTAGAGTCAGTCAAGGCTAGTAAGACCCTGACTGAGAGAATACTACTAGATTGTTAGTATTTGGCCTGGAGTTCTTATTTTACAAGTACTTGAATGGTTTTAGTATTGCACATATGATTTCAGTCCCCCCAAA
>NC_051405.1:39727724-39728108 GCF_015228065.2 Penaeus monodon
GCATACAATGATAAAAAAGTATGGATGTAGCCTGATATTGGTTTGAAACAAAGCTTTTTTAGTAAATACTTAGACAACACCTGCACATGAGCCACATGTCATACTATTGACTATGGCCTCCATCCCTATTGGCACCTTGGCAATAGCCAACAAACACCCAACCAAATTTTACGGCAAGATTAGTTTGTAGACTCTTACAAAATATGCATTGTTCAAGCAAGTTTGATGAAGCATCTAAAGCAGAGGAGATAATCATTATATACTGTACCACCATGGCAGAACTTAACAAGTTCCAAGTGTGTTTGAAATAGAACTTATTTGCTATAAAACAAACAGAGAATTTTATCTTGATAATTGTTTTGTATGTAAAAATATTTAATGCCC
>NC_051405.1:39728137-39728849 GCF_015228065.2 Penaeus monodon
ACATTATCATATGCATTTTTTTTCATGGTACAATTTATTCGTTCAGGGAATCTCGACATACTGCAAGGGTTATTCTCCAGTGACCCTTGTAGTTTACGGCTGTAGATATAACTTTCAGAGGAATCCTAGACTTTTAACAGACATTGACCACCCCAAACCAAAACACAGGAAATCAATTGCACAAGACCAATAACTCAAAGATTGATGCCCAGTCTTACAACAATACTGTAAAGTATGACAAATATTCTTCAGTAATACCATAGATACTTCTTAGCCTATTGAAGACTGTTGTAAACACTCCAAAAGCTACATAAATGCTATTCACCGAGGCATAAGGAGAGCGAGAAACAATGTATTGCAAACCAATTGAAAACTATTATTTCTGTAAGCATTCAAAATAAAGTTCAGTGTTCTCTCATTCTTACTAAAGGTAATTTGCATTTCCTGCAAAAGTTAAAAAGGCTTGCAATACCTTGCAAATATTTTCGGAGGCATATTTTCCCTATGAGTTGACAAAAATTTTGAAGCTCTGAGACCATTAATATTTTGACAAATCAAATATTTTGAAGTTTAAAGTTAGGCAACATTAGGGATGAAAGACATTATTCAGGCAATTTTTTTGAGTTACTGAATTGGATCTTCAGTAGATACAGATTGAACCAAGTGAAGAAGTGACATCATGAACTCAAGAGGCCATCCAGAAGGAATGGTC
>NC_051405.1:39728907-39729971 GCF_015228065.2 Penaeus monodon
ACCTTTTATGGCAAGCTTGTTATCTTTAAAGAAAGATAAGACAAGGTCTCATTTAATGGTTTGATAGTGTATCATGCTATGATTAATTATTTGACAAGAAATTATTGACATCAAAAGGAAAAATTGAAAAGGAGAAAATAGAAAGGGGCAAAAAGTATACATTATAATTTTCTTTAAGGTTTTGTGGCAGTTACAGAATAGTTTTATGGAAGAGTGAACCATTATTTACTCTAAAAGTATAAATGAAAAAGATATTTCAATGCAGAAAAAATATTGTATAATGGGAAATGTGTTTACACCTAAAAATTGCATAACATTCGCAGTGGAATGCTGCTTCAGCTAGATATAAGCAAGAATGTGAGCCCACTTGTTAAATGTTGTATTCTAGATTCAACATATTGGTGCAGTTATGAGCTGAGTTGTGTGGAGATGTTGATATGGTTGATATTATAAGTACATTTAGTACCCAGTGCTTTAAATGTTATCTGTTGAGCATATATAACCCATGCTTTATAGCCACTCCACTTGATGTCCTTTAGTTTTGTTAACACTTTATATAGATTTTGTTAATACTTTGTAAGTTATAGATAATATGAAGTTCTGTTTTGGAGACTAGATATTACCTGTATCTATAAATATATGGTCTCCTTTCAGCTTGAATCATTTGTTGCTGTTTCCAAATGAAATAAGCAACCAGGTGCAAATGTAGAAGCTGTGGTCATCTCATTTAATTGCAGCCAAATATTTAGAGCTTGCCAGGTGATTCAGTGACTGAGGTTTTAGGCTGAGTGTGTGGCAGTAATTTACTAGCATTATGTAATATCTGAAATTAGCAGACTTTCCCTGACTTTTATGTATAATTTATTGGTTCAGTGGATAAAAAAATCAAGTCTCTTCATGTAAGTTATATATATGTGTTTTTACCTGTCTATCTGTCTATGTGCAAATAGCTGTAATTATAAGTCTGGGTTTCTGTTAGATTCCTGATTTTTCCTCATATTTGTTGTAGTCTTCTCTTCTACTTCCTTCCCATCACTTCTTCTTTTTACTGCTGCATCATTAAT
>NC_051405.1:39730122-39730215 GCF_015228065.2 Penaeus monodon
CTCCTCCCTCCCTCCTCCCTCTCCCTCCTTCTCCTCCCCCCTCTCTCCCTCTCCTCACTCTCCCCCCACTCTCCCCTCTCTCTCTCCCCCCCC
>NC_051405.1:39730565-39730777 GCF_015228065.2 Penaeus monodon
GGCTGTGTTTGTTGCCTGCATACATGTGTTATTTCAGCAAAGATCATTAGCACTGCAGACATTATTATTACTTTGGTATTGTTTTACTCCTATTTTTTTTGTGTGTGATTTGTGTAAGGAAACAATACTTACACAAATGTTATGTAATACAATAAGAAAGCTAGACGGATAGTTATTATTACTCTACTTTGGTTGACATTACCACAAGTATA
>NC_051405.1:39730872-39731589 GCF_015228065.2 Penaeus monodon
TATTACAAATATATGTGGGTTTAACTTTAGAGAGAGTATTTTACATTATGAATAGGTATAGTTTATCATAATGACTTGGTCTGTTATTATTATTTTAAAAAATCAATATGTTATTGTCCCTGTCATGTAAGCAGGAGTATTTATCAGAAAATATAGTACTTTCACATTCTTTCAGACAGGCCTCATGCTTTGTGAAAGTATTGTGGGAAAAAATGAGATCCACAGAGATAAGATGAGCACAGTCATAAAAAATGTATCAGACTAGTGTAGGAAGAAGTCTTAAGACAAAAGATATGAATAGCTTACAGCAGCTTAGGTAGAAGTGGGGGATATCAATAGGAAACTGAGTTGAGTGGGTGTAGCCTCTGCCTGTGTCATCATATGCCCTGTATAAGGTGACAGGAGTAACAATAGATTTATATAGATAGATAGATATTGATATTGTTAAGTTGAATGTAAGAAAGAAACTATGGTGTACCTATCATGAAGAATTCTCTAGATGGCTCACCTGATTTCACAGAACCCAAAGGTCAAAATTGTATGATCTCATTTTATTACATCATTGTTTACTGAGTAGGATAAACTTTTAGCTACTTTTATCGCTTCTTACATGATTACCTCTGAAAATCCAGGAATAACTTCAGGATATGATATGTAGACTAGAATTTCACATTTTGAATAATTGCATCATACTTCAATCCATATTTTAAGCTTGAC
>NC_051405.1:39731640-39732593 GCF_015228065.2 Penaeus monodon
ATGTGTGTGTGTGTGAACTTTTTGAAACAAGATTATCATCACCTCCACCACCATCATCTTCATTATTTTAAAAGGTCAGGAAAGGGAAAGATGAGCAACAAAAAGAATCAAATTAATTTATTTTTGATAACCACCTGGAGACCTTGATGTAAACATTTGACATGAAGTTTATGATGGATTTTTGTGTTTCAGGGAAATTACTTTTATCTGAAATATGCAGTAGGATTACTAGCCATTCTTAAAGTAATGTAAATATTTGAATCCTTTTTGCATTTACCTGTAACAATAAACATTTATTTTCTTTAACTGTAAGGGTGTACAGTAGTGTGGATAAGACCTTGATAGTGCATTTACCCAGTATGCATACTAATACGTACTGCACGATGCATCCTGAATGGGCCAGTGACCCTGAGGTGGTGTTTTGTAAACAGTGTTAATGACCTTGGTACATTGTTGATGAAATCTGTGGCAATAAATTCATGCATATGGTGGTGGTTTTATGTAGTTTACTTCACTTTTTTATGAATTGTTCATCATTTTTTAGTAGTTTTACCTTTTTTTTCTTCTTTTTTCTGTTTCTCTTCTTTTTCATGTATATTTCTTGTTTTCTCAGTTTTTTTCACCTTGACTACAATCCTTAACCTTTCCTGTATCATCAAAATGATAGTCTTCCTCATGTTTTTCATATTTATTATTTCTCCCTATCTTTTTCAATTTAATGTTGATTCTTCCCACAAGTTCTTGCATTTTATATCTTCTTCCCTGTCTTTTATCATCATTCTTCAGTTTCCCCCTTTACCATATAGACTAATCACACATCACATTCAGCTTCCTTCTTTGTTTCGAGGATAGTTATAGTGCATATCTACAGGTATATTTCATTTTACACACAGAAGGCACTTAGTTCCTGAGGAATCAATAAGTAGGCCTCATGTTTACTCCTTTCATTTAAG
>NC_051405.1:39732920-39732996 GCF_015228065.2 Penaeus monodon
AAAACAAGCCATGGTGAACATTGGCTGAACCTTGTGACATTTAAGATAATTGTTATGATACCTTTGTTAATAAATT
>NC_051405.1:39733204-39734488 GCF_015228065.2 Penaeus monodon
GTTTTGTATAAGCTTATATCAGGTGTAGACCTGTGATGTATATATAATTTTTATTGTTTGTTTTTGTGTTTTTTTGGTTTTTATTTTGGTTTTTATTATCTTTACTTTGCCATCAGTGTTGTTGCTGTTGCTTTCAACAATACCAGTGCCAGGTATTTTAGTTGTCATTATAAACTTGTATTGTTTTCTGTTATATTTTGACTTGTGTCAGTTTATTTTGATTTATACTTGTTTCTCTGCATTTAGTTATTATAAATATTATCCAATACCATTCTTTACATATCAATAGTGTGCACCAGTGTTTTATCTTATTATTATTGTTATTTTTGTAAGTTTCAGTGTGGGTGGTGTGTACCCTCTTCTGCAGATTCGTTCATGTCATTTATGTTTATACCTACGTATGTTCTTCATGCTGTGGTGTTTTATGTGTATTGTCACAAATATTTTTATTCCTTAATGAGAAGCATTATTTCCAAGAGTGGGTGTGGAGAGGTTGCATTCAGCTGGAAATTGGGTGCGAATATTTAGATGTGTGTGGGATGATGAAGGAATAAATGAATGCTTGATAAGATTGAGCCTGTAGGTTAATGTTAAAGATTGGTATGGCATGATAATGATGTGAAGCTGTAAATAAGATATTATGGATATGGTTGAAATGAAATCAGATGGCTTGATTATTTGTAATATTAATAGTTATCCCTTCAAAATGTTTACTAGGATGTAGAAAAATTGTACCAGTAGAAGAAATGTACAAGAAAAATTGTGAAAAGGATTTTGATTTACGGTAAAAATTTGGTTATTATTTGCCATTTGTTGTATCTCTGGGAATGGCCTTGAATATTTGATATGGTAATTATGTATAATTTATGTAGTCACCTCTTATAGCATGTAAATATTTATTCCAGAATGACCAGTGTTATTGGTCCCATATTATAGTGGTTGAATTAGTCAATGATTGTATTTATTTGCTATTCTTTTGACAACAGGTGTGGTGGGACCATGGGAGCTGTAGTAACATGTCCCCTGGAAGTGGTGAAGACGAGGCTGCAGTCGTCCACTTTTGGCATCATGAGCAACCTGCCTCCCCCGGCAGCGCAGCAGCGAGGCTCTACCACATGCACAACGCTACCCCCCATCCATAGTCGGGGAGGTAACACGCGAAGACTGTGTACTAGTGCCATCAAAACTGGCACACAAGTTGTTCACCTATCGCAGCAGCTTCCCAATCCACGACCTCATACGTTGTCACTCTTCCATTGCCTGAAGTAAGAGATATATATATAC
>NC_051405.1:39734514-39734594 GCF_015228065.2 Penaeus monodon
ATGCCATCTTTCTCTGTTATTCTTGGTAGTTTGGTTTTCAAAAGATAGTTCTGTAGCTAGTAAATGTGCTGAACTAAACA
>NC_051405.1:39737010-39737391 GCF_015228065.2 Penaeus monodon
TGAAGTATATATTTGAAGCAAGAGTAAGGTCAACAACTAACCCTCAGCCCTAATATTTCTTCCACTGGCAAGCTACCAGTCTATATCTCACTTGCCCTTATTCCATTCTAGATAATGTGTGTCAAGATATTTTCAATAGTCCTAGATAGAAAGTGGGTGTCAAATTTTAAATGTCTTGATTTTTTGTTAACCCTATTTATGTGTTTTTGATGTAAGCATCCTGAATTCTGAATAGCTAATAGACTGTAAGGAATTTGTAATAACATGTGGATAGTGGAATATCCACCATGAAGTACTAGCTTGATGTTCCAGGAAAGTAATTTTTTCATGTAACTTTTTTTTGTACATATGACAGAATTCTAAAAATATGGTACTAGTAGT
>NC_051405.1:39737836-39738056 GCF_015228065.2 Penaeus monodon
AGTAGTGCTCTCTAGGCAAATGCCCCACTTCATCATGAATTAAAGAGTGCCTTTATGGATTGATGTAATCAGCTCTCCATCCATTACAGTTATTTGACATTCTTTGAAACTAGTGCAGTAGAAAAAAGTAAAAAAAACAAAACAAGGAGAGTGAACACTTTAGACTAACAAATTCAGTAAAGAAGTTAATAAGCAAGATGGTAGATCTTTAACACACATG
>NC_051405.1:39738075-39738570 GCF_015228065.2 Penaeus monodon
ACCTTGCCATACTTTCCAGAGGCAAATGATATCTCTTTGCTAACACCACTATAGTACATTCTCTTGGCTTTATGCCTGAGGACATGCATTTGGCATTCTACTCAGAGAATGCTTGCTGTAACTCATTCAGCTTACTTACGTGTTGTAACAATCTCTAGTGGAAACTCCTTTGGTTGTGGTGGCAGGGGCTAGTCCATTACCAGAAGATTGGTTATGTGTGTGTGTACTGATAGCTTGAGATAGGAACTCGACTAATGTCCTCTTTAGTTGCTGGTGCAGACAAAAGTCATTTACTTTAAATTACCAGAAAGACAATCAGCATTTGTGCATGTAAACAGTTTTGTTATTTCTCCTTTTCCTTCTCTCCTTTCTCCTTTGTGTTTTATCTCTGTTTTGTCTTAAGATAATTTGAAAAGATTAGATTGTTTCTTTGAAAATGGTACTAATTAACTCTGAATGTGAAAAATCTATCCTTAGAGAAATGTTTCAAACATT
>NC_051405.1:39738646-39739113 GCF_015228065.2 Penaeus monodon
CATTTTGCATTGTGTCATTTGCATTTCACTTGATGAAGCACATGAATACTTTTGTTGATTCTCGAATATTTAGGTACTATTAATTTAAATTGGTCTTGTTATTGTACTTGTGTTATAGAATCTGATGAGGAAAAAAGTCACACAATACACTGGCACTCCCACTCCCTAAACAAATACACATACTTTCACTCATTCACTCTGTTACATGTATGTATTCCCCATCATCTGTGACTTGACTGTAATAAGTATGACCAATTTCTCATCTCCCTAGATACATCGTGGAGGTTGAAGGTCCACGAGCGCTGTTTCGAGGACTTGGGCCCAATTTGGTGGGCGTGGCTCCATCCCGGGCCATATACTTCTGTTCCTATTCACAAATGAAGAAATTCCTTAACAATCGCTTCAGCTCATCCGATACCCCCATTGTACATATCCTTTCTGCCTCATGGGCTGGTAAGTACTTTGCC
>NC_051405.1:39739176-39740437 GCF_015228065.2 Penaeus monodon
ACTAAGGTTTTGCACAATGCAAGGTATATGTGTCATTGACCTTTCGCAGTTTGTAGAGTTTTCTTTAAAAGACTATCAAAACATCAATTACCTGTATTAATTTAAAGATAACCATTCATTTTCATTTATTCCTCCTTGAGTAATGTTGCCAAGAACCACCAAGTGGTGCCCCTGATATTGCGCGTTGCCTTTATAAGGAGCGCCACTGATAAGTAACATGGGGGGGGAAAGTTGTTATTGTCGGGAACGATTTCTAGGCAGGATGTGTGCATTGTTGTCAGGGTGGAATAATTCAAGGTCATGGCTGGCACTCCTATCCTCCCTTCCCCTCAAGTTTCCACATCCCTCACACCTTTTAGTAACAAGCGTGTTTTAACGAGAAAGGTCAGTGCGACGGGAGGACCAACATTAACAGTTCCAAGTATACTCTTGCCCTACTAGCGGTTTCTGACCTACATTCCTGTTGAGTGGACGAGTAGTGGCATTACAGTTGTGTATGGATGAGCAAAGAAACTACTCGTGTGTGAATGTATAAAATGCATTGAGTGTATGCTGTTAAGACTGATAATTAGTGATATATACTCCCAAAGATAAGCACGTTCTCCGTGAACTCGAACGAATAATATGGAAGAGATTAAGATTTTAGAATAACATAATGATAACATTGTTGTAGTTAACAGAGCCTTGAATGGCACCATTAGTGGAATAGTTATGTAAAAGCACGAATAGGGGAATTTCAATGGCACTCTTACAAATATAACCTTGACAGCATACAATCTGAACTACCAGTCCAATAATTTTCCGCAGGGTATTGCAATAAAGGGATAACAAGGGAATCTCAAAAGGGATCATTGACCAAATGTCTTATTTTGATGGAATAACGTAAATCATAGTTTACTTTAATACGTGTTTTTTCGTTGACCACGCGCTTCGAGGAGCGCGAAAAACGCCCCTTTTAAATACACGTCTGCGAAGTCTGATTAAGTACTGTGTTTGTGTATTTGCTTGTGCTTTTTGTGTATTGTTATGGATACACGTGTTTGAGATGTTAATTTAACACATCAACTCCAATTGACATGCAACCTAATATATCAGGGTTTTTTCTTTCTTTTATAGTAACGTCACCATTGCATACATTCTTCCTTTTGAAAGATGGTGAATCAGACCGTAGCATGAATTATGAGGGTGTCCATTAGTTTAGTTTTTTTTTTTGTGGCTGACGCCAGTGTTTGCGTATTTGTGCCAGCCAGTATGTATGGTG
>NC_051405.1:39740517-39741082 GCF_015228065.2 Penaeus monodon
CCTTGGCCAGTAGTAGTTTGGCTTACATACACACTGTGGCGCAGTAGAGGAGTGTAGGTAGTCACTCAAAAGTGCCACCGATGACCTTGGCAGATGCTGGTGACTCGTGCCAGAGTTGCAAGGCTGGGTTCTTCCCTTCAGTGGAAAATAAACCCTTGGTTTGGTGGGCGTCCTAGACTTCTCTAAGTCTGATAAATGTGGTTTTCCCATATTTTTTTATTACGTGCTAATGCCAGGAAGTTATCCGTGTTGAGGAAGTGATTGTGGTCGCTCGCTCACTTTTTATGATGATCATGTATGATGAATTTATAAATTGCATGCATGAGTACCTGTTGTAAACTATGTAAGAACGCTATACTTTTGAAACGTGATGCATTTCCATGCAGTTTTCCCCCTCAGGGCCGGACAGGCAATAATTCCACCCCTTAGAAGGCTAACTTCGAAGTTGATTATGACAGTACAAAAAAAAAAGGTTGTCTTGCCAAGAATGTCCCAGCTGGCAGCGAGACACTAAGGTGTTTACAGTCGCTCTACGGCGGTCGGTGAAGACACATGGGGAAGAAGC
>NC_051405.1:39741120-39743121 GCF_015228065.2 Penaeus monodon
GTTCTCATCGTCATGTCATGATCGGCTGGCCGTCATAACTGCGCTGCGTGTTTGCACACCGAGTGTATGTGTATCAGATCTCAGTGGACTGATGAGTGACTAGACGGCGCTGTAGGTTCAATTCCTTCCGTTAACAGCGGAATAAAATTACGAAGACCTGAAAAGAAACAACCAATTTCTACAAGGGATAAAAATGTTTCTTATCATTTACATCACAGTATGTTTTCACATAACGTATTTCATAATATACATTTGCCAATGGAGATGGGGCCACTACTTACAGGGGTGCTTTATAGCTTTCTTTAGTGAACCATAATTCCTCTCTCTGAAACGCACTTCGTGTCATGAGGGGGAGAGTGGACGCCGGTTAAGTTCCATGGTTGGGTTCTGTTCTGTTATGCGAAGTCTATTCCCAAGTTTTTTTCTATATATATTTGGGTTTCAACGGAAGGATCTATAGCAACTTCGAGTCACTCAGCCGTCACGTGATAGTATATGTCCCGTGTATGTAAAAATAAAGCATGGCATTAGCGCAGCAGACGTTGATGTGACGTCACTGTTTTGGGCGGAGCAACATTACGGTCTTGAATAACGCAGCCAAAATAAACCGTTGCAAAGAATATATAGACGTGGGCATAGGGCGTATTTCATAGCTTCTTGCTAATTTAGGCTTTAAGTAACTTTTGAATATCAGCAAACACAGTAACAGTAATTACCATGCGGTAAGTAGAGATAGCATAAAAACGCGAAAGTGAACCCTTGCCAATGCGACAAGGCGTGAGTGGGGAAGCAACCAGTTCCATTCCTTTGTTGTTCTTTTCCCCCTTTTTTTATATGATGACCCCGAGGTTCTCCGTGCTGAAGATTGTCACGTGGAGTTGCCTCTAGGCCTCGACGAGTCAGATGATTATACAGGATGAATAGACTTCATAAAGTGATTATCTACGATGGTCTTTGTTATGAATGGTCCAGAACCCAGTTTTTTGTGTTCAGGTTTTCGTAAAAAAAAAAAAAAAACACGGCTTCCATGCTTGGTTAAAACAAAAAGGATGGAGAAGAGAGATAAGAAGCTATTTTCGTTACAATATTTACATTTGGAAGGCGCTTTATTTAAGACGGCCATCATTAACGCTAGTTTTCCTTATTTCTGTAGCTCTTTCTTTTGCTGGTCAGTTATAAATATACCCGCTCTTGTACATCGAATCCCATCGAGGTGGATTTAATAATGTAGGCGTTATTTTTTACAAAGTGCTATTTATATCACGAGTTTCCGTTACTACACAATGCACTGAAAGGTGTAGACAGGATATGTATAACGACGCAGATGTTACGTGTAACTAGAAACAAGTCTGTCTTAAGAGCTGCCACATAGGCTGTTGCCCCTGCCAAGACGGCTATAGAACTTTCGAAATAATGTTTTATAACGGGATTTTCCTTTATTTGCGCTAGCTATGAGTGGCCTATTATCACCGAGTGAGCAGAAGGGGAATATACACCTAATTAATTAATAGATCCGGCGAGGAGCGAGCGAAGCGTACCCGATGATAATGTAGACATTAATTTTTCCATAGTGCGGTTTATGTCACAATTATAGTTTCCGTCATATTACAATGCGCCGAAAAGGTGTCGACAGTATACTTATAACGACGCAGATGTTCTTTCGCATGGATACGTGACTAGAAACAAATCTGTTTTAAGAACTGCCTTATAGGCTGTTACCCCTGCCAAGACATAGCCATAGCACTTCAGAAATTTTTTGTAAAGGAATTTTCCTTTATTTGCGGTAGGGAGGATAACGTTAGCTATGAGAGGCGCAATTTCACCGAGTAAGTAGAGGGAATATACACATCTCCCTTAATAATTGATCAGGCGCCTTAGTAACGCTTCTATGGGGGAAAGGCACGAGGCCATACACGCGGGCCGGCCGGAGCGAGCGGAGTGTACCCGGTGACCCTAGCACCGCGGCGTCCTTGCGAGGCCCATAGCTACGGGCTTGCTCCG
>NC_051405.1:39743178-39743537 GCF_015228065.2 Penaeus monodon
TTCTTTCGCAGTCATGCCTACTGTTTAGTACACAAACGTATATAGATATTTACCTCCCCAATTTTGTATCTTACAGATCGATCTAACTGCTCGGACGTTAGGAAAAAGGTGTAACCGGATGGATATACACATCATTAGAAATAAGAAAAGTAATTGGTCGTTCTTAAATTGTATTCTTCGACTACATGTCCCCTGATATACTACATGAGACGGCTCATTTCTATGTAGGTTGGAAAATTACGTGTGTGTGTTTCTGCAACTTGTACGTTAAACTGAAAAAAAAGTTTGCTTGCGTGCAGCTGCAGTTGACGGCAGATCTCCTTTCTCTTTCAACCCAGTTTAACCGTCACTTCAAAACA
>NC_051405.1:39743744-39744400 GCF_015228065.2 Penaeus monodon
ACCTTCACTTCCTCCCTCCCACCTTGTGTTTGATATACTCACAATACAAAGGCAAAAGGTTCACATGTCTAAAGGTATCGTGCAGAGATTAACACCAGTTGTCTTAAAGAAAGCCAAGATCCAATGCAGTGAGATGCAGGTGACGTTGCAGTCACGATCAAGCTAATGACCTCCATGGGAGTACGACCCAGGCTTCATATAAAAAAAAGCTTTACTGCTTCAAGCGAAAGATTACATTAGATGACATTAGAAATTGGAATAATGGGGGAAAAAGTCACATTCATTAAAGAATATATATGTCTGAATAGTATTAAATGAAAAGGAAAAAAAATATCACATTGATATTTGTGCAATTTTCAAAATGTAGTAATTTATTATAAATCCGTAAATTATAGAGTTACCGCGTTTTGAAGACTTAAAGTGTTAATGCGTTTATCCTGTTTTCTTTAATCGAACTTAACGAGTTTTCGTTCTTTCAAGAAACGTTTTAATTAAATTACTGCAGGTCCTTTACAACAATACCTTGCTGGGAAAAGAACATAGAAACTGGAGAGGTAAATGGTATTATATAATCTTATTCAGAGAAGGCAGCCCCCCCCCCCCCACGTTCCAATATACATTATGAAAACATACAATGCTCATGTTGAAAAAAAAGC
>NC_051405.1:39744436-39744861 GCF_015228065.2 Penaeus monodon
TCTTCAAGTGATTATAGTGGCTATGGGTATTCGATCCGCATGTGGATCCAGTTCGTCGCTAAAACCAAATGAACGGGTCCTTGACAACCCATCCACATAGCTTCATCATTTCGGTAATTCTCGGTTAACTAATGAGTAAACCAGATTTTCGGTGCTACTTACAGAGATCCTCCATATTTTACTACGGAATTTTAGGTACGAGACTGATTATCAGTTAGTTTAAACCAATGGGTAATGTTTTGTGAAGAAGCCCGTAGTTTAAGAAAACATAGAAATAATGACACTTTTCTTTTGTTAATACCTCGAAGAAAAACGTAGGTATAATGTGCAGACTTAGACAAAACGTGATGTGTATGAAATCAAAAGTACTTTGAATTGCCTTGTACGTAATAGAGTCATCATATGTGTAGGCTTCCATAAGTTAG
>NC_051405.1:39744979-39745443 GCF_015228065.2 Penaeus monodon
ACCAGCTTGTCTGACAGTACTGATGACCCACACATGGCATCGGTCTGTATCGCAGAGCCTAGTAACTGTGAAATAACAGAATCGCAGTAAACATTCGTTCGAAGTTCATTGCAAAATGTTGTGATACAGGAAATGCAACATTGGTTTGGTGTTCTATCCATTAATAAAGTATAACTACATGTTGACAAAGTAAGTGAATGTGCAGACATGAAAATCGTATTACACCGACAATATCACCGTGTTAATTTGTTACATTGAGCAAAAGCTGGGGATATGAGAGAATATGTTTATATACACGGCAAATGAGTGGGTTTAGAATATGGCAATTTAACGAAAGAATTAATTCAGGGAATGCTTATTTGGGGAGAAACACCTCATAATGACCATGGGAACTTCTTAATGTAAGAACTAGAATGGCAACACGAGATTTATCCATATAAATGCAATTTTAAAATAAGGCAAAC
>NC_051405.1:39745570-39745683 GCF_015228065.2 Penaeus monodon
CTGTCTGAGTGGGTGAACAAATAAATTAGCCAATAAGAATATAAAAAGCACCTACTGTGTGGATTCTTGAAGAACGGGCACAATCTCTCCGAAAGATACAGACAAAATTGCTG
>NC_051405.1:39746197-39746441 GCF_015228065.2 Penaeus monodon
AGTTATGGATCTACGGCAGTAAGGCCCAGGTACAAATGACAAAACGCACGTGCTCGAGGAGTTGCCCACAACGTGACACTGCGGTTTGGCAGCGGGATGCGATTGTGCCCGGCCGGGTGTATCTGCTCGATGTAGGTCAGACAGGGATTAGCGTCTTCAATGAAGTCCCAGGGACTAACCTAGCCTTCGAGTATTCGGATTGAGGAGTATTGATTGATGAGCTCTTGTTTTATCAGAGAAGTAG
>NC_051405.1:39746549-39747200 GCF_015228065.2 Penaeus monodon
CGTGAGAATTTTCGCTAGGAGTGCCTGCCAACCAATCTTAACTTTAATTTGAACCTTCCATGAAAGTTCGTCGAGTTCGATATGTTTTGCTCCTCCGGGAAATAAAGTCAGGATATGAATGGCCAACTTGGAATGCATTATTGCCTTGCATTCACCGAAAACAAAGAGAGAGAAGCGCTTGGCATGACGCTGGCCTTTCCAACAATAGACTCATGGCGAATGCGTTTAACATTTAATCTAGTTTGCATGGTGAAGAGGAGGTATCAGTGGCGCAGTGTTTTTCGTATTTTTTGTTCTGTTGCGACTAATGGTTTATTTCTTTATGGCTTGTATAATAGGCGTTGTTAAGGACGGGTAGGAGGGAATTTCAGATAAGCCCGTGTGACTCCACACTTGCCGGCCATTTCGAGTTATAACTGGTTTTGCATCACACCAGGCATAGCAAAGTCTTGGTGAATATCTTATTCAGTAAGCAAGGTCATCAGACGATTGCGCGGTTGCCTGCATTATCCGCTTCGGCCGGGGGACAGTTGCAGAAAGGGCACAACTCTGCCGATATATCCCAGCTTCCGTTCCCAGCTCGTGTTAAGGGATTATTCCTTGGAGGTTGTCTGCGCCGAGTTTAGGTTGCCGAGATCTCTGCTTGGAAGA
>NC_051405.1:39747397-39747680 GCF_015228065.2 Penaeus monodon
GTACCAGTATGTCATAACTAATGTCGAACGTTATTATAAGCTAGGAGAGATTGGACAAACTAAAAGAAGTCAATATCTTGCATTGTTTATCTGAAAGAGAGGAAAGGGAGGTCGACAGACCAACAGGAGAGAGTGCGGACTTCAACAGAGGCTGTCTGAACAGGGCACGGAAGAGTGAGGGCAGACGGAGCCACTGCAGCGGCCTTGTCCTTTTTACACCACCCTCCCTTACCCCCCCCCCATCCCTCCAACCAACCCTTTAGGCCAGACGAAGCGGCCTGCA
>NC_051405.1:39748565-39748671 GCF_015228065.2 Penaeus monodon
TCCTCCTTTCCTCCCTAACCCCACCTTCTTCCTAATCTTCATTTCCTCCGCCCCACCTTCATGTAGTCTCCCTCCTCATGTACTCTTCCCCTTAGTAAGTAAAGGC
>NC_051405.1:39748827-39748955 GCF_015228065.2 Penaeus monodon
TACCCAGTTGTCCACCTTTTATAGTCTTAGATCCAAACATTTCTGTCACTTTCAAACGCAAAGAGAAGAGGAAAAAAAGCTTCTCGTAAATCTCTCTAATTCTCTATTTTTATTTTATTATCATTATC
>NC_051405.1:39748990-39749273 GCF_015228065.2 Penaeus monodon
GAAGAGGGTTTTGTTCTTATTATATTTGCTATCTTTCCGAGAAAGTTCGCGGTGCTCCTCCTGACCTTCGCAGTTGCGGTGTTCGCGCGTGGACCGGCGACCTTCACCCGATGCTCGGTCGCCTCCACCACAGTCGGTACTTCATTATTGATTTTTCTCCGCGTTTCCCAGACTCACGTTCTCTGTGACCTTTGGGGCCGGAAAGGGGGGGTTGCGTATATTTGTGCATTACATAACGTGAGTGTCGCCCCCTCCCTTCCCCCCGTTTTTTTTTCTCGGAAAT
>NC_051405.1:39749459-39749947 GCF_015228065.2 Penaeus monodon
ACACACACACACGCGCGCTCGCGCGCATTCTACTATGTGTACCATTACAAATGTTAAAATAGAAAGTGTCAACCTAAAGCAGATGAGAACATGAAGTCAAATTCACTCCTGCGTCCATATTTGTGAACCTCACCGCGCACTTCTTTCCAGTCATATAAGAAGTTTGTTCAGTACAAACGAGTAACTTAATCGGGTATCTTCCTTAGCCGGAATGATGACGTCACAATGACAACACGTCTGGCTCTCAGCCCGGTAGTAGGATGTGCGTCTGTCTGGCCGTGCGTGCACGTGCACGAGTTTCTTGCATGCGATCCGCGAACACGGTTATTGTGCCTTGAAATCATTGTTACCTTTATATTCTTCTCTCGAGCTTAGATTCGAAATGAAGTGAATTTTCTTGCATGATTTATTCTGCTGGAAAGAAATGAAGTTTTCACAGATTTTTGTATGTTGTGTTTATTTATAAACGTAGCGCACACGTGTGTGCA
>NC_051405.1:39750048-39750529 GCF_015228065.2 Penaeus monodon
CATATAGTGTACAGTTGTATGTTCATATTTTGTAGACGGTCCATTCAATATATGACCTTCAACTAATTAGGACATTGAAATTGCTGTATCATTACTTGTTGAGATAAGCAATGTTATCAATGTTTCTGATACATAGTTATCAGGTCAAGCTCCATATTCTTTTACATCTTGGGACGGCAGCTACGCAGTTAGGTTGGATATTGATAGCGTGCCACTGGCCTTTGCAATATTCTTCCTGAAGTCTTTTACAGAGTTATCGTTATCATAACTGTAAACGCAAAAAAGGCCGGGTAATATTGCTAAGGTTTAGCTAAGGTGATTCAGCATTGTTCCTGATGTGGGGGAAGGCAGCGAGGCGGGGTGATGTGTTGCCAAAGGGGGGGGGGGCGAGGTCGTATCACGTGAGGACCACGTGAAAGAAGCTACAACGAATGGCCTGCCCTAACGGTAGCATCGCTCAGCTTTAAACTTCCTCTGTGTT
>NC_051405.1:39751061-39751610 GCF_015228065.2 Penaeus monodon
GTTATTGAGGAAAAGAAAGTGACACAATGACCTTGGTCAAGTGGTTCAGAGTTATATTATACAGCTTCTATTTTCACTCAGAATTAGGATAAAAGTGCCATGAAATTGTGGGGATTTTGGTGTAATTGTTAATGTGAAGTTTGCAATTAAATAAGGGTAATCTTCAGTCTTGAAAATATTACAAAGTGGTTTTCAGTTTTTCATGCTGAATAAAGTCAATAAAGGCCTCCTCGTATAGCATTGTATGCAGAAAAGTTGTCAGTATAACTTTTTTTATTATTTATTTTTCCTTTGTGACATCTGATCAGATATTACAGTAAAACCAAGTGATACACTTTCCATGGTCATAAAAAAATAAACACCTTTTTTTTTTTATTATTTCCAGGATTTACAGCATGTACAGCTACCAACCCTATCTGGTTTGTGAAAACACGCTTACAGTTGGATTACGCTCGTTTAGGTCACAAAGTGTCTGCCCTTCAGTGTATCCGTCGAACTTACCGGCAACAGGTGAGGATTTATGGTCTAGTATTTTGTTTATTTATTCAT
>NC_051405.1:39751645-39752179 GCF_015228065.2 Penaeus monodon
TAAGGTTTATCCGCCCCCTTTCTCTCTCTTTTCTTTTTATTTCTCTTGCCAGTTTATTATTTATACCAAACTTCAGTACAAATTGCATGATCTATTTACATTCAAAATATTCCTTTTAGACTAGAAGCAGTTGTAGCACTCAAAGTGTGAAAGGGAGGAAAAAGAAAAAAAAGAGGATGTGCATTTAAGTGTGGATATTTCTCTAGAGATTGTCTTGTATTTCTTACACAATTTTTCTTTGTTCTTGTTTCTTTTTTCTCCCCCCCCCCCCTCTGCAACTCTTGTGTAGAAGTTGAACATGTTAATAAGGAAGAAACCAGAAAAAAACTAAGGATCTTTTTTTTTTTTTCTTTTAATTAGTTTATGTATCATTTTAGTACATAACCCTAGGTCAAGCCTGTGGAAAATAAAGAAATAATGTGTCAGAATTAGCTTTTGGGTGCCAGCCAGTCTGCACACCCTGCACTGAACTTGCTGGCAAAAAGTGCCAACCAGATTGTATATCTTGGCCTAAAAGGTGAAGGAAATTCTCAT
>NC_051405.1:39752321-39752841 GCF_015228065.2 Penaeus monodon
GTACAATCAAAATACCTATAATTATTTTCTAATGCCATTTTATTCATCTCTTCAGGGAATTCCTGGATTCTACCGTGGAATTACAGCATCTTACTATGGTATCTCCGAAACCGTTATTCATTTTGTTATTTATGAAGCAATCAAGGCAAATCTTGCAGCATATCGGTAAGTCTTTATTATTTCTTATTTTGTGTACCGTTATACATATAGGATTGGCAAGTGGCATTGGCTTGTTTCTCTTAAGGATTTCTTCTAGTAATGAAATCATTTTTTTTTAAATAGGTAAATTGATAAAATAATGATAATTCTCTCTCTCTCTTGCCTGCAGGCAAGGAAACCCAAATCATCGGTCTGCACGTGATTTTCTGGAATTCATGCTTGCTGGGGCGACTTCCAAAACCATTGCCTCTTCAATCTGCTATCCACATGGTAAATACAGAGATTGTTAAATTATTTTGATCAAGGATTCACAGAACCATTTATATTCATTGGATAGTAGATTTCTCTATAAATTGTATTT
>NC_051405.1:39753020-39753268 GCF_015228065.2 Penaeus monodon
TACTCTTATGAGGCATTGTGTATGTTAGTGACAAGCCTCCACTTTAGTGACAGCAATTTAACAAGCAGTCAAAGTTACAGGGTTACAGGAGCAGAGTTTGTATGCCTTGGGAAACATTGGGATGCAGGATACCATAGACTAGCAGGCTATTACTGGAAATGAGAGATGCTATACACTGATATTAAAACATACATATGATCCTTGAACCAGCAACTTGTCATACTTACCTTTGTTAATCCAATGCCACT
>NC_051405.1:39753596-39754299 GCF_015228065.2 Penaeus monodon
GTTAGGTTAACCGTGACACATCACATCTTTCAGAATTGTTTTGTCTTATGCCATTCAACAGTGTTCTCTTCATTGCAGAAGTGGCAAGAACAAGGTTGCGAGAGGAAGGATCTAAATACCATGGCTTCTGGCAGACTCTTGGGCTGGTGCTGCGTGAGGAAGGCTGGGCTGGCCTGTACAGAGGCTTAGCAACGCAGCTCATCAGACAGATCCCTAATACAGCTATCATGATGGCAACCTATGAGGGAGTTGTATATGTGCTTACGAGGTAAGGTTAAAGCTGCAAGCACTTATTTCTGGGTTATTGCCTCCAATTTTCTTTTATAATGAAGTCAATTTTTTCTGTTGAAGTACTATTATTAATTGGACAAATTTTTTGGCAGTGATGTTAATCTCAAAAATCCATATTACTTTGATTAGAGTACTCTTCCTTAGGACACTCTCCTGGAGACTGCCAAATTATGCATAGAAGTTTTACATTAACACCAATAGGAAGATAATAGCTGAAGCAGGGCATCTAAAGCAAGCAGAGTTATAGAGTAATGAAATTCACTTCTGTTGATACATATGTTTGTGTAGTTTATCCCATTATGGGGTGTACAAGTTCAGCCTCTCATCGAGTCAAATGCGATGGAAAATAATAGCAAAACAGCATTGAGGGAGATTCCATTCCAAAAAGAATTGTTTCAGAAGTTGGAGGCTG
>NC_051405.1:39755943-39756392 GCF_015228065.2 Penaeus monodon
ACCACCTAAGTAGGTTGTCGAGCAGTAAATTGTGTGCAGTTTGCTTAAATACCAAAGGGACAAAGGTAACAGGTTAAACCTTTCTTAAATACCCTCTTACCCTTTCTTGGATCATTCTTCTTTTCTTCTCCTTTTTATATTTCCTGAATACATTGTTTTCTCCTTCACATTTTCTACCATTTTCCTCTCGCGTCTACGTCTTTTTCTTCTTGATTCCCTTTTCTCCTTCTCTTCTACTTTCCCATATTATCCTAGTAATACATTCATAGAATTATGTTCTTTGAAGATGTATTATTGCTTTACAAAATTTTGTTCCTCTCTTTCAGGCATTTTGGCGAGACCAACGAATTTTACGAAGATGATGACGAAGACTACACTTATGAAGAGGATGATTAGTCCTTGCTGCTGTTCTAATACAGATTTTCTTGCTATTTGTGTGCTCATATATC
>NC_051405.1:39756433-39756500 GCF_015228065.2 Penaeus monodon
ATAAGTTGTGATCCTCACAATTAATGCTGTTGTTATCACAATCTTTGTAACTACATTATTGTTGTTG
>NC_051405.1:39756665-39756831 GCF_015228065.2 Penaeus monodon
GGGAAAGTACTTGAACTGCAATAGATTTACAATGATGCAGATAGATTTAGGGGTCTAACATAGTGCTATATTGTTTTTTGTTGGTTTTGATTAAAAGCCTGCATCATGTTGCAGCTCTTGGTTTTGTTCAAGGGAAAGAGATTGAATTACCAAGTATTTGTTTGTG
>NC_051405.1:39756938-39757172 GCF_015228065.2 Penaeus monodon
GTATTGAGATTTTGGAATTATAGATGTATTTTTCTGGCTAATAAAGATATTTCAATTTCCATTTTGGTCCATAATTATTTTTTTTAATGGTATTAGAGGATCAACAAGTTTGTACTTGTGTTATTGAATTGGTAGTACAGGCCCTATCTTTTTTTCTGTGTAGTTGTAATGTAGTCTCTTTTTGAGGTGCTTTACCAGTTGTTCCTAATGATAATGGCAACATTGCATAGTGAG
>NC_051405.1:39757212-39757586 GCF_015228065.2 Penaeus monodon
AACACAGAACCTCTTGTGATGATTTCTCAGTGTAATATTTATTTTTACATTGAGTAATTCCCTGTTAACATGGTGAAGATTATTGTTAAGAATGGTTTGCATATCATACGATATACACTAATCTTTGCTGTAGGGAAGTAGTAATGTGAAGGTTTTCAAGTAGATGAGAGGTTTTATCTTAAAATTTTCTTCCCTAGAATGTCTATTCTTGTTTGTGAACATGGTAGATTTTATGCAATAATCTTGAAGTGCCATGTTTGTCTTCTTTCTTCTTATTCATCTTTTATTTTAGACAGATGTTATCGAAGAGACAACTCAAAATTTTGTATATCAAAGCTGAACTTCAATTTAAATGAAGTGCTTATGCAAGTGTG
>NC_051405.1:39757655-39758454 GCF_015228065.2 Penaeus monodon
GCACTGCTATTTATCCAATAGCTTGAGATTATGTGATGATATATGAGAAAACTTTTCTATTTTTTTTCTTTTTATGATCCCTTTTAAAAAGAAACTGCCAGTTTCTGAGTAAGACTATAAGAATATATGCTCGAACACATGTGAATATATCTCCTATCTCCCTTCCTCCCCTCTTTCCTCACTGTCTTCCTTTCAAGATATTAGTCCTCAGAAGGCTTCATAGTCATTGAAAAACCATGAAAAGTTGTTCTGTCTTGATGCATGGAAAATGCTCGCCTATCATGGTGATGAATTTAAGACCAGATGTGCATTGTTGAAAAGGAAATGTAAAGAATCCCCTCACCTTCTCCCACTTCCTGAGAGGGAAATAGATTATGCATTAGCACTTGCTGAAAGAGCAGGTGTGTTTTCCTTGTATCCTCATGTTTCTCAAAATCAAATGCTACTATAGAGGCGTGCCTTTTTTATTGGTATTCAAATCGTAGGATTTTGTACTAAAGACCAAATGTTTACAGCCATAGTTAAAAGAATTTTTTGAAGAGAGAGAGCAAAAAGAGATTGTGATTTGCCAATTGCTAAATATATTCTTTCAGATCTATTATTTTGATTATCATTATAAACTTTTTAATTGCTTGTTCTCGCTTAAACATTGGTCTAGTAAGTACTCCATTTTAGTACATTGGTACTGTGAAATCATATTTGCGATATATAATATCTGTTATGAGAAATAAATATAACCAGGTTCAATACCGTATGGTGAACAATGTTAGTGATAAAAAAAGTTACTAAAACTTAATCC
>NC_051405.1:39758518-39759750 GCF_015228065.2 Penaeus monodon
AGTTCTAGTCGCACAGAGATGTGGCTGTGAATGTGACATAGGATAATAATAATTTAAGTGATAAAGTGTTGAAAATGTTCTGAAATGTCAATATTTTTCATAGATGAGTGTCTTTGTATAAGATATAAATGTTTTGGTTTACATCTGGCTTACTGTAGAGGAGAAAAATAATTTGTTGAAAAAAGTTACTGGTTGTGATTTCAAATAAACATATTAAAGTCCAGCTTTTCAGTATCTCAAACAGATAATTCTGATTGTCATGTGTAAGGAGATAAAAAGTTATGTGAATCATTATTTCACATACCTCTTTATTGTCCCATTTTATCAAAAGTCAGTTTTTCAAGAGAAGCAAACAAAACGCATTAAATAACCTCAGTAATGGAGAGTGATTTTAAGAAAAAGTAAATGCTTAATCTACTAGTCTTTACATAATCAGGATGTTTGTGTACAGGTGTATGATATATGGATGCAATTTTGTATTCTCACAAACTATTCCTAGAATTCTTCTACTTATTTTCTTTATAATATGTATGAATGCAATCATGTGTAGCAATTAAGGAGTGTCTTAGTTACACATTTACTTTGTTTGCTCAACAGTGCAGGTGTAGTGATGATTCCAGTTTAGGTTAGTTATTTATATTTGTGGCTTAACCACTAGAGCTTTGTTCCGGCTAACACAGATCTGACCTGCTCTTTGGAATCTAGCCCAATAGATATATGTTGCAGTAAATAGCACAAGCCTGCTTCAATATTTACACGTAATGTATGTTTATGAAACCCTGCAGATTTGTTGAGATTTACTGTTTGGTCGAACTATTAGCTTCTGGTTAAGCTGAATGCTGGCTGTAAATGTGGTTTCCACGTAGTCTGGAAATCTCTTGGTCCCAGTGAAATTTTGAGGTGAATTACTACTGCAAAAGGATTTATCTAGAGTTTAGGGGTCCTTTTGAAAGTCTTCTGTAATTACAAATCATTAGTTTGTATATATGTTTGTTTTGATATTGTTAGAAAGGGAAGCAATGGAAATGGAAATTAGTAATAACCATGAATTATTATTTTCTAATTTTGGTGAAATAGAAATGTGCACATAGTTATTGCACAAGATGATTATCAATAACTATCAACATTTAGTGAAGGTTTTCCTCTATGGTGTTGTTAGTTTTCTATATTCTCTCTCTCTTTTTATGTAGCGTCATTACAGCTTGCACAAAAAAAAAATCTTGATAAATGTA
>NC_051405.1:39759785-39759984 GCF_015228065.2 Penaeus monodon
TGAATTTATTAATCAATAATCTTCCAGGGTTATAGTGAAAAGGTTAAAGAAAATTCTGTCATATTTTCCTATTTCATCTTTTGTGCATTAAGAAGTGCAGCTGTCTGGAATGCTCAGATGTGTTCTTTAATGAATGTATATTTTCTTTTATTCGTTTTTCATCATTCTTTTAATTTCTTAGGTAATTAATTGTCTGTCC
>NC_051405.1:39760079-39760794 GCF_015228065.2 Penaeus monodon
AAAAGTGATATATTATATAGTACAGTTATATTCAGACATTTTAATTTGGTTGGGCAATTAGTATTGAGAGAGAATAATAGCATTTTTCCTTAAATACTAATAGTGGCCCACACACTGAGCCTTCTCCCAGGGAATTTAATATTGGTTTGCTAACTGAACAATCTTACATGCAGAAATGATACTGTGTAGAAAATTGGTTTAGCTAGCAAATATGTACTCCATATTGTGCAAAGCACTTAGAAACTTTTACAAGTAAAACAAAATTTTAAATTGTCAAGATTTGTACCTGAAATTGGGATGCATTTTCTTTGATTTGAGCTCTCATAATGTTATGCATATAGCTTTGTAAATAGATGTTTATATATTTGTTGACAATGTAGGTTTGTAAAACTATTACAAAAATAAATATACAGTTGATCTTGTTTTTTACTATCATAAATGTCAAATAAATTTATGAACTGTGTGTGTCCTAAATGATTTACAAATTATATTTAAAGCTGACATCATCCAAAGGACTTAATATAACTTTCTTTTTCTCATTTCGTCTCTGAATGTAAAGAGAAATAAAAGAAATGTAGTGATAATATCATAAGTAGTGTTAAAACATATCCCATCTTCTTACCAAGAACTCAGATAAATGATACAAGAATGATACAGATATCCATGATACTGATATTTGAAAAAGAAATCTGCATGAAGTTCATGAATGAATAAA
>NC_051405.1:39761862-39762151 GCF_015228065.2 Penaeus monodon
GGAGTCAAGGGAGTAAAAGAAACAGAAAAATCCTAAGAAACAGAAAACAGAGAGAAGAAGCGTTGCAAAGACAAAAAACAAAATTGCACCTCTTCGGTTACAGCTCATTCCTTATCACCAGGATCGTTGTTTCTAAATCATTTCTCCTTTGGGTTCCCTTAGACAATCAAGGAAACTGAAATGGGAATATATGAAATATTAGATATTAGTCTTTGTTGTTGTAAATGAATGCGATTGTTATTGCAATATTATCATTTGTACCTTGACAAGTGATAACCAATTTTCACTT
>NC_051405.1:39763038-39763168 GCF_015228065.2 Penaeus monodon
ATTCCATAACAGTTCCATGATTTATAACCCTATCCGAGTTAACATGCTACATATATTATTACAACTATGAACGGACTTGAGTACAACACCGAAATGGCCTAACACTGATAAACATTTCCCTTTCCGTTTT
>NC_051405.1:39763226-39763692 GCF_015228065.2 Penaeus monodon
CGTACTTGAGAGGGTCATTTCGAATCCCTTTTCAACGGTATTTCCATCAGCAAATGAAGTTATAAAACACGCCGTTGTCGTTGGGTTAGGTTCTGAGGAGTCGGATTTGATCATGAAGTGAGTTTTGGAAGTCAGATCGTCACAGATCACTCTGGAATAAACGAGGAACAAACAAGATTAGAATGGTTTTGCATACTGCGATGTATCAGGCCGTAAGGTAATCCTAATATACATGTTAACACACATGAAAGAAACTGAAACACACCCACAGTTGTAAGGCAAAATACTTTCCATCTTAGTATGCTGTATTGCGTCTGTAATTCACGCGAATGTGTTTTTCAGGTGATTATACGTGTTGTTATTCAAATACACATACAGGAAAGTATTCTTTATATGAAGCTATTTTTCCTGCAAACACACATGAAAATATTATACAAGGAAGCATATATGGGGTTATTATTCATGT
>NC_051405.1:39763738-39763901 GCF_015228065.2 Penaeus monodon
GCCTTTCCATTCAAACCAAAAATATTTAGATACAGTACGCGTCGTAATTATTGTCAGACGAGTCGATAACCAGCCGATCTTGCGCGCAGTTGGTTGCCGTGAAGATCTTGTCACCAGAATTGAAGCCGAAGGAGATAGTGCCAACATCCTGAAGCTGTTGTAA
>NC_051405.1:39764332-39764457 GCF_015228065.2 Penaeus monodon
ACCAAGGTAGAAGGAATACATCAGGCAACTCGATAAAAGATCGTAACCGTCGGAAAAGACCGCTCTGGTCAAGGATAATCGTTGCGTATCAAAATTTGTGCTCTTCAGGCAAAGCCCCCCCCCCC
>NC_051405.1:39764488-39764811 GCF_015228065.2 Penaeus monodon
GATACTCTGCACAGAACCTAATATACGAGTACATTCTACATCTGGTATTTTAAGTATTAATAAAACCAGGCTAAAATGCTCAATAATCCTGTTAACCCACCAAAGCCGACTGGCAAAGGAATCTCTCCACACAATTCTGACACATATCAACATAACATTGTCTTGTGAAATATTATACAGTTTTCACAGAAAGAAATTTCCCGATCAGTAGTGATACACAGCATTTCCCCATTTCACTTTGTTTTGTACATACCTTAGCCGCCATTTCCGACGATTACGGCCTATGCGACACCTCTTTCATGCAGATTTATACTTGTATTTGT
>NC_051405.1:39764970-39765938 GCF_015228065.2 Penaeus monodon
AAACAGGGTTTTGGTACCGTCGGAAAAGACGGCACTTGTGTCAGAATATAAATTCCATCAAAGAAAGGCCGAAGGCAGTCTTTACTTACATCAATGGTCAAGTTACAAAAAGATTTGGTTCCTGTACAGAATACTAGGAAGCAACAATAATTTATTGGATTTCACCAAACATTTTGCATTTGTTATAATCAAACATTATAGCACCACTCGTATATTTCCTTGTCCTATGAAACTGCCCACTAGGGAAGCACAAGGTACAGTGTGATACAAGAAAAGCAACACTAGACCGAAAAAGGAAAGCTAACCAAGCTCAAGAGGAGAAGAATGTTCTCGATATGCATATGTTCTAACATGTGCCTTGTGCTCCTTTATCCAGAATATATGAAGGGTTAATATGTATTAACTTGTGAATTCAGTTAGATAGTGGGAAACAAATGCTATTGCTGTTTTGCAATCATAGTAATTAAAAAACCCTAAGAATTATTTTGGTTCTCTTTTGTGAAAAAAAACACTGTAACACCAATTCCGAATTAAGCATTATAAAAGGTAATGCCATAGGCATTCATTCTAATATTTTGCCGCGTTTGTAAAAAGGAAAGAAAGAAAAAAAGTTTTATATTCATACCAATGCCTAATAGCAGGAAAGTCTGCTATGTCAATAATAGGGATCAATTATCTTTGCTCCCTTTTACTGTTGGTGCTTAAAGTTATAATGGGGCTGATTCTCTGAAAGTTTTTTTTTTTTTCTCTCTCTCTCTTTCTTTGATATTGAGGATGGTCTTGATTTCCCTTCTGGGGTATGGCCCTTCACTTTATAAATCATCTCCAGATTCTAGCCACAGATCAGCAGTCTTAATAAGGATGATTACTATTGTAATGCTGAGAGTTGGGTAAGCGAATAACATGTGCAAAGAAAAGATATTACTAACGCCTCCCCAGGGGGTGCGCCTCCACGTTAAGAATCACTG
>NC_051405.1:39766178-39767683 GCF_015228065.2 Penaeus monodon
CTGAATGCTTGGATCGGGATATCTTGCCTAAGAAAGGAAGCAGGACAAGATGTCCTAGAAAAGAGCTGCCACAAACAGGTTACAAGGCCGCATATCAACCCCACCTGCTGTTTGAGATTGGCATACCACAATATGCAGTCCTGAGTTTGTGATTAGTATTATCGACATCACTCTCCCTGGAAAATAATAAGAGTATATCATATTTCATACATCTGGAAAAGTATTTCCTTGATCTTCTTCCTGAGTTGATTATTCTATAACTCTGAACAGTGAATACCTGTGATGCAGACATTATTATTCTGGGATTTAACGAGTAGCAACATGTATTTTAAGGGTATGGATAAACTAAAGGGTCGTCTTTATACTTAAGTGAGTAATCGAAGGCAAAATTGCAATCATGAGGACAGTGGCAGGTAGATGCCTTGGATCCTGCCACATCGCCCTGCAACCCTGTACTCATGCAATCTAATCCATTATGATTTTGCCAAAATCACTCTCATGCTTGATTTTAAGGCACCCGCAAATGGACTATAAGCCGACACTCCAATTCTTATATTGCGTTGTTTTTAGTAAAAATATAACCCTCAAAGATGATGATTTTTCTCTTTATGATTGAATCCTTTCAAAGTGCTCCTGTTTTGCCCTGTAGTTCTTCGAATTTTCCTCTCGGGAGGTTTTAATGGGGGCGAATAACGCGTGCACCATTGCTCTAGAAATATGACCATTACTGAAAAAAATCATGTTCGCCACCGAATTGTCGTCGTTCAGATTTTAATTTGGAAAGAGGAAGGCTGTTACAAACTTTAAGTACTTTTTGGACTTTTGCTGACAGTGTGGGGACATGACGCAGTAATTGGTTGTTTGCTTTGCTCTTGTTTATTCTTGTGCATATAGACATCATAGCAAGCGTCTAGGATAACGGACTTCTTCAAGGAGTCACATGCAAGCCAGACTTGAACTGCGCATGTTTTTAAAAAAAGTTGAATTTCTTAACGATCTTCTAGTGTTTCCCCCTTGATTTTTCGTTACACACAGGCGAGCTTTGAAGCTGAAGTTAGACAAACATTAATTAAAAATTTTGTGAGTAGCACCCAAAGGTGTTCCCAGCCAACGCTTTAAGCTGGAACCTTCTGCTCAGACATACTGGTCATATGTCGCTAATGAGACATGGTATATCAACTTTTTCCATAAGCTTCTATTTCGGTGCCATCCAAGATGCTACATTTGTTTTTTATGGGGTCGTTCAGACGCTGAACAGGAGGGGGAGGATGCGTCAGCACTCACGTTTATTATGTTAGCCTTTATATGCTTTGGTAGCATTATCAACTGCAATAATCTCTTATTCTTATTAGCTAAAGAAATAATATAAGAAAAAAACAATAGTTTCACCATTGCTTGGAATTTTAAGTCGTTATAATCGTTACAGTTTTGCTCATGTTATTGATCTGGAGGTTGCTGAAAGACTTCTTCCTGAATAATGCGATTTTCAGAAAAGAAAGACTGGT
>NC_051405.1:39767888-39768100 GCF_015228065.2 Penaeus monodon
GTCCATTCCAGTGTTTATTTGTACTCACCTCAACGAAGAGACAGCAAACACAACCGTCCGGATAATTGGCAGGATAGTTGGGGGATAACCAGGTTTCGGTGCCGGTTGTGGACGGATAATTGGCTAGACTGACAATTATGGTCCTGTTACATGATCCACAAGCGCTCAGGACTGAAAGAACATGATGGAATGTACAGTGTATCAGTATAATA
>NC_051405.1:39768532-39768775 GCF_015228065.2 Penaeus monodon
ATTCTATCTTAGGGGACTGTACAAATACTATTCATCGCCTCACCTGTGCACGTAAACCCATCACCAGTATAACCCGTCTTGCACGTGCAAGTGTAGCTGCCGTCCGTGTCCGTGCAGTCGGCATTGACGTCACATCCGCCGTTATTCGTTAGACACTCGTTGATGTCTAAAAAGAACGATCATTTTCTTATGTATATGAAAAAACTGGGTAAACTGCCTAACTAACGAAATTCACAATGCAAA
>NC_051405.1:39769269-39769721 GCF_015228065.2 Penaeus monodon
CATTTGGTTAAAAGCCAAATACTTACTAGTGCAGGTAGTAAATCCATCCCCAGTGTATCCTGTTTTACAAACGCACGTGTAACTTCCGACTGTGTCGATGCAATCTGCGTTGACGTGGCAGCCTCCGTTGTTTGTTAAACATTCGTTGATATCTGTATAAGAATTACACCTGAATTAAAGTATAAATTTTGGACAATCTGAAATTGAAATTATTTATGATTTGCTGGTATTGCAAAATTATTTATGGATAACCACAAAAGTAATTTTGTGGCCGGGAATCGATGGACTGAACATTAAAACAGACACAGATACATGTATGGCTGATTCAACCCTTCATAAAATTGGACATATTTAATATATCTAAATTTAATGAAAGAATCTAATCTTGACTCTAAGCATTTATTTGTGAACTACATTCCTCTGGTGTTGTACAAACAACACATATATATCTA
>NC_051405.1:39772767-39773167 GCF_015228065.2 Penaeus monodon
CTACATTTGGTTAAAAGCCAAATACTTACTAGTGCAGGTAGTAAATCCATCCCCAGTGTATCCTGTTTTACAAACGCACGTGTAACTTCCGTCTGTGTCGATGCAATCTGCGTTGACATGGCAGCCTCCGTTGTTTGTTAAACACTCATTGATATCTGTTTAAGAATGGTATTTAAATCTAAATTAAATAATAAATTTTGGAAAGATTGATGGAATAAGTAATTTGTGTCCGGGAATCGATGGAGTTCGGACAAATGGAGTGAAACTAAAGAACTAAAAATCAAAACATGCGTAGAAAGGTATGGCATTGGTTCAACCTTTCGATCTAAAATGCTTCGAAGCATTTATTTATGAACTAATTCCTCCGGTGACTTACTGTCTTTGGAAAAATGTACTCTTT
>NC_051405.1:39773318-39773499 GCF_015228065.2 Penaeus monodon
CGAACATTCCTGGTTCAAGGTAATACTAGGACACTTACTGGTGCAGGTAATATATCCATCCCCAGTGTATCCTGTTTTACAAACGCACGTGTAACTTCCGTCTGTGTCGATGCAGTCTGCGTTGACGTGGCAGCCTCCGTTGTTTATTAAACACTCGTTGATATCTGTATGAGATGATAGA
>NC_051405.1:39774360-39774506 GCF_015228065.2 Penaeus monodon
ATTGCCCACAATCCGTTACCTTCTTTGGCCATAATTCGTTACCTTCTTTGGCCACAATTCGTTACCTTCTTTGGCCACAATTCGTTACCTTCTTTGGCCACAATTCGTTACCTTCTTTGGCCACAATTCGTTACCTTCTTTGGCCA
>NC_051405.1:39774981-39775819 GCF_015228065.2 Penaeus monodon
ATATATAAGCAGGCAGACAGGGGAGCTTATGAATAATCTTAATAACATCGAATATTGCCTTGTTCATTATAAGACATGCGCAAGATAAACCCAATAAATCCATATTCACTAGAGCTTTATGGTTAGATACTTACTAGTGCAGCTAATGACGCCATCCCCGGTGTATCCTGTTTTACAAACGCACGTGTAACTTCCGTCTGTGTCGATGCAATCTGCGTTGACGTGGCAGCCTCCATTGTTTACTAAGCACTCGTTGATATCTGTGTCGAGATTTTATAAGTGTATTTTTTACTACTTAAATTTACATTCTTTCCCGCAACGCACCCCCCTTCACACACACACATAATATCGGAAAATATATGGTACTTAAAATCAGTTTATGTAAACAACTTTGTATCTTTTCAATAGTGTGCAATATATATTTTACGCGTTTTCTCAAGTGCAAGAGAAATGTTCAGGGATTTATTATGGACTGACTTTACTCATTTTTATGATGATGAAATTCTGTATGTTATAACTATAGATATGAAAGCCCGGTCAACTGATGGACGTAATAAGATGTAATATGTTTCAAAACTAATTCAAAGAAAATGATTTTGATAATCCTGAAGATAATATAAAAAAATAATAATAACATACTTGTACAGCTAATATAGCCATCCCCGGTATATCCTGTTTTACAAACGCACGTGTAACTTCCGTCTGTGTCGATGCAATCTGCGTTGACGTGGCAGCCTCCGTTGTCTACTAAACACTCGTTGATATCTGATTAAAAGCAAATTATCAAGTGGTATATCTCACATGACTTTCCCCTATCTCTTTTTTTCTGTATCCCTTG
>NC_051405.1:39775861-39776123 GCF_015228065.2 Penaeus monodon
AACCAACCGTACCAAAAAAATAGGAGACCAATAATAATATTGAATAATCTGAATAATTAAGAACATGTTTCAGAATTTCATGGTGTTCTAGTAAAGACATGAGAGGCTCAAAACAAGAGGCTCATAGCATCATCCTAAATTCCCTTATATAGGGAGGGAAAATAACATATCTGTAAGAGGACAGAACACATATGATTCGAAATGCTAAATTATTGTCATAATATTTTTTTTTCAGTATTTTTTTAAGAAAGTGCTCGTCTTA
>NC_051405.1:39776456-39776572 GCF_015228065.2 Penaeus monodon
ATAGTTGATTAGATACCTACTATCGCAGATAATAACCCCATCACCGGTATATCCTGTTTTACAAACGCACGTGTAACTTCCGTCTGTGTCGATGCAATCTGCGTTGACGTGGCAGC
>NC_051405.1:39776801-39777113 GCF_015228065.2 Penaeus monodon
ACTTACTAGAACAATCAATGATTCCATCTCCTGTGTATCCCGTTTTACAAACACACGTAAAGCTGCCACCAACGTCAATACACTCTGCATTAACATGGCAGATATCGTTGTTAACTCCACATGCTACGGGACCTGTTAAAAAATTGGATGACAAATATGGAGAAAAAAAAATTATCATTTATACATGTATGTGAAAGTGTAATAATAGTGTGTGTTTGTGTGTTTAATTAACAATATCATGATCCGTAAAATGGCACTAGTGGAAAATAATTCATAAAGACATATGCAAAGTTCCATCAGTGAGGAATTTAT
>NC_051405.1:39777158-39777243 GCF_015228065.2 Penaeus monodon
CACGAGTGGACAGATAAGCAAGGATGTAATCAATGAATCAATCCGTTTCCAGCCACGATAGCCTTTTACACAGGCTTGTCACCAG
>NC_051405.1:39777611-39777875 GCF_015228065.2 Penaeus monodon
TCATGAAAATTACGAGACAATATAAAAAAGTAGGGACAGCAAACATCCATAATGAATAACAACCTTTAGAGTGAAGCACGTAGTAATGAATAGTCTTATCATCACTGGAAATGGATCTACATTTCCTTAACAGACGAGCATTCTCAGAAATTAAAGAGTACACATTCCTAAAATGAGTTTCAAGAGTCAGCTTAAAGATCTATGTTTCCCCAAGCAGTTTAAGTAAGCCGTGAGATCTTACTGAATGCTAGTTAATTATGATAA
>NC_051405.1:39778139-39778406 GCF_015228065.2 Penaeus monodon
GCAACAGACATTAGCTGTCAGGTAATGGAGATATTCATACTTGCAGGTGTTGTAGTGGTTATGATATTCGAGTCTGTAGTCGGAACTGTAGCGGTGGTCGACACGCATGTTGTGTTTGGAACTTTGCAGTAGCACTTTCTTCCCTCTATCACGTAAGTTTCGATCATGAATCCGGGATCCTGAGGCGACCGAGACAATTGATATTTAATGGTGTCTCATGCGGAGAGAGCGGAGAAAAATAAATAGAAAAGGAGGTATTTTCCTTTC
>NC_051405.1:39778587-39778660 GCF_015228065.2 Penaeus monodon
TTTTTATTGATCCCCACTCTTGAAAATTTAAGTGGAAATTACGAGTCATGTATATTGATTGAAAAAAAGACAC
>NC_051405.1:39778836-39779944 GCF_015228065.2 Penaeus monodon
GTAATCTCATTATAGAATAAAAATTAAGAAGAATATTTAAGGTACGAGGATGTGCTACAAATATGCAGAATGAAAAGGAATGTTATCTTTATTAAAAATAATCTCTTTATCTAGTAGTGGTGATTACATTGTCCACACATGGCCCCTCCTCTGCCCATGGACGGTCACACATTTTCTTACACATTCACATGCCTTTTTTTACATACACACTCATACTGACTTGAAGTGTGTGTTTGAGAATGCGTGGTCGTCCATAGACAGGCAGAGTGGCCATGCATGTTTTCCATCCCCCCTCCCCCCACCCTAAAACGACTCTTTGGAAAAATAAACAAGGCAGGTTTGGACCTCCACGAGCCTACAGAGACTTCCAAAACTTGACTGAATCTGTAACAGCCTTCATCACTTTTTCTTTTTACGGCCAACTATTTCTTGACAGTTCTTTTCAGCTCCTTGCCATTTTGCGAGCCCCCAACCATGCTATTTACTAAAGACCCTTTAACAATTTGCTGATTCCCACTCGACCCTAAAGCTGATCGTTGGAGCTCGAAATTAACTCTGAGATCCCCTCGACTAGCTTCCTTCCTTACCAAATTACTGGCCCATGCATTATATTTTTCAATGAAGGTCTCAGAGGCGCCTCGGTTGACAACGGAGAGCAGTTGTACCACCAATAGGGCTATGAAGTTCCTCATCCTTTTAGTAGACCAGCTCTGGAAGTATAGATAAGAATATAAGAATAACAGCACTAATAATGACAATCACATCATATATATATACTAGCCAGATCCGAGGTAATTCTACGGGAAAAGGGGGACATGCTTCTCTTTGTCTTTAACCCTCCTCTTTCTGCCTCTCGCCTCCCCTCTCCTTTTTCCGTTGCCTCTGCCTTTCCCAGTCCCGCTTGGCCACCCACTCCCAATCCCATATTTTCCTTGTATCTATTTCTCTCCTCCCACCTTTATCCCATCCCACGTCTCTCCTCTTCTTCCTTGAAATTCCCCCATCTCATGCGCTCCCTTATCCCATTCCCTCCCTCCCCTATTCCCCATTTCTTTCCGAGACGAGTCTCCCCTTCCCCATGCACACCCTCTTGTCCTCTTTAAGTCCC
>NC_051405.1:39780618-39781279 GCF_015228065.2 Penaeus monodon
AGCTTTTTCCAACGTTTTTATTTCCATTTATTAATTCTTTTATGTCTTTACCAAGAGAATTACCAAGGGCACTCTAATTCTTCAACGAAAACGACCCTTATAGCATCGATATCCTTTCCTATAAGGTCACACACGAAAGGCCACAAACAGATTACCTTTTTTGAGAACAGCAAAGCAGGAAGCTCCAATAAATCTTATTTCGGTCTGATTTCAAGTGGTTCTCGATGAGCTCTTCTTTCCGTGCCAGCGAGTAAAAAAAAAATCAACTTGTGGTTCGGAGTGCCACGCGGGGAGTGCCATGTGGGGCCAATATTAGGCTCTTTTCTGCAGGTGAGGCGTGTGGAGTGTCGAGTAAGCAAGTCGACAACTTATCCTGTAATCTACATTCCATTAGCAAAATTTCGGTGCAAAAAAAAGGGTCGGAGAGTAAGAAAAAAAGGAACATTTAGTTTCTTTGAAAGCATCGCAAGGGATTTCCGGTCTTCTTATCTTAGGGTATAGGGTCCAATATACGATTTGAATATTCATGAGGCTTCATTTGTCCTTTGCTCATTACTGAAGGATTTACAAATGAAACAAGTTCGTAATGAGAAACTAAGAAATATATAAATGATAATATTATGGTTATAACCATGATTATCACGATTATTAGGACAGTTTG
>NC_051405.1:39781478-39781771 GCF_015228065.2 Penaeus monodon
ATGACTACTTCGGTAGCTTATAACTCACGCAACAGATACTCTCTGGCTGCTCTACTAAATACTTCAAATGCTTTTCCAAATCTTGCCGATCCACCAAGATGCTTGTACTTTCATTTCCTTTAACAACACCCGCGTAAAAGACGTTGCCGATCTTGCTCAATCAAGTAATACCTCCGTATCTGTTATCTTTGATACCTTTTATATCTTGTACAACTGCACATTACATGCACTCCTCAAACATGGCTGCTAATCTTGTCTTCCAGTTAACCTTGAATATGTTAAAGTTCATAATG
>NC_051405.1:39781808-39781977 GCF_015228065.2 Penaeus monodon
CACCTTAGACGAGTAACAATAAAATCGTATTTGTAATTGGTTCTGCCTTTTATAACATCATTTTGGGTGTTGTAATTGGTTAATATGTAAACATTTACTACGGTGTCAAATCCGTTTACGTATGGCACATCGAAGATAGAACAGTAACTTGAATATTCAGCACAGTGTG
>NC_051405.1:39789231-39789990 GCF_015228065.2 Penaeus monodon
CGATATCAGTGCATTTTTTCGATAATGTTGAGTTATAGATTTTGTGTAAACTTCAGGAAAAATAAAAGACGTTTGGATAGTTCTTATGTTGGTATTGCCGTAGTTCCCCCACTGGGCTATAGTGCAGTGATTAATCGGCTGATTTAACAAAGGATTCGAAGATTGGTTGAACCGAAATTTCTGAACGTCATTGTTCATAAGTTAAGAGGTGGTGAATTAAAAAAGAAAAAAAGAAAATACAACTTCAACAATGATTCTGCTACTGTTTTTAGATATAAAGGAGAATTAACATCCACTTGGGTGTTCTAATAAGTACAAATGGTTTTATTCGGATATTTATGCAATTTTACATCACCTGAAAGACGAAAACTAGTCCAATATCCATGGCCAGAGGTGCAAATAACGATAATGTAATGCATATGATCTCTCTTTTGCTTTTGTGAGTTATATTTCATCGTCACTTCACCCAGTCTATATATTGCCGAATACTTGTTGTATATATCAACATAAATCTGTCGCTGTATATAGGTGTATACATAAGGAAAGCAAGGGCCACGAATTGGAATTTGTGTTTCCATTCCACATAATCGTACGATGTGTTCCAAAACCATACAGTGTTCCTTCTCCGTCAGCTTTTTGGCGAAGCATTAGATTCTTTGGATCTACTTCACCACTCCTACATGGTCTGGACTGTAATGAAGGAAAGGGAAAACATGTTAATACAGTGATGGATGTATAACACAACCTGAAAAAATCACG
>NC_051405.1:39790331-39790421 GCF_015228065.2 Penaeus monodon
AGATTAAAGAACCTTGATGTACAATACAAAAAAAATTGCTGTCTTTAAAAAAAGAGTAGAAAAAAATGCATCAATATTTAAAACTGAGGC
>NC_051405.1:39793053-39793234 GCF_015228065.2 Penaeus monodon
AGCTCATACCCCTTGTCCTTACCGATCCCGAATCCCATTCTTTGTTTCGTGGTCTTTGATTGCTTCGTGCGCTACGGACGCCTAGACCAGTGTATCGCTGGGTGCAATATTCCTCCGGAAACTTTCATTGTAATGTTCAATAAATATCAGTTTATTTTATGAAAGTCCTTCCAACCGTATT
>NC_051405.1:39793451-39793756 GCF_015228065.2 Penaeus monodon
GGATATCATGGACCACGTAAAAAGCATAGAGGATCACGAGCGCGACAATGCGCTCATTTTCCTTTTTTTTTTTACCGATGGGTAATTTTTTCTCCTCTTTGAAAGACTTACACCACACAGTCATTTTGAAGCCCTTCTCCACAGCGCAGTTGTCGTCGCAGGAGGACACGAACGTAGCAGTGAAACTCAGTGTTGAGGTGATGCTGGAGGACATCATGTATCCCTGTTCGTTGCCCAGGACGCAGATGTGTCTGTCAAGGGAAATGCAGTCATGCCTCAACTAAGGTTTTGATAGGCGGGGTGGG
>NC_051405.1:39793911-39794238 GCF_015228065.2 Penaeus monodon
AAGAGGCTAGCTGTACCAGTTTCCTGACGACTGCGAAACTGCTCGTCAGGATGATTAATAAAATTCTTAATTTTCATCATTACATTCATTTACATTTTACCGACAAATTAACACAGGTTTATCAACATCTTGAAAGAATGTAAATAAAGGCAAGTATTTAATTCAAAACAATGAAACACTAGAAAAAAAATGGTTACATACTTATCGTTCACATTTTTTATGTCTCCAGTAATTAGCAAGTAGTCAATCAAACAATTGGAATCGGTGAAAATCTTGTCATCAGATTCGAAACTAAGTTGCACGAACCCCTTTCCTTTGAGCTAAAAA
>NC_051405.1:39795531-39796207 GCF_015228065.2 Penaeus monodon
AGGATTGTGTTTTCCTTAACCGAAACACGCATATACGCGGGTGTATATTATATGATACTCACAGTGAAGGTAAATGTACAAGTGCAACCATCAGGGTACTGTTCAGGATAGTTTGGCGTTAACCAAGTAGTGGAGTAAACAGTACCATTGCTGGGAAATTGACTTGTTGTCACTGTTAGCGATTTGTCACAAGCTCCGCAGTCTGTAAACGAAAACATTTCGCATAATATAGAGCTACATTAATTGCTTTTTTAATGGTATGTATTTTTTTTTTATAAGATATTCGAATATTTATACTCATAAAGCTTTTCATGAAGATGTCTCATCAAGGTTATTTTTTCACCCGCCTAAGCTTAATGTTTGTGTACTGTGATAAAGCATGCCATTTAACTATAACTTTTTCTCTTTCTTAGTACTTTTCTTACATCTTTATATCGGACCTCTATTTGTTTTTCTGTTCTTGTTTTTTTTTCTTAACGACCCGACTGTACTTTCTGTCACGTAAGTAAGAATGTCAGTTCAGAGCCAGCTCTTGAGTCATTTTTACCGACAAGGGCACCTGAAGCGGTCTTCCATAATTGCAAAGTAATTATCCACGTCAACGAAATGAAAATTATACAGATAGGTTAAAGATCATGCAGTTTCGGTGTTTTGCAATTAGATAATTATTATCATT
>NC_051405.1:39796921-39797371 GCF_015228065.2 Penaeus monodon
ATGCTTGGCAATAGGCGTACTCGTTCGCCGACGCCGGCGGCAGCCCTGGGAAGAGCTTTCTTCTCTTTTTTTGGCTGCTGGAGGCCCCCAAGTTCGTTCACTTTGAGTGGGGGTCGTTGGTCGTAACAGCCATACGTGAGATTGTGATCTCACGTATGGCTGGGAGCAATCCTCGCTGTTGCGATCGCCACCGGTTCGCAGTAGAGCACCGCGCAAATAAGCACTTGGTGTCCCGTGCGCTACCGCCTGCCCTTGAAAAGGTTTTACAACAATTTTGTCGATATGTTGGCGAATTTTCAAAAGGCTTCCAAATTCCGCTCACGAAAAATATCGAGTAGGTGTTGACGCTGTCCAACATCACGTGGGGAGAGCCCACTCGTGTGAAGGACTGCCTCGTGCGCGGGTATACCAACCAAGTCCCTCTGATGTGCATTGTCTGGTCCGTGAAAC
>NC_051405.1:39797781-39798688 GCF_015228065.2 Penaeus monodon
CATTGAAAAAAGTCTCGAGCGCTGACCACTGACCAACGGAAACGGATGCTGTAAAAGGCGCAGTCCATCAGTGTTTCCATAAGCCTACCGCATTCGATACTGTACTAAATAATGCACAATATATCAGTTACCACGTGATTTCAATACGTATACTATCAATTGCATCATTCATAAGGCGTATTCTATCTAAACAATGCACAAAATATCAGTTACCATGCGATGTTAATACGTATTGTATTAATTGTATCATTCATAAGGCGTAGTGTATCGATCGCTATGTGAGACATAACGCTTGAAATTATATATAAGGCTATGTATCCCGTATCATATGAAGCTTAACGCATCCTTTAGTATATAAGGCATGGTGCATCAGTTTACTTATAGTGTAGTTCCTTAGTTTAATTAATTATAGAGTAGATACTTACAACTATATTGATTTACTAATGATACTCACAGTCCACAGTTGTAGTTGATGTTGTTGAAGTTGATGTTGTTGTTTCTGTTGTAGATGTAGATGTTGTGGTAGAAGTGGATGTAGATGTTGTGGTAGAAGTGGATGTTGATGTGGTGGTAGAAGTAGATGTAGATGTTGTGGTAGAAGTAGATGTAGACGTTGTGGTAGAAGTAGATGTAGATGTTGTGGTAGAAGTGGATGTAGATGTTGTGGTAGAAGTAGATGTTGATGTGGATGTAGAAGTGGACGTTGATGTCGTAGTTGAAGTAGACGTAGAGGTTGTGCTTGTAGACGTTGTAGAGGTGGTAGTGGCAGTCGTCGTGGTAGATGTTGTAGTTGATGTAGTTGTTGTTGGCGGTGTTGTGGTCGTAGTGGTTGTTATTTCAGGGACCTTGCAGTAGCATCGCCTTCCATCCAGCACAGTGGGTTGGATCATAAAACCTGGCAACTGTC
>NC_051405.1:39803748-39803916 GCF_015228065.2 Penaeus monodon
GATCGGCGCTCCAAATGTCATATTTTTCTTGGAAGCTCAGGGAGTGGCTGCCTCCAACCACTGCAAGGAACAGCAACGACGCAAGGAATTTTCCCATCTGTTAAAAAACAATGAAAAGAAATATTGAATGTTTAAACACACATCTGTGTGCGTGTGTGTTCTATGTAT
>NC_051405.1:39805156-39805255 GCF_015228065.2 Penaeus monodon
ACTTTCACAGAAAACTTTTTTTACATATTTTGACTAAATTATAAAAATTTTTTTATTTTATTTTATAAAGGTGTATTATGTTATAGTATATGATAAAAT
>NC_051405.1:39808191-39808446 GCF_015228065.2 Penaeus monodon
GTATACAGATTTGCATTTTGGGAATATTTTGGGCATATAGTAAAAAATAGGCAAAAAGGAATACGATAAAGACAATGGACCCCAAAAAAGATAGATATCGAAAACCCCCGTCATCGACGTCCCAACCCCAAAAAAAAAAAAAACGGAACTGTACCTTGTTTTTGTATATTTCCCGTTTAAACTCTTCAAGGGGGGGGACCCAACTACTGAATCCTGGAAAATCGAGACTTCAATCATTTTCAATCTGTGTTGATC
>NC_051405.1:39808522-39808967 GCF_015228065.2 Penaeus monodon
GGTTCACCGGTGTCATAAAAAAAGTTTTTGGGGAGTTGTTAAGTTTTTTTTTCCTCTCCTTTGCTTAAAGCTGAGAGAGTTACCCCACTCCTGCCAATGCAAAATGCCCCCTCACTAGGGTTTTGATCACAAACTGGTCGGAAAACACCGGGTACACTTAATACATTACAAAATTTTGATAATTTTTCAGATACTCGAACATTAACTTTAATTTAAAGGGTTTTTCAAATTAACATATGATTTTCTCGTAATACAGTTTAAGAATCCAGCTAAGATCGTTTCTTTTTTCCTTTTATAAGGAATCGTGGAAATTATATGATGCGGAAAAGCAAAATATCAAACTGACGTAATTTGGCCACTGAAAAAAGAAATCAATAAATATTTCAGCAATAATGACTCATTGCGACATAAGTGAGTACACATTAAGTTGAAATGATGTAATGAA
>NC_051405.1:39811675-39812001 GCF_015228065.2 Penaeus monodon
TATTTATAATTTTAATATAAATATAATATTATAATATTATGTTTTAAAATAAAAAAAAGAAATAAAATAAAAAATAGGATATTAAGTGTAATAAGGAAAATATAAATATTTTAAATTTTATATAATAAATTAAAATAAAAATAAGAAATAATATATATAAATGTAAATATAAAAAAAATATATAAAAAAATATAAAAAAATGAGAAGATAAAAATAGTAAAAAAATTACATAAACTATATTATATAAAAAATATAATATATAATTTTAAAAAAATAATATAGAAAATTTTAAAATTAAAAAAAAAAATAAAATTTAATAAATAGTA
>NC_051405.1:39818637-39818748 GCF_015228065.2 Penaeus monodon
TGTGCCGTACGTTCAGACCACCTCCAAAGGGCCCCAATATGTGCCGGACGAACAGACTACTTACGGATAGCCCCAGTATGTGCCGGACGAACAGACCCAGTATGTGCCTGA
>NC_051405.1:39819817-39820051 GCF_015228065.2 Penaeus monodon
ATAAGATAATACTACATACAGACAGCATGGTCCATACAAACAAACAAATTCATAATGATTTAATGGGCTAAATGTTTTTGGTTCCAACTCAATTCTTTTAAAGTTTGGCATAACGAAGACTAGGGAAGAAAACCAAAAAGCTGAATTAGAGAATATATTATCACGGTTATCAGAGGACCAGCAGAGAAGAATGCAGATGGCACAGGAAGTGGGGGCATCCAACTGGCTCACGGC
>NC_051405.1:39822207-39822752 GCF_015228065.2 Penaeus monodon
TTTTCACGTATGCACACACCATACGACGATTTTCACGATTTGTTTCCGAGTTGTGTTCGCTCATTTTCCTTTAACTGATATTTCCTTTCTCTACGTAAATCTTAGTATCGCTGAATAATAAAGGTTATCGGTAAATCGCAGATAGCTTTGTAAGTTTACAAATCGTTCCTTCCAAAACTGGGATCGCTAGCGCCTGGTTTATGACAACTGCAGGCGGAATGGAAACCAAATCTGCATTCTTTATAATTCGTTGCTGAAAGCCATGGTAAATGCAGACTTAAATGACATTAAGAAAATTTACGGATACACAATAACGCTCCCTCTGACTTTAATGATAAAGGAAATGATGAAAGTAACAACGATGAAAAATACTAAGATCAAGAGAGAGAAAAAAGTGGAAAAAAACAGTAAATTTATTATCCGTTATTACGATTTTAATCTTAGGCTGCTGCCAAGGTGTTGCCTTTTGGTAGGTTTGCTCACTAGACACGTAGTAAATAGGATTAATGAATGAATGGCTTTTGACGTATGTGATTAGTGAAAGA
>NC_051405.1:39822792-39822872 GCF_015228065.2 Penaeus monodon
TTTCTATTGTCAGGGAGTTGAAGTGTTTAGAGCTGATATATATTAACGGATATGATGATTAATGTAGTTACTGATTTATG
>NC_051405.1:39822912-39823056 GCF_015228065.2 Penaeus monodon
TGTGTGCGTATCTGAAAAGAGGGATATTAGTTAACATTGACATGGAAACAGTGACGATTAGCATAATACTACAATTTTTCTTCTCAAAAATACATTTTCATCATAATTACCTCATCAGTCACCGAGTCACCGTCTCCTTTCTTT
>NC_051405.1:39823173-39823275 GCF_015228065.2 Penaeus monodon
AGTTCCAAGTGACGGCCTACGTAAACATCGGCTTTACATCAGGGGATCGCATAAACGAATCAAATGGCTCTTCAGGTGACCACCTAGTTCACTCTGGATATA
>NC_051405.1:39824142-39824352 GCF_015228065.2 Penaeus monodon
TTCCTTTCCTTAATTTGTCTATTTTCTCTTCCAGTTACTTCAGCCTGAGATTTCCTTCGGAGAGCGTCCAGCCCCTTGAAATTGGACAAATAAGTTATGTTATATTTTGCATGAATATCAAGCAGTATTTTCCAGGACAGTGTAGCGATGAACACTATATTATGAACTTGTAAAACCAATTGTACTATGTACACGGAGAAGTTTAAGGCT
>NC_051405.1:39824446-39824551 GCF_015228065.2 Penaeus monodon
CTTAATTTTGAAGAAAAAAAATAGTTATTCTTCATTTCACAGAAAACCGTCAACAGAAAATCATTCAACTTCTTAACTATACATTATGGGAGCATCAAATTACTA
>NC_051405.1:39825301-39825507 GCF_015228065.2 Penaeus monodon
TAAAATAAAATATCCATATATGTTGCATTTCACTCTACATGTGTCCAGCAATTATGATTAACTAAAACGATAGAACTCATACCCCTGAAACAAAAAAAATATTTGTTGTATCACTGGGAAACTATCTTATCTATATGCTGCATATGAGTATTCATAATTGATATATACAGTTGCAGAATCATATTTGACCACACAGTTATTGCAAA
>NC_051405.1:39826381-39826472 GCF_015228065.2 Penaeus monodon
CTCCTTCACCCGTGTATTTAAGACTGAAGAATACCTACAGTTCCCGACGACATGCCGCATGGCGAGAAATAACAGGTCACAAACCATCAAA
>NC_051405.1:39827066-39827151 GCF_015228065.2 Penaeus monodon
ACAATCATAGTCGTAACCCTTTTACACTCACCTGGGGCAGTTACCAAGTGGTTCCACGACCAAAACCCCCTTGAGGTCCTACCGT
>NC_051405.1:39828132-39828627 GCF_015228065.2 Penaeus monodon
ATATGATACAGTCGACGTCTAGTCTAATTATTTGCTCATTATTTTGCTTCGTTTTCGATTTAAAGTTATATTTTAAAGTATTTTTTCCACTGTAATCTTCCATAATTTATTCCTATTATGAAAGATTTTATCAGTTTTTCTCACTCATTAATATTCTAAATGTTCATGATTCTTATTGCTATGAATTTAATTTTTGAAACACGTCTATTTTTCTTGTTCTCTTTCTTAGTTTCTTTATATTCTTTAAAATACACAAAAAATCAAACAGCATTTTGTTTCCAGGACAGTGTAACCATGAACATTATAGCATGAACGTGTAAAACTGGGTATTTTACTAGAGCATTACTTTTCTAGACGAGGGGATATACATTAAAATCATTACTGAAAACAGAAAGTGTTCCTGCTCATAATATGATCATTCTCCTTGTATTCAGCTAAAATAAAATAAAGATATGATGCAAAATGTTTCTTATATCATATTGTGTAACTCTTTAT
>NC_051405.1:39829130-39829258 GCF_015228065.2 Penaeus monodon
ATAAAAGCAAAAAAAAATCTAATGGTCTGCTTACTTATAAACATATGTGGATAACTATTGAACTTGCTTTTCCAAATGTTTATCTTTAGATTACTATCGGAATCAGAAATCCAGTTGTTAATCGTTAT
>NC_051405.1:39830009-39830225 GCF_015228065.2 Penaeus monodon
AGTATAAAATGATAAAACATTTATTAAAATAATAAAACGTGAAAACAACGGAAATATTGAAAACTGTAAAAGCAATGACACAGTAAAATAGCAACACTGTAAAACACGAACATACAAACACTAAAATAATACATAAAAAAAACATCAAATCACTAGGGTCACTTTCCGAATAAATATCTGAACAAATGTCTCTCATTTACTGAGTCTATATAGATC
>NC_051405.1:39831769-39831852 GCF_015228065.2 Penaeus monodon
CAACCACGAGATGGGATGGAATTAGTTTTAGCTTTGTTTTTTAAGATTATTTATTATTTTATCAATTCCATTGTTAGACTTTG
>NC_051405.1:39832315-39832382 GCF_015228065.2 Penaeus monodon
AGAAGGTATAGGAATATACTGATATGGCTGCACTATCATGACCAATTCCTGCTGTGCCCTTGATGAT
>NC_051405.1:39832626-39833064 GCF_015228065.2 Penaeus monodon
TCTCCCTTTCCCCTCCTCCCTTCTCTCCCCTTCCCCTCTCCCCCTCTCTCCCCTTTCGCTCTCCACCCTCCCTCCCCTTTCCCT
This sequence comes from Penaeus monodon, assembly GCF_015228065.2. Taxonomy (NCBI): domain Eukaryota; kingdom Metazoa; phylum Arthropoda; class Malacostraca; order Decapoda; family Penaeidae; genus Penaeus; species Penaeus monodon. The sequence goes on from NC_051405.1 coordinate 39,832,711, forward strand.
CTCCACCCTCCCTCCCCTTTCCCTCTTCCCCTACCCCTCTCCACCCTCTCTCCCCTTCTCCTCTCCACCCTCTCTCCCCCTCTCTCTCCCCTTCCCCTCTCCACACTCTCTCTCCCCTCCCCCTCTCCACCCTCTCTCTCCCTCTCTCTCCCTCTCTCTCCCCTTCCCCTTATTTTGTCAGTAGCTTAGAGTATCACCTTCACAACTGAGCGACGCCTTGCCCTGAAGTAGGTCTTCATTCAATAAAGTTAAACCTTGGGGTTCAGGCGGGTGCTGGTGCTCGAGCCTCGTAAAATGCTTATTTAGTTTATATTTTTCTCTCTGTGTTATCATTCCGTGACTGGCTAACTTTGT
>NC_051405.1:39836175-39836300 GCF_015228065.2 Penaeus monodon
ATTTTTCTATATTTCTTAATGCAATAATAATTGCACTACATTTATGAACAGATTAAAAATGGTGCGCGGGGGAACAAAAGCCTCTTTTATTGTCGATATTACTCTTCCCAAGTAATCTAGATCTA
>NC_051405.1:39839167-39839252 GCF_015228065.2 Penaeus monodon
CACTTCGGATTCTGGGAAGTTGGAGTTCACTCGCAGTGGAAAAAAGAGTCAAAACTTCAAGCAACTTCCTTCCACTCTTCTTAAG
>NC_051405.1:39839365-39839469 GCF_015228065.2 Penaeus monodon
TAGTTATTTAATGCTTCCATAATGTAATGTTAAGAAGTTTATTGGTTTTCTATTGACGGCTTTCTGTGAAATGAAGAAAATTTTGTTTTTCCTTCAAAATTAGG
>NC_051405.1:39839559-39839766 GCF_015228065.2 Penaeus monodon
AGCCTTAAACTTCTCTGTGTATATAGAATATACGGTTTTACAAGTTACATGATATAATCATCATTACACTGTACTGGAAAATACTACTTGATATCCATGTAAAATATAACGTAACTTATTTGTCCAATTTCAAGGGGCTGGACGCTCTCCGAAGGAAATCTCAGGCTGAAGTAACTGGAAGAGAAAATAGACAAATTAAGGAAAGGA
>NC_051405.1:39839895-39840120 GCF_015228065.2 Penaeus monodon
TGTTTTTGTTTTTGCATTATCATCTGTTCATTTACAGTTTGTTAAATTGATCATAGTGAACTCACTCAGCACGTTCATTTGAAAGCCCACGTCAGTATCTCCATCCTCATCGGTCGAAACGAATGTAGCGTAGGCTACCGCGTCTCCATTGTGCGTGTCACTAAACGACACTTTTTCATTACTGATGTCAGAGCATAGGGGCCTAATTAAAAGTAATAAAGAGTT
>NC_051405.1:39848213-39848356 GCF_015228065.2 Penaeus monodon
AAATAGAACTTACGTTTGTTGTGTAATATATCCAGAGTAAACTAGGTGGTCGCCTGAACAGCCAGTTGATTGATGTATGCTTGAGACTGATTGATAGGAGATTGTTACGTAGGCCTTCACTTGGAACTAGATGAAGAAAAGAC
>NC_051405.1:39848661-39849473 GCF_015228065.2 Penaeus monodon
TTTTCACGTATGCGCACATCATCCGACAGTGTGCCCGTGCTTTTTCACGATTTGTTTCCGAGTTGTGTTTGCTCCTTTTCCTTTTCCAACTTAAATTTTAGTATGGCAAATAGTAAAACGCAAATAGTTTTGTAAGCTCTCTTCGACTGTGTGAGTAAATCCTAAGTTTACAAATCCTTCCTTCCAAAACTGGGATCGCTAGCGCCTGGTTTATGACAACTGCAGGAGGAATGGAAACCAAATCTGCATTCTTTATAATTCGTTGCTGAAAGCCATGGTAAATGCAGACTTAAATGACATTAAGAAAATGCACGTATACACAATAACACTCCCTATGATCATTTGACTTTAATGATAAAGGAAATGATGAGAGTAAGAAAGACTAGAAATTCTAGGATCAAGAAAGAAACAAAAAGTGAAAACATAGGTCCCTCTAAGGGAAAGCTTGAGCAATAAATTGATTATCCGTTAATATTATTTTAAACTTAGGCTTAATAAGTAAGTAATGTATCAAATGGCATTCATTCAGAAGCATTTTGTTTATTTACTACTCCTACTATTACCTCTGCTGCCGTCATTTGGTAGAATTGTTCTGGAAGGATAACCCACTTGACACGTAGTAAATAGGATTAATGAATGAATGGTTTCTGACGTATGTGATTAGGGAAAGATTGTACGGTTACGGTTGATTGGTTTTCTCCCCCCTCCCCTCCCACTCTCTCTTTCTTTTCTACTGTCAGGGAGTGGTAGTGTTTAGAGCTGATATATACGGATGTGATGATTAATGTAATGGCTGATCATAGAAAAAAAGA
>NC_051405.1:39849674-39850252 GCF_015228065.2 Penaeus monodon
GCGTTTCTGAAAACAGAGATATTAGTTAAGGCAATTATGTTTCATACAAGCTTTTGTAGTATGTATATATATATGATGAATCTGACATTGTTCAGTTTGCTCCAGTTCTACTAATACTTGAAAATATATCTCTCAAAATGTGCTTCGGATTTTTTTTTAGGGAAAAAAATTCAAATAACTCTTATTGTCATATCTATATATTTTTTGTTCTAAATCCCTCTGAACTGCACTTCCAAGTCTGCAAAACCAACGCTCTAAATCGCTATCTTTTTTTCTATTGTTGCTATAACTAATGCTGCTACTATCAGTCTTACTACTGCTATTGTAGCTTATATTGCAATTTTCTATCACCGTTTACAATAATGGGCTCAAGACGTACCTGGATAGTAAGGGTGCAAGTACACCCTTCTGGATAACCATTAGGATAATTGGGTGATGACCAAGTTGTGGTTTTAGAGACAAACTTCGGGTAGTTAGTGTAGTTGATGGTGATTGTTTTGTCACATGACCCGCATGCTGTGTGTGGTAAATGATAGATAAATGAATAACCTATGCATGCATACTTATGTACGTAAGGA
>NC_051405.1:39853249-39853339 GCF_015228065.2 Penaeus monodon
AAGAGCTATTAGGAAGTCGGTGTAAGAATATGAGAATCCAGGTCATAATAACCGACTACGTACCTGAGGTTGATGCTGCTTTTGTAGTCA
>NC_051405.1:39853378-39853588 GCF_015228065.2 Penaeus monodon
CAGGAACTTTGCAGTAGCATGTTTGTCCGTTAATTGTTGTATTTACTACTGTGTACCCAGGTTGCTAAAGAGAGATTGCAATAAGAAGATTTTTTTTTGAATGTGCATGTATATCATAAATGCAAGATATTTATGCAAGGTATACGTATTTTTTATTTGTTTCGTCATGAATGTATATCTATTTGTCTTTCTCTCTCTTTATCTGCCAGC
>NC_051405.1:39853639-39853882 GCF_015228065.2 Penaeus monodon
CATCTCCCCCTGCGTCGGAGTGTGTCTGACTTACAAGGTCCGCAACCCAGACAGAGTACTGGTCGGCGAAAGTCATTCTTTGAAGCTCCAGCTCACCGGCATTGGACGCCGTCGCCAGGGACCCGAACAGAACCACAAGGAAAAACATCTGTTTGTAAGAAAAAAAGAAAAAAGAAAACTTTACAAAGAATTGCTATATACTTATTCACTTCTCATATTACCTCATATATACGCATTTCAATC
>NC_051405.1:39854600-39854767 GCF_015228065.2 Penaeus monodon
TCTGCGAAACAGCGAATTTTGAAGGAAAAAGATTAGGAGGAAGACAACACCTAAAATACATTAATGGACTGATTGGATCACAGGGAAAGATTAACATTAGTACAGGTATTCATTCAGAAGACGCATGTTGGCCAACGTTCAAGTGGATACGGGATTCCGATATATTC
>NC_051405.1:39855198-39855514 GCF_015228065.2 Penaeus monodon
TTACAAATCGAATCTTTAAATACCTTGCCTTGGAAAAATAATCTGCAGCTAGCACGACCAGTGTGGGTATTCGCTATGAAGTGACTCTCTTATCCTCGAGTATTTATATTAATTCGTACGTATATGACATTTATGAAATAAACCCAATTAATATACAGGTCATCAGAAAAACGACTGATAAGTATGACTGATGAGGAGCACTTCCAATTAGATTTATTTCTCTCTCTAATTTCTTTATTCATGTGGTATTCTTCCCATTAATACATTTGAAGTAACTAATTTAAAATACCATATAAAAGTATGATTTATCATTAAA
>NC_051405.1:39860438-39860911 GCF_015228065.2 Penaeus monodon
CCCAAACACACATTCTTTTACATCATTTCAACTTAATGTGTACTCACTTATGTCGCAATGAGTCATTATTGCTGAAATATTATTGTTTTCTTTTTCAGTGGCCAAATTACGTCAGTTTGATATTTTGCTTTTCCGCATCATATAATTTCCACGATTCCTTATAAAAGGAAAAAAGAAACGATCTTAGCTGGATTCTTAAACTGTATTACGAGAAAATCATATGTTAATTTGAATACCTTCAATTACGTTAATGTTCGAGTCATCTGAATAATTTATCAAAAATTTTGTAATGATATTTAAGTGTACCTGGTGTTGCCGACCAGTTTGTGATCTAGAACCCTAGCTAGAGGTGGCATTTTGCATTGGCAGGTGAGTGGAGTCAACATCTCTCAGCTTAAGCAAAGGAGAGGAAAGAAAAAACTTATACAACTCCTAAAATCTTTTTCATGACATCCGGTGAATCCCTTTTTCGT
>NC_051405.1:39860978-39861239 GCF_015228065.2 Penaeus monodon
GATCAACACAGATTGAAAATGATTGAAGTCTCGATTTTCCAGGATTCAGTAGTTGGGGTCCCAGCCACAGCTTGAAGAGCTTAAGCGGGAGAAATATACAAAGACAAGGTACAGTTCCGTGTTTTTATTTGGCGTTGGGACGTCGATAGACATGGGGTTCTCGATATCTATCTTTTTGGGCGTCCATTCGTCTTTATCTGTATGTCCTTATCTGCCTATTCATTATCTATATGCCAACTATTCCACCAATTCCAAAATCGT
>NC_051405.1:39862539-39862665 GCF_015228065.2 Penaeus monodon
ATATTTAAATAATAATTTATTTTTTAATAATTTTAATTTCTATATATCAAAAAAAATACTAATAATAGTTTGTGTATATAAATTTATACTATTTTTTTCCTTTTTTTTTTTACTTATGTGGTTCTG
>NC_051405.1:39862820-39862930 GCF_015228065.2 Penaeus monodon
TTCACATAAAAGTCTGAAAAACTTGCATTTTTATAATATACAAATAGTTAATTTAGGGGTGTATATATATAAAATTTTAAAAAATAAAATTAATATTTTTAAATTTTAAA
>NC_051405.1:39863423-39863500 GCF_015228065.2 Penaeus monodon
ATTAGTTAATTTATTAATTAAATTTTTTAATTTCTAATTATATTATTATATATGCAATACTTTTATCATAATACTTG
>NC_051405.1:39864085-39864155 GCF_015228065.2 Penaeus monodon
GCCAAAAAGTAGAAAAGGGGCGGAAAGTATAAAACAAGACAACCACAAAACCACCACAATTCAACAACAA
>NC_051405.1:39864529-39864770 GCF_015228065.2 Penaeus monodon
TTTATGTATTATATTTAAATATATAATATATAGAAAATTTATATAAAATAATATTATTATTATATATTATAGCATTAATTATAATATATAAAATTATATAAAAAATAAATGAATTTATATTTAGTAAAAAATGTAAAAATATTTTGTCTGTGAAGTAATATATATATTTTAACTTATTATATTTTAATATTATACAAATATTGTGTGTATTGTGTGTTGGGGGTGTGTTTTGGGGGGTGTG
>NC_051405.1:39865058-39865241 GCF_015228065.2 Penaeus monodon
GGTTTAGTAGGAAATTTTTGTAGTTCTTTAGATTGAAAACACACCACCCCCCACATTATTTAAAAATATTTGTTTTTATTATTTTTTATTTAATTTTAAATTATTATTTTTGGGCACTACACACCACACCCCAAACCAACCACCACACCCCCCCCAAACAACCCCCACCCCAATAAAATTTTT
>NC_051405.1:39865405-39865614 GCF_015228065.2 Penaeus monodon
CATGATCCTAATTTGAGTTTTTATGTTTGAGATCTTATCATGAACCACACGACACAGGGGTTTTTAAAACATTTCAATATTTTTTTCTTTTTTTTAACAGATGGGAAACCCGCGTCGTGGTTCCGGTTTTGGGGACCCACCCCGAGCCCAAGAAAAAATGACTTTGGGCGCCGAGAAAATCCCCCCCTCTTTCTTTGGTGGATGGGGGG
>NC_051405.1:39865796-39866251 GCF_015228065.2 Penaeus monodon
AAATTTTAATAAATATATAAAAATATAAATAAAAAATAATAAAATTTAAATAAAAAAATTTATAAATTTAAAAATTTAATATAAAAATAAAATAATAATATTATAAAATAATAATATTTTAAATTATGGGCTTTTAATAAATTAGTGATTATTTTAAAAACTATAATTTATATACTAATTTTATTTTTTTTTTAATAGTTTATGTTTTTTGGTGTTTATGTTTATTATTACCCCTTTTTAAAATTATTATATATAAAAAATATAATTTTAAAATATTTATTTATTCTAATTATATTTAATTATCAATTTGGAAATATTAAGTTTTATATAATAATTTATATTTTTTATATTTTTTGATTTTATATATTAATATACCCCAAAACACATATTATCAACATCAACATCTTGGTGTTTGGAATTTGGGGTTTTTGGTGGGGATTATGGTAGGGTTTTTT
>NC_051405.1:39866379-39866802 GCF_015228065.2 Penaeus monodon
GGGGTTTTTTAGAGTTTAAGGGGTTTTTTATTAATATGTTTATAAAAAATTTTTTAAATTAATTTTAATATATATAATTAAAATATATACACATACGTAATGTTGTGTTGTTTTGGTGTGTGTTTTTTTAAAATAATATTATATAATATATAAATATATTTTTAAAATATATTATTAAAATATTTTCTATTAATAAAAGGTTTATATTTTAAATAAAAATTTTCAAAAACAAAAATTTTTTAACATGTATATATAAATTATAAATTTAATATAATAAAATTTTTTAGATATATAACTATAATAATAATATATATATATATATATAATAATTTTTAATAAATTTTTATATTAATATATTTTTAAATAATATATATAGAAAATATAATTAAAATAAATGCAAAAATTACATTTTTACAAAAATTA
>NC_051405.1:39867211-39867527 GCF_015228065.2 Penaeus monodon
GGTGTTTTAAATAATAATTAATATATATTATATATTAGAATAATAAAAATATATTAATATAATATATATATTATAGTTTTGATATGTTGTGTTGGTGTGGGGTTGTATATTTTATAGTATAAAATTTTAAATCATAAATAGTAAAATATTAAAAAAAATTAAATAAAAATTTTTTATATAAATTAATATTTATTTTTAAAATAATATAAAATATACTAGTTTTGTTAAAGTAAAAATTTTATTATATATATAAATTTTTAATACAACCCTCCCTAAAAATATATTATATAGTTCTATATTTAAAATTAAATTTAAA
>NC_051405.1:39870300-39870914 GCF_015228065.2 Penaeus monodon
CTAACTTGTCGTTTCGAGAGCGATAGGCGCCAAAACCAAACCCTGGGAAGTTTAATATTATCGGCTTATGACATATACCCATAAATTTATAAACAACAAATGCTTCTACTAGCTGTTTCTGTTTGTCTACAGCCGCTTTTTTAAACCCAGTTCCTTTCTAATTAAAAAATATTAAGCACATGCCGGTGCGTGATCTTTCTTTCATTTTTATAAAAAAATCGATTTGCTTTGGCCCGAGTCGAAAATAAAGTGGAAGAATGGGAAAAGCGAACAAAAGAGAAACATACAAGTGATTATATGATGCCTTGGGTTAAATTTTGGGCAATGATGATGATGATGTTAAATTTTGTTTTTAAATGTTTTTTCACGACCCTAAAATCATATTTTGATGTTTGATTTTGGGGAATTTTAAAGATCAGTTCCTATTTCTGGGTTAATATGATCATTTGGTTTTAAGTATTCATTTTATTTTTAAACCATCGTTATTGTTTTCATAACATTTTTTATACCCAAAAACAATAACAAAAAGTTGGGGTAGAGAATGATATGAATAATTAAAGGAAGACAATGACACTTCTAGAAAAGAAAGGTAAAAAAATTGGGATCAGATTTCT
>NC_051405.1:39872320-39872462 GCF_015228065.2 Penaeus monodon
ATAAGTCTTCAATCTAAAGGGACCGCTAACCCCCGGCTTTTCTCACGCTGGAACAACCCGGACATGGAAAACCCAAAAAAATTAAAGGGAGTCGATTCCAGCTATACCGCAATGAATTAGTGACCTCCACTACCTATCATAT
>NC_051405.1:39876800-39876958 GCF_015228065.2 Penaeus monodon
GGGTTAGTAGGCCCTTGAATTGAAGATTTTAGGTTTACCGAGTCCCAAGTTCTGTGATAATGACTAGATGTTTGGGCAGCTCTTAGGTCCCTGGGTTCCACCTAGGGGGTTTCATTTTGCAGCCCGAAGGGGGAGTGTCCCGGGTTTTTGTGGGTGTG
>NC_051405.1:39881017-39881086 GCF_015228065.2 Penaeus monodon
TGTGCCGTCGTTAGACCACTCCAAAGGGCCCCCAAAATGTGCCGGCGAAAAAAACTATTACGGAAGCCC
>NC_051405.1:39882098-39882228 GCF_015228065.2 Penaeus monodon
GTGTGCGGATTCATAGACCCAACCCACATTTGTGGTATGAATGGTGGCATTCATACACACACTTCAGTTAGTACATGAGAGCACACAGGATTTTATATAGGGGTGAGTCGACATGATTAGAGTGGTCCGG
>NC_051405.1:39884647-39885058 GCF_015228065.2 Penaeus monodon
ATTATTAAAAATATGTATATATAGGAATTATATCTATATATCAAAAAAAATACATAAAATATAAATTTTTTATTTAAAAATTTTAATATATATATATATAATTTTTAATATATAACAAATATTAATTTCATAAAAACAAACACACATACACTCACATATATATAATATTTATATATAATATATTAATTTTTATATATATTAATTATATATATATTATATAATAATATATTTTTGATCTTAATTTTTTTTTATATTATATTTTTTTTTTTTTAATTTTTTAAATTTTTTTTTTGTTTCTAATATTTTTATTTAATTATATATAATAAAAATAATTTATATGGTTTGGGGTTTTGTTTTTCGGTTTTTTTTTTTTTTTTGTTTTTTGGGGTGTATTTTCCAAAATTAAAAATA
>NC_051405.1:39885545-39885695 GCF_015228065.2 Penaeus monodon
TGGCGAACGGCGACGGAAAAATGACCTAGAAATCTTATAGAATCTCTGAGAAAAAGAATGAGGATTTTTTTCTTTCCCTTAGTTTTACATTTTCTGTGTTTTCCTTGGTTTGTTACTCCTCTACCGCTTCTTCCACACCTACTCCATCTC
>NC_051405.1:39885812-39887253 GCF_015228065.2 Penaeus monodon
CAGAAAAGCATTAAAAATTTTCCCGACTCGTATCTAGGCTCAAAGGATCAATAGAATAATAACATTTGATATGAATCCAGTAAAGTCACGAGTTCTAGAGCACGTATACTTAGATTCACGGATCCTCAGACTAGAAGAAAATCAGGGCACAGTTTTTCCGGGAAGTCCATCTATCTTTAAATGATCTTGGACGTTCTTGCCAAATCTTCTGTGAAAAAATTGAATTCTAGTCGGGGGCCCTCGGAAAGTCCATTCTTTCCTACTTTTGGCTTTCTAGCGCTAATCTGGATGATCTACTGGACAAGAAGTAGAAATATTTTTCACTTCTGGAGTCAGTTATCGAACAGAAGTCTCTCTGGCAATGGCGGAGTTTGTACCATTACATCTGCCTCTTTATGGTAGGGAGCATGACATCTCTGTTAGGAGTGTGCTGTGAAGTCTACGAGAAATACTCGACTTCTGCAGTTCTGCCAGAAACAGGATGACGTTTCGCTTCTCGAGGCTGGAAAGTCACCTCATCAAACCTCCAACCCCAGAGAAAATGAGAGGTGGACCTAGAAAGCTGCCTGGCCATGGCGGAGTCTGCAGAATTAGCTCTTCCTCTCTAGGCTGGGAGTCATTCCTTCTCTGTTTGTTGGAGTGTGGAGGAAATTCTGCAGGAAAAGCTCGACTCCTGCAGTTTCTCCCCAAAATCAGGATGACGTTTCGCTTCTCGAGGCTGGAAAGTCACCTCTTCTGACCTCCAACCCCATGGAAAATGAGGAAACTGGCGCTTTAGTCAACATTCCTGTGTGTGACATACAAGCAGGTGAATCCTCCTCCAAGGAAGAGGATCAGGAAGCCAGCTGTTCAGTCGACATACCCGAGGATGTGGCACAGGCAAAGGTATCCTGCTCCACGGAAAAGGATCTGGAAGCCGGCTGTTCAGTCGACATACCTGAGGATGTGGCACAGACAACGGTATCCTGCTCCACGGAAAAGGATCTGGAAGCTGCACGCTCAGTCGACATATCCAAGAATGAAAACACAGCAGAGGACTCTTCCTCAGAAGAGAGGGGTTAGGAAGCTGGCGGTTCACTTGGCACTTCACCAGCTGCTAGCACGACCTTTTCAAACTCTAGTCCTAAGGGACTGGGTCAGAGCAGTGGCTCTGTTTACCTTCCTTCGAGTTAGGTTTCACTAGACTCCAGCTCCGGGGTGACGCTAGTAACTAGCAGTTCACTTACTACTTGCTCGGATGAAAGCACGACTTTATAAGAGTCTAAGTGTATGGGAACTAGCGGTTCATTGTATCTCCCCTAGACTGAAAAAGAATCGGAATCCTCCGAGAGTGGTAACTGATCTGTTAGGGACAACTAACCCATAATGTTAATATAACCATACAGCATTGTGGACAATAAAACAAGTGATAATTATGATGAATATATAAATATTGATATGA
>NC_051405.1:39892912-39893172 GCF_015228065.2 Penaeus monodon
TAATGGGAAGAATACCACATGAATAAAGAAATTAGAGAGAGAAATAAATCTAATTGGAAGTGCTCCTCATCAGTCATACTTATCATCGTTTTTTCTGATGACCTGTATATTAATTGGGTTTATTTCATAAATGTCATATACGTACGAATTAATATAAATACTCGAGGATAAGAGAGTCACTTCATAGCGAATACCCACACTGGTCGTGCTAGCTGCAGATTATTTTTCCAAGGCAAGGTATTTAAAGATTCGATTTGTAA
>NC_051405.1:39893466-39893658 GCF_015228065.2 Penaeus monodon
CTCACAATCATATTTACTGTACTTCTCTGCATATATAGAATATATCGGAATCCCGTATCCACTTGAACGTTGGCCAACATGCGTCTTCTGAATGAATACCTGTACTAATGTTAATCTTTCCCTGTGATCCAATCAGTCCATTAATGTATTTTAGGTGTTGTCTTCCTCCTAATCTTTTTCCTTCAAATTCGC
>NC_051405.1:39893943-39894087 GCF_015228065.2 Penaeus monodon
AATTTTTTGAAGGAAAAGATTAGGAGAAGACAACACCTAAAATACATTAATGGACTGATTGGGTCACAGGGAAAGATTAACATTAGTACAGGTATTTATTCAGAAGACGCATGTTGGCCAACGTCAAATGGATACGGGATTCCG
>NC_051405.1:39894456-39894788 GCF_015228065.2 Penaeus monodon
TGGTGAATATTATTAAAAATCGAATCTTTAAATACCTTGCCTTGGAAAAAAAATCTGCAGCTAGCACGACCAGTGTGGGTATTCGCTATGAAGTAAACTCCTTATCCTCGGTATTTATATTAATTCGTACGTATATGACATTTATGAATAAACCCAATTAAAATACAGGTCATCAAAAAACGACTGATAAGTATGACTGATGAGGAGCACTTCCAATTAATTTATTTCTCTCTCTAATTTCTTTATTCATGTGGTATTCTTCCCATTAATACATTTGAAGTAACTAATTTAAAATACCATATAAAAGTATGATTTATCATTAATTAAGAAAA
>NC_051405.1:39901372-39901447 GCF_015228065.2 Penaeus monodon
TTTTTTTTTTTATTTCCTTATTTCCCTTTTTATATTTATTTTACTTATTTTATTTAAAAATTTTAGGGGTTTTTT
>NC_051405.1:39903948-39904034 GCF_015228065.2 Penaeus monodon
TATGGGTTTAGCGCTCGCCAAGGAGGGAAAGGGGTCAGATCCTATGTCCGTATTTCATGTACTGTGTTTACCATTACTATATGTGC
>NC_051405.1:39904133-39904243 GCF_015228065.2 Penaeus monodon
GCACATATAGTAAGGGTAAACACAGTACATGAAATACGGACATAGGATCTGCCCCCGTTCCTCCTTGGCGAGCGCTAAACCCATACTTTTCTGTGCTTGTTACTCCACCA
>NC_051405.1:39908421-39908613 GCF_015228065.2 Penaeus monodon
GATTCTTAGTCTTCGTGGAAACGTCATGGGTTGACTTTGAAGGAACTTATGTAAGTCCTTTCGAGAGGTTCTGCTGCGGGGAGGTTCTAAAAGTTTAATTCAGTGGCTCCCACCTTTTCTATTCTGAGGCCCCCGACGATATATAATAATATCCACGGCCTCGTTCACTGTCTGTCATCTTGCCATATTCAG
>NC_051405.1:39908743-39910000 GCF_015228065.2 Penaeus monodon
ATCGGTGTCATAATTTTCATATTGCTTCATCCCCCCCCCCCCCAAAGTATCCCATTCGCCTCTGTTTAATTGGAAGGGGGCGTTTGTGACTTCAGTCTGCGTTAATATCATAGTCCTATTTTTTATATTAAGACCAAATTTGTAATAATAACTGTTTTATACCATCAACCCCTTTGCAAAAGTGCCAGTCCAAGGAGTCGTTTTTTGTAATAAATAAATACAGGTTTTTTATTGTAACCCGCTGAAACTATGTGTTACTTTGCATGCATATTTATCATAAAATAACTGGTGTATCATTACGTAAAAATACTACGAGTGATGACTGATGACTGACTTTATACTATGTAACAATTAAAAACTTTGAATTTCATACTACGGAAAAATAAAATTTACGATGATAAAGCAGAACGTTAGGGGATTAAGATGCAGTAGAAATTAAATGTTTAAAAAGCAAACCCACCCATGTGACTCGAGCAAAAAAGTGAGTTTACTTTAAGTATTCCCAAAGTCAACCAAGGCAGCAGTAGTGCAGACAAGAGGCCATTTAATTTCTTTACTAAACATATTCCTCTTTAACACAGTGTACATCAACTTAAATCTGAGAACAGCTACAACCAGAACTAACTGTGGCTGCCATCTTGGTCACAACTACAGAAGTGCTGGACTGAAGAATCTCCTTTTTTATATCCCAAGCTTTATCTTCAACAAGAATAAATGCGACTTAAAAATCAACATATAATGCTATTAGATATCAAGTCTTAACTTCAAATTAGTTAGAGTTATATCAGTAAGGTTTACTGCTCCAAAGAAGCTGTAAGTGACCAAGCCACTAAGGATACGAATGCTCAATAACAAAGGCTTTTAACAAGAGGGAAAGTGTGTATCATTTAGGAGTGCGTGGAGAGAGTGGGGAAAATATTCAAGATGATGGAGAAGTGAGTTTAGATTAAACGTATATAAGACGTAGTTGAAACAAATTGATCAAGTAGAAAATACGTTAAGCCATATAATGAAAGTATTTTCAAATTGTCACGGAAGGTCAGGAGCGAGGTATAACTAGTCATATGCAGAGAATTGATAATAAAATGGACAAATCAATACAAAAACCAAAATAACTTAAAGACAGTGTGGAAGGGGAGTCTATAAATATTCAAAACCTACAAAACGGATCATCTCAAAGTACAAGTTTATTACTGAACTAGCTAGGCTGAAAATTGAGCATCACGAGTAACAAAAAAGAAATGGGAGCATTAGAAG
>NC_051405.1:39911704-39911915 GCF_015228065.2 Penaeus monodon
CTCTCAACAAAAGATCGCTTTGTTTTTCATTATAGTTTCAAAGCTGAGGAATTTAAAAGATTCAAAAAATATAATTCTTTACTACATGTCGTTTACAAAAGAACGTATAATGTCTGCGAGCAAAATATATGTAGTTTTAGAAATGTATTTCAGGTCATAATTGCTAACTATCTGATTTCTGTTACTGGGATGTTATGCGTATATCTGCATA
>NC_051405.1:39912606-39912673 GCF_015228065.2 Penaeus monodon
CATAACTCCCACTCTCGGATAGTCGTGTAAATACAACACTGCAGTGGCCTTACCTCGCACTCATACA
>NC_051405.1:39918499-39918770 GCF_015228065.2 Penaeus monodon
CTTAACAAATTCATAGTAAGGGGTAAGAGCATATTAAAAAAATAAGAAAATTAACACTGACAGTGACTTATTTGCCGCGTATGAGAGAGCCCTTCCCGCCATTAAAAAAAACTTTAATGAAATAGCCATAGTGGAGGCTTCTCTTAAACCATGTGTTGCTAGTGTGAAGAAAGTCCTCGGATTGGTCTGGTGGTTTTGTGTGCTTCTCTTCCCGTGGCTATTTAGCACCATGAGCCTCGCTTTTGGTCTTGGTAAAGCAGGGAGACCGGAG
>NC_051405.1:39918849-39918946 GCF_015228065.2 Penaeus monodon
AAGAGGGAAGCAGGGAGAGGAATTGAGTGTATTTAAGGGGGAGGTGACAGAGTGAGTTGAGGGAAGGAGGGGAGACCGGAGGAAGGTGGGGACGTGA
>NC_051405.1:39919438-39919732 GCF_015228065.2 Penaeus monodon
TGACTTCCAACAAGCTTTCTTCCATGTCCCGCAGATTTGTAAGATTTGCAGTACTGAATCTTGTGCATGTTATGATTCTACTGCTTTAACAAATTTCAAAGTCTTTTTTATATACCTTTTATTTCTTCTTATTATACATTATTGGTTACGACAATTCCAACTTTCAAGGTTAGACTTGCTGATCTAGATAAACCGGTCTGGGTTGGTGTAAGCATTTACAAAACTATTGCAACACTTGATAAGCAAATTGGTTTCAGATGATGCCACTCATGAAATTAGGTAATTTGAACGATT
>NC_051405.1:39920124-39920287 GCF_015228065.2 Penaeus monodon
GTATTATTTATTTAATAGAGGTTATGTAGCATAAAATTCTCTACCAGTGGATTTAGTATCTAGCGGCCAGCTCCTGGCTTCCCAACTCATGTGCCGCACTACTCCCTCGCATAGACGCTGACCCTTGATCAAATTCTTTTATTGGACATATGTGTGTGGTCAG
>NC_051405.1:39920433-39920833 GCF_015228065.2 Penaeus monodon
TAGGTTTTCAGTACTCGTACGGCAGACACATGGCAATAGGCATTACTACCATAAATCACTAATAGGTTGTCAGCATCATGGCTAATTTTGGTGTGGGCGATGTCCGGTTTCATCACCGTGGAATCACTCACCTTTGGAGAACGCTATGATATTTGGAGCAGAGATTTGGTAAGTACATCCAACAGTACTTTTGAAAGCAAGATAATGAATTTGGTTTTAAATATAAGTTGAATAGATAATAAGTCCAAATCAAAACCACTTTAGTGATTCACAACGTCATGCAGTGGCTGTATACGAGACTTTGATAGGTTGCAATAAGGATTGTTCATGGGGACGGAGTAAGTGTATTAATTTTAATTAATTTGAACATAGTTATTTGTCAGTTGTTGGTTATGTCCGA
>NC_051405.1:39922248-39922475 GCF_015228065.2 Penaeus monodon
GTATGTGAGTGTGTGAGCGTGTACTCCAGCGTCGAGCGCGGGACACGGGGCCGCGCGCTGCTCTCGGCACTGATCCTAGTCCCTTTCGCAGCTTCCAGGCTTTATGATTCAAACGCGGTTCCTTGAAGGTCGGCGCTGCTATTGCAAAGTGCCAAAACCGTTCACCGAGACGACCACAACTACTACACTTCGCCCAACCACCACCGTGACACCTATGCATACAAGAT
>NC_051405.1:39922941-39923070 GCF_015228065.2 Penaeus monodon
GTTATCAGATCGTGAGTACATAACCACTATATAAGATTTTGAAGGGAGGTTGCCAACAAGCCATTTTCGTAGGTTCACAAATGGCATGGCAGTAATGAATGAAAATCTACACTCAGATCATTAAATAGT
>NC_051405.1:39924628-39924800 GCF_015228065.2 Penaeus monodon
ATTTATCGAAGATAAGATAGATTTAAGTTCTGATGATATTCTTAATGAAGCTAATGTGTGTGTTTTTTTCATGATCATTGTTATTCACTTTATTGCTATCATTGAAGTATTCATTGCAATTGACATTGTTAACACTGTTGTTGTCATCGCTGTAATCTTTTTCAAAATCCTC
>NC_051405.1:39926392-39926854 GCF_015228065.2 Penaeus monodon
CTATACACATTTGACCTTTTAATTAGAAAGATGCACTTTTGATCACTTAAAACGAATCAAATGAATGACAGAATGTTAAAAATATTTAACGCAAAACTTGCTATTTTTGTGGAAGGAGGTGGAAATGTAACATTTTATCAGTACAGTTTTTTGCTTTCATGTGGTATATGGCGAAGAAAAAAGTCAGAGTAAGTTTTAAATCTTATGGTTTCATTTTGGGATACTATTTACTTTGGAAATCAAAAACTTAAAAGTTGTTTTGGGTGTATCAAAATTTGCATAAGCATTTTTCCCTTTCTTTTTTTGATGTGCTGAAACCCAGGGGGATCAAATATCCCAGATTCCCCCCCCTTCCTCTTCACCCCCAAGATAAAACGGGCAGAAAATAAGAATATCATCTGGAAGTGAACCCTCGTCCCTTCTACAAACCCCTTGTCTCAGCCCCCGAGACTGCATTTTTTA
>NC_051405.1:39926930-39927059 GCF_015228065.2 Penaeus monodon
TCTTCAATTAGGAGACCTTCACGAAAACCTTTCCCTGAAGTTCCGCTTCCTCTTTTTTTGCGCTTCGATCCAACCCTTTAAGGAAAGTTTTTTGTAAAGGTGATTTTAACATTTTTTTTTGACACCCTG
>NC_051405.1:39928228-39928344 GCF_015228065.2 Penaeus monodon
CTATACACATTTGACTCTATGTCAATCTAGTTAGTCATGCATCAGTTTGATCACATTAACTGAATCATAAGACTTTAACGCGAAACAGTGATCATGTCTGATGTATCTAGTGTCAC
>NC_051405.1:39933682-39933896 GCF_015228065.2 Penaeus monodon
TATGCAGATATACGCATAACATCCCAGTAACAGAAATCAGATAGTTAGCAATTATGACCTGAAATACATTTCTAAAACTACATATATTTTGCTCGCAGACATTATACGTTCTTTTGTAAACGACATGTAGTAAAGAATTATATTTTTTGAATCTTTTAAATTCCTCAGCTTTGAAACTATAATGAAAAACAAAGCGATCTTTTGTTGAGAGCTA
>NC_051405.1:39935668-39936953 GCF_015228065.2 Penaeus monodon
AGGTTGCGTGAGTGTGTATGTGTATGTGCTTCTAATGCTGCATTTCTATTTTGTTACTCGTGATGCTCAATTTTCAGCCTAGCTAGTTCAGTAATAAACTTGTACTTTGAGATGATCCGTTTTGTAGGTTTTGAATATTTATAGACTCCCCTTCCACACTGTCTTTAAGTTATTTTGGTTTTTGTATTGATTTGTCCATTTTATTATCAATTCTCTGCATATGACTAGTTATACCTCGCTCCTGACCTTCCGTGACAATTTGAAAATACTTTCATTATATGGCTTAACGTATTTTCTACTTGATCAATTTGTTTCAACTACGTCTTATATACGTTTAATCTAAACTCACTTCTCCATCATCTTGAATATTTTCCCCACTCTCTCCACGCACTCCTAAATGATACACACTTTCCCTCTTGTTAAAAGCCTTTGTTATTGAGCATTCGTATCCTTAGTGGCTTGGTCACTTACAGCTTCTTTGGAGCAGTAAACCTTACTGATATAACTCTAACTAATTTGAAGTTAAGACTTGATATCTAATAGCATTATATGTTGATTTTTAAGTCGCATTTATTCTTGTTGAAGATAAAGCTTGGGATATAAAAAAGGAGATTCTTCAGTCCAGCACTTCTGTAGTTGTGACCAAGATGGCAGCACAGTTAGTTCTGGTTGTAGCTGTTCTCAGATTTAAGTTGATGTACACTGTGTTAAAGAGGAATATGTTTAGTAAAGAAATTAAATGGCCTCTTGTCTGCACTACTGCTGCCTTGGTTGACTTTGGGAATACTTAAAGTAAACTCACTTTTTTGCTCGAGTCACATGGGTGGGTTTGCTTTTTAAACATTTAATTTCTACTGCATCTTAATCCCCTAACGTTCTGCTTTATCATCGTAAATTTTATTTTTCCGTAGTATGAAATTCAAAGTTTTTAATTGTTACATAGTATAAAGTCAGTCATCAGTCATCACTCGTAGTAATTTTTACGTAATGATACACCAGTTATTTT
Organism: Penaeus monodon; assembly: GCF_015228065.2. NCBI lineage: Eukaryota > Metazoa > Arthropoda > Malacostraca > Decapoda > Penaeidae > Penaeus > Penaeus monodon. Next base: position 39,936,675 of record NC_051405.1, read on the forward strand.
TATGATAAATATGCATTGCAAAGTAACACATAGTTTCAGCTGGTTTACAATAACAACCTGGATTTATGTATTACAAAAAACGACTCCTTGGACTGGCACTTTTGCAAAGGGTTGATGGTATAAAACAGTTATTATTACAAATTTGGTCTTAATATGAAAATAGGACTATGATATTAACGCAGACTGAAGTCACAAACGCACCCTTCCAATTAAACCAGAGGCGAATGGGATACTTTCGGGGGGGGGGGGATGAAGCAATATGAAAATTATGACACCGAT
>NC_051405.1:39937084-39937277 GCF_015228065.2 Penaeus monodon
CTGAATATGGCAAGATGACAGACAGTGAACGAGGCCGTGGATATTATTATATATCGGTCGGGGGCCTCAGAATAGAAAAGGTTGGGAGCCACTGAATTAAACGTTAGAACCTCCCCGCAGCAGAACCTCTCGAAAGGACTTACATAAGTTCCTTCAAAGTCAATCCATGACGTTTCCACGAAGACTAAGAATC
>NC_051405.1:39941965-39942074 GCF_015228065.2 Penaeus monodon
AGATACATTTTGCATAATTCGCATTGTTGGAAAGCCGGTAGAAAAAGAAAGATGGTACACACAGCTTAGACACAAGAGGCAGAAGGAGGAGCATACCACGAATCTCTCT
>NC_051405.1:39942193-39942320 GCF_015228065.2 Penaeus monodon
GAATGGTATAGGAAGAAAAAAGAATGAACGTAAGGTCCTGTACTGTGTTTAATCAATGTGTCTGTTATTTGAATATTTCACTTAGGATGCGAGTTATTATGTGCTGGTTTATTTATTAATCATATAT
>NC_051405.1:39942633-39942815 GCF_015228065.2 Penaeus monodon
TCGGTACGAATGAGAAACCAGTTTAGATTTAGTGTTTGAAGTTTGATTCACTTGTCTGAGACACACAGGAAATAACTTGGGGAAGTTATGTAATGTTTAATGCTCGCCAGGGAGGAATGGTGTCAAATCCATGTCCATATCTCAGGTATTCTTTTATCATGAAATGTAATAAATCCGGGGGC
>NC_051405.1:39943116-39943335 GCF_015228065.2 Penaeus monodon
CGTCTCAAGAGGATAAACGACCGGACAGTTATTCCATAAATATCACATCTATGTGTGTGTTTGTAATGAAATGCGCTTATCAGATTTTTGTCCTAAATACTGTACTGTTGACCTTATATATGTCCCCAACTATACTTTAAATATTGTCTCATAGTATTTTATATTTTTTACTAATTCTCAACAGCACAATCTAATTCATAACATGTCTCTAAGATTAGT
>NC_051405.1:39943560-39944536 GCF_015228065.2 Penaeus monodon
CAGTCCACATTTTTCTTTTTTCAACATAAGCCAATTTTTTTTTCTTACTTCCCGAATATGGAAAAAGATTACTGACAGACAGAACGTTTGGGCACCACTCCCACCGGCCCTGTATATTTCGGTGATTATCATAATAGTTGTTCTAATTCTTCCAAATTTATCTTGCGAAATGCATATGATATTGTAGATATTATAACATTTAAAATAAAGCATGTCAGAATATGACCGGAGAGTTTCCATGGACTGCAGGACTGTCCAGTTATATTCATACTCAGTAACCCCCGTGAATTAACAAAATAGAAACGGTATTCTTAGAAACCCCAAAATTGACCGTAAATGACAGTAATAGTCCCAAGGCCTGTAGCCTGTATATTGGGCTATTTAAATGTTATTAAGTTTCCATGCGTTTCGCAAAATCAAACGCACTGTTGACTACCATGTTAAAAAGGCATGTTACTTATACCCTTAAACTATCACTTTACGACAAATGTTACCTCATTCCTTCAGTCTCTAATTATCCAGTACAGAATTAATGATAAAAAATGGCAAAAATATGATTTATTTTACGAGTATGGTTTCATGGAAGTGGTAGCGAGTTATTCATTTACTTCATCATTTGTACCTTACTCTCCAGTAATTTATAGACAGAAACTTAGTAAAATACATCCACACGTTTTAATAAGCATATCATATTTATTATAATCATACCCAACGACTCTTAAATTACATATGCTAATGGAGGCTATCGATCACAAATGAGTATCTGGTTCAATTCGGTCAGAAAAATTCGTATCTCGGACTCCTCAGGATGGCGCGTCTCTCGTTAAGAGGAACACCTGAAAAATGTCTCACCTTGGTAGTTTTGCAGCTGGAGACAAATTTTAATATGATCATTAACTTTTTGGTCGACGCATCTGAGTGATGATTAATAGTGTTTTTCATAAAAGTAAAATACTATTTCTCATGTTAGATTTAT
>NC_051405.1:39946885-39947092 GCF_015228065.2 Penaeus monodon
AATAGAACAAGTATCCATTCTTACAAATACATTATTATGGTCACTTGTACTACAATTAAAATTATGTGAGAAAATCTGTAAAACAAAAAACAGCCACTTACGAGGTAAAGTGTATTAAAGATACTAATAGAGAGGATTTGTTATATGATTATGCTAATTAGATTTTCTCGGTGCTTGAGTGTTGGAGCACTCAAATCGTCAGTTCGT
>NC_051405.1:39947355-39947975 GCF_015228065.2 Penaeus monodon
GATTTAAAGCAGATCCTTTAAGAAAAAATCATCAATAATCCCCGTCCACTTACCTGATTGCTGTTCCTGAATGGCTGTAGGGTGATGCCTTTATAGCATGGTATATTAAAGAATAAAATAACTTCATTTGAAAATATGTATTTAAAGATAACAGATAACGAAATACTGATTATAAGATCAGAGGTTTCGTGACTTGGGTACACGTACTCAAGACCATTATATGTATATATGGTTATATTTAAGGATTTTCAGGGGGAAGTGCGATTTATTCCTGACATTTTTTTCTTGATATATTTTTTTCAATTACTTGTTATTTTTGTATAACGTATACAACAGGCATTACTTACCAATCATCACGAATAATCATCAGAAATACAAAAGTTTGACTTAAATATTTACATAGAAAGGTATTTCCTAACACTCATTGCATTTCCTCCATGATCCATGCAAAGATACAGTTCAACACCAAAACTAAGCGTCTGAGCCATGGACAATCCTACTGAGAAATAGCAATAAATTATTAAATAAATAACAAAAAACTCCATCTTGGTTTTTGATAACAGTGATAACAGAAGCAGTTACTGATAACTAACGCTATGGGTCTTGCTGATGTAGATGAG
>NC_051405.1:39950423-39951000 GCF_015228065.2 Penaeus monodon
ATATGGAAATAGGAGTATCTTACATTTTTTCATATTCTATTCAATAAGTGTGACCCATCATTTCTTGGTGATTAAAAAATCTTTCACCTGTCGAGCTAAAATGGTAATGAATCGTTAACTTCATAGCTTTAGTAATTATCCCAACAAGTGTAGCAATTAGGCTCATTTGCATAAACAAAATTGGAATACATTAAAGAAATACGCGTCACATGTACTTCTTTCTTCATCATAAACTTATCATGGCCTCCAAGAGAGAGAGGAAAAGATATAGGTCATTTTCTTTCGCAATTTTCTCAATCATCCAGCAGAAAAATAAATGCAAATATGTAGAGGAATCTTGCAGAGCGGAGATCAGGATATTGAACCTTGCAAGACAGAGAAAGAGGAGTGTTTGTGAGAGCCAGTGCAACTTCGCTGTCGTGCCTGCAATATCTAGGTAAATCTCCAAGGTTCGAGAACAACCTCGTTTTGTGTTGATCAAAGAAGGAAATTTTACATCTAAGGTGTTTACAACACATTTGTTGTAGTTATCCCAGAGATTTCTTCCTAATTATTATTATTTCATATTTATATGTAT
>NC_051405.1:39956988-39957079 GCF_015228065.2 Penaeus monodon
ATTCGGATTTCCTGTAGTTTGTAGTTTTACGGGAACCGACGTTTGATTACCTTATTTATTATCATGTATGCATATCTATATATGTGCAATC
>NC_051405.1:39957244-39957545 GCF_015228065.2 Penaeus monodon
CCTCTTCCCAGCATAATTTTTGTTCGTTGCCACTATTTCAATGAGCCTTCATCTTGACTCCTGGCTGTTGATCGTTCCACGTTTTTGCCCCTCAGTTGGAAACGTTTATTCTTCAAATCACACCTGGGAGTTCTCTAACTATTACAACCGGGTTAAAGTCCTGTGGCTGACCTCTTTCCAGCCACTTCTATGCATATGTTACCGAGCTGAAGTACTTAAACTTAAACACCTTCTTGGTGTTCACATTTCCGAGCTCAACCGTCGTTCGTTTATCATCATCATCCATCCCATTCGTCATAAA
>NC_051405.1:39957571-39957671 GCF_015228065.2 Penaeus monodon
GATCTATCGTCATCCTCCTACTCTCTAACAACAATCTCCACCTCTCTAACTTTCTCTCTGGCTCTTCTCTAGTCGCTTTAGTCGAGACTTTTTCAAACGC
>NC_051405.1:39957788-39958234 GCF_015228065.2 Penaeus monodon
TGTCCAGATTACCTGATTGACTAGTTTTGCCACTGATATTTCCACAAAACCGCTAGATTGGACTTTAAAAACTGCTATATATACGAGTAAATGCTCTTTATTTTTCCGCTAAAAGGGACTTACAAACTCGGTAAATACAGATTGAACTTTCAATTTTTTCCCGCTAGATCATACTTCAAAAACTCTAGATCTAGCGGGAAAAATCGCTATAATGTTAACACCGCGACCGACATAAGAGTTCATTAACCAAATCTTCATTTCTTTCTTAGGCTGATAAAGCAAGACCTGCCATCGCCATGCCAACCTTTCCACCTGGTGGCAGATGCCTGACCCGTTGGCTTATGCTAGCAGCGATGGTGTCAGCGGCCAGCCCTGAAATTCTGTATGCGGAATCGGCTAACATTACCTTTGGCGAATGGCTGTTTCAGCAGGTAAAAGCTGCCAGT
>NC_051405.1:39960384-39960731 GCF_015228065.2 Penaeus monodon
TCTCCAAGAAGCCTTTTTGGTAAGTAAAAAAAAATAAAAAATTCTCTCCGTAAGTGACCACAGAAAAGACCTTTCTCCTTCTCTTTCCCTCCGCAACAGCAACCCAACCAGATCCTCGAGGAAGTGACCATACGAGGCAGGCACTGCTTCTGCAGGAGGACGCTCCTTCCTCCTTCAGAGCCGGACACCAGCTCCTTCGAAATGGTCATTGGCGGAGGTATCCTCGGAGGACCAGGTACGAGGGCGAGGCTGAGGGCTTTCACTAGGGGATGGGGTGTGCGTGCGTGCGTGCGTGTGGGGGGGGGGGGTGAATGTGTTTTTACAGATACACAAACTCACGTACAAAG
>NC_051405.1:39960901-39960993 GCF_015228065.2 Penaeus monodon
CAACACATGGTTTATAGTAAGGAAAAGAAATTAGCATGATTCAATCAATTAGTAAGGCGTAGGGCCCTTTCTTTTGGAGGAAATTTGGATGG
>NC_051405.1:39962288-39962783 GCF_015228065.2 Penaeus monodon
AAAGCAGTAATTATGCAAATTGCCTAGGCAATATTAGGCTGTCATAACTTATCTGAAGTAAATAGAAATTATTACCGTTAACAAGCAGGCAGCTCGTTCATAGGAAAATATAGATTTAAAAGGAGAAAAAAAAAAAAATCGGATGAAACTATTTTTGGCCACTGACTCATAAGGCAACAGGAAGGTGCAATTAATACTGACCTTTGGATAAATTTGATTACTAATGTATTATGGCCTAGAGACATCCCAGTGATATATTCATCCTTATAGCATCTTATTATTGTCTAATAACTTTAATTTTATGGACAAACAGACAAACGTCTTATTTTTACATATATGTAAGTAAGTAAGTTTTCCTTATACTTATACATATATATTTGCATATCTTGAGTGCCTCGACGCTTTGTAATGATTTCTAAAGTGATTTGCAAAGTAAAAAGTGTAGTTCTAAAGTAGAATGTGAGCACAATAGATATCAAGATATTCATCAAATAA
>NC_051405.1:39963180-39963498 GCF_015228065.2 Penaeus monodon
ATCTATAGCCTTGAGCCCGCGTGATTACGTCATTATATTCAGCCTGCTCAGTGTTGCTTCAAACCGATAAAGAAAAAAAAAATAATGGTAGCCCTAATCATTAACTTAATGAACATCATTTACCAGTTCCGACTACCTCTCCGTAAGAGTTTTCTAAGTATATCTTGTTTATAGGCTTTGTTATTAATAAGAGTTTTTTTTTCAAGTGACCTGTATTAGAATCCTCAGTGAATGGCAATTTCATATGGCCTCAAGATCAATGCCAAACTTTATGGGGGAGATTTGAATTAGATGTCATTTTGGCCAGCCCGGTCTGGC
>NC_051405.1:39963579-39964007 GCF_015228065.2 Penaeus monodon
AACAAATGTAATCATGATTTGTTAAAGCTCTATTCATTTTTATTCATCATATCTATATTTTTACATTCAGTATTTCCCAACTTGTAATAATGAAAATGCAGTTTCCAAAAATAGCATACATAGACGCATATATATGGTAGATTCATAAAATCAGAACCAAAACACATCAATGTATGTCATAATGTATAAACCTATATATACATTGCCATCGATGACAGACAGTTATAAAGTTATATTATAAAGTTATATTATAAAATTATACTATAAAGCTCTATAGATGAAACAAACAACTTAATCCCTTATTTTGTTTACAGGTTCCAAGTCTTCTTTCGACTACCTTTTCATTCCTCAAGGAAACTGAAGACTTTGAATGTTATGTCAATCAACCATTAGTATAATATGTCAAATAAATTTAAAAATGTATTTTT
>NC_051405.1:39964938-39965312 GCF_015228065.2 Penaeus monodon
AAAATTGAGAGAGATAATTGGGAAAACGATTTGTTGTTGGTTAATAAAACTGACTCGCTGAGACCTTTCAAAAACCTGGTTACGAAGCAAAGTGAACTCACATTAGAGAAAATCATGGTGGTTAGAGATACAGAACATTGCATCTGGTATGTTATGGAAAATAGATAAGATAAAGAATAAAGCTTTCGTTCGACCTATATAAAGTGAACTACCAAGTTTAAAACGTAATAGAATCTAGGGATTTACTTTCGGGTCCTCGCAATATACAAAAAATAAGGGAGACAAACCGGCATTCGAAAATCTCTTTGAAGCATTTCGTTTTCCGACTTATTAAGAGCTTCGTATAAAGATAAAAAATATAAACGTTATGTGAT
>NC_051405.1:39965354-39965767 GCF_015228065.2 Penaeus monodon
GATATTCATCAACAACATATATAAGGTTTCAAAAAACAAGAACCAAGAAATATAAACATGAAATTTCTAAATCCCTATAAAAGGTAAAAAAGGAAGAAAAAAATAATCTTTGTATAAGTGCTTGTCTCGTATTTACTCGTATTTATAAGTGCTTGTCTCGTATTTATTTACTACATATATCAAGAGTTTCCATTACATACGCATCAGTGGATCTTACTACAAGTGGTAGAAGGTCCCACCCCTCCCTTTAAAAAAAATGGAAAGTTGAATACGTATAAAAAAATATATATATATTTCGCAGTTCTTCCCTTACGAAATTACCTATCCTGATTGCATAGCACCACGTGATGTATTGCGCATCTTCGGAAACGTAGTCAGTTGAGTAATCAGTCCCTGTACGTAATTTTTCTTAA
>NC_051405.1:39967247-39967433 GCF_015228065.2 Penaeus monodon
CCATGTAAGTTACAGCTGTTAATAAATGTGACAAAATTCAGTTCATGGACTGACAAGTGTTGTATGAGGCAAGAGGGGCGACCTGGTCCCCGTGCTTCGCAGTTCCAGGTTCAGGTCTCGGGGCGCTCCATCCCCTGGGGACACGCTAGGAAGGCCGGCCTCCACGTTGCTCTTGTTTGGAATATC
>NC_051405.1:39967877-39968153 GCF_015228065.2 Penaeus monodon
TAGCCATGAATATTGTACCTTATGGAATATTGTCCAACCCAACCTTTTTTATACTCGCGACCCCCTTCTCATGCCTCCCTCTGGTATCTCTGATTCCCTACAACACCATCGACCCAATTTTTTTGTCAACTGCATATTTTTTAGTCTAGACGAAAAACTAGAATTTTCTCACACTCTATATGACCCCTAATTACCTAATTGTAATACAATATTCCATGAAGATATGACTTCATGATGACATTCTTAATGTGAATACTGTTTATCGCCAAGCAAATT
>NC_051405.1:39969444-39969523 GCF_015228065.2 Penaeus monodon
TAAACACACAGGTAGCTGGATATTTTACGATGTAAAAAAAAACAGGTAATGATACTGATAGGTAAGGGACAGATGTGTG
>NC_051405.1:39970609-39971170 GCF_015228065.2 Penaeus monodon
GAACAACAGAAAGTTATAAATACATATATGCATTTATGGCTGTTTCTACTCCTTATTGTAGATGGTGAGCTTGGCAGTTCGAGGCGCCGCTGGGCGATGGCACTTGATCGCTATTACCACGCTGCTGATGGCGATGAGGGTGAACTCCGAGATCTTATATGCCGAAACTGCACCGATGCCATACAGCGTTTGGGCAGCCGACCTGGCAAGTCTTTCAATAACTGTTTGTCTTTCACACACGAGCGGAATTATTCATGAAACAAAACGTAGCGCTCAATAATTTAACCGAATCAGCTAAAACTACAAGAAACCTTTCTTTTTTTTCATTCTCACAGTTACCAGGTTATGTGCTCAACCCAGCCATCAGGAATGGACGATCGTGTGTGTGTAAGCAGAAAAGTCTGGCAGCACTGATGGAGTCTTCCTATGGACTCATGTCAAATGGCTTTACCGTTGGAGGACTTGGCACTGTTGGTAAGGACATTGAGAATTATGGACTGGATCATTTGGTTTAACATCTTACGTGTATTTGACGTTATCACTGATTTTTACCCTTGTATA
>NC_051405.1:39971366-39971534 GCF_015228065.2 Penaeus monodon
TGCATTCTGCATTTGAATTAGCACAATCTGTTCTGTCTCGACGAGCTCCATCCTCATCCCCTGCATTTCTTCTTGATTTCAGCCCAGCCAGAATCCTCTTTTGACTACCTCTATCTGACGCCCGCGCCGATCAATCTTGCTCCTGCCGCTGTAACGACGCAAACCCCG
>NC_051405.1:39972527-39973242 GCF_015228065.2 Penaeus monodon
ACGATATGCTTCTTCCCATAACGTCTTTACTACAACGGCAACCAATTACAATCATCATCTGGAACATCGAACTACATCTACAATATCATCTACAACAACCGCATTATAACCAACGGCTTCAACATCAAATGCCTAATTCTACGATTTCATCTACTAATCTACAATAACATAACATCTGCGGTACCATGTACTACAACTACATCTACAACACCACCTATATCATCTATACAGAACCAACGACATCTACAACTTCATCGACATCGACTTCCTCATCTACGACATCAATACGTCAACTACATCTCGACATCAACATCAACTACAACATCTACATCAACATCAACTACATCTACAACATCAACTACATCATCGACATCAACATCAACTACATCTACAACATCAACTACATCTACAACATCATCTACATCTACATCTACATCAACTACCTCTTCTACAACATCTACATCAACTACATCATCTACAACATCATCTACAACATCAACTACATCTACATCTACAACATCAACTACATCTACATCTACATCAACTACATCTACAACATCAACTACATCTACATCTACATCAACTACATCTACATCTACAACATCATCTACATCTACATCAACATCTACATCAACATCTACATCAACATCTACATCTACATCAACTACATCATCTACAACATCTACATCAACTAATCATCTACAACATCAACTAC
>NC_051405.1:39973305-39973695 GCF_015228065.2 Penaeus monodon
AATCACTACTCACATCAAAATCAACTACATCTATCAACTCTACATCTACATCGCTTCACAACTACATCATCAAAACTTACATCTATCACATTCATTACTGTTTGTCGTACTATCTAACATGAATCAACTACAACTCAACATTAATACTCTGTCTAGTTCATGCATGACATCACTTCATGTCTCTATCTCTTAATACTAAAGATACATCATCTACAAGCTACTAACGATCATGCTATGATAACATCTATCTCATCGATACACTACTCAACTGATCAAATCATTACATCTAATCGAATTTACATGCTGTAAGCAGGACATCTTATCAATTTGAAAACGATATCAGAATGGTGGGAATTGTCTCGTATGAATGCAGTAGACGATGATGTAAGA
>NC_051405.1:39973898-39975612 GCF_015228065.2 Penaeus monodon
CGCGTGTGCATGCTTGTATGTCTTGTATACCTCCTCATTTTCCGGATAATTCAACTTACTGCACAGCCGTGGCCCTTTTTACAGACATTAGCTGATTGCCTCTAACACGAGGTTGTATGTTAGACGCAGGCAAAATTTCTTTGATTCAAAATGTTTAATAATCGACATCAATTGCATGGCTCTGCAACTTCTAAAACGTCTGTAACATCAACGGCATTATCTACAACATCGATTATTTCATCTGAAACTACATCTTCAACTACGTTATCTTTATCTACTTATACATTATCATCTACAACATCTGTATCAACAACATCATCTATTACGTCTAAAACATCAACTACATGGTCTTCATCAACTCATCGAAAATACTTCATCTACAACTACATCCTCTACATCAAATTTATCAACATCACCCACTTCTACATAAACGACAACGTCAACTACATCATCCACATCTACATCAATTGCTTCCTCAACATCTACATCAACTACATCCACAACGTCTACATCAACTACATCATCCACAACGTCAACATCAACTACATCCTCATCAACTACATCCACAACAACGTCAACAGCAACTGCATCATCTACAACATCCACATCAACTACATCTACATCTACAACTACATCCTCCACAACATCTACATCTACTACTACATCTTCAACAACATCCACATCAACTACATCATCTACAACTACATCCACATCAACTACATCTACATCAAGTACATCCACAACAACTACTCCACATCTACATCAACTACATCCTCAACATCCACATCAACTACATCTACATCATCCACAACGTCAACATCAACTACATCTACAACGTCTACATCAACTACAACCTCAACAACATCTACATCTACATCATCTACATCATCTACAACGTCCACATCTACATCAACTACATCCTCAACATCTATATCAACCACATCCACATCTACATCAACTACATCAACATCCACATCATCTACATCAACCACATCCACATCTACATCCTCCACATCTACATCAACTACATCTACATCAACTACATCCACATCTACATCAACTACATCATCTACGTCAACATCATCTACGTCTACATCAACTACATCTTCCACATCTACAACTACGTCTACTTCTACAACGTCTACATCAACTTCATCTACATCTACAACTACATCCTCCACATCTACTACATCTTCAACAACTTCAACAACATCCACATCAACTACATCTACAACTACATCTACATCTACATCAACTACATCTACATCAACTACATCCTCAACATCCACATCAACTACATCTACATCAAGTACATCCACAACAACGTCTACATCAACTACATCATCTACAACTACATCCTCCACATCTACATCTACTACATCTACAACATCCACATCAACTACATCTACATCAACTACATCCACAACATCTACATCAACTACATCATCTACGTCAACATCATCTACGTCTACATCAACTACCACTACAACATCTACGTCAACATCATCTACAACGTCAACATCAACTACATCAACATCCACATCATCTACATCAACCACATCCACATCTACATCAACTACATCCTCAACATCAACTACGTCTACATCAACTACATCCTCAACATCCACATCAACTACATCATCTACGTCCACATCAACATCTACATCCACAACGTCAACATCATCTACGTCTACATCAACTACATCTTCCACAT
>NC_051405.1:39975757-39975868 GCF_015228065.2 Penaeus monodon
TGCACCTGCATCAGGCGAAGGTAAAATCTAATTGCAGGTGCCGTGCGAGGCAGAAACAAAACCGAGAAACTGGAGGCCTTCGAAACAGGCTTTTACTACCCCAGCTAATAG
>NC_051405.1:39979596-39980443 GCF_015228065.2 Penaeus monodon
GATTGTCAAAGAAAAAACGAAATAATGGTAAGGACAACCAGTCGAAGGGGAAATAATGCAAGTTGTGGTTAATTGGCAATGGAGAACGAATTTTTGGTACTATTAACTTTTTTTTCTGTCGACACACTATCAATGACGCCGTATTGGTCTGTGCCCGTGGTTTCCAAAGTAGGCGATGGTTAGCCCCAAGAAGATGAGAAAAGTACAAAGTTCTAGACGAATGAGGTCAGCTCATTTCGACTATCCGTGTGATCCAACCCAAGGTATAAACAAGTCCAGGCCCGCCCACAGCTTCAGTCTCACCGGATCGCATCTGACCCCCACTTCCTAATGTTCTTTTCTAGACCTTAAAACACACACACACAGATGGGGAAGACTCCAACGGACTAGTGGAGGCTTCATAAGAGTCTGATTGTCTGATCCTGTTCATTAGCCGGGATTAGGGGAAGTGCTGTCACTTTTCATCCAGCATTACACACGATGATCTTCGAAGGTACTGTGCACACCTAGACGAAATTCAGAGAGACATGTTTGACTGTTTTCTCGGTCATTTTTTATACTCAAAATAATCTGTCAAGGAAACATAATAACAGAAGAATCCATGCCCCCCCTCCAATATAATATCAAGATCTTTGGTTCTAAGAACATGAATGACCGCTACCCTGCAATGTGGAATTAAATGCACGTCATCTCGACCACAGCGAGGCTTCAACGCAGTCAACCAGCTTCTTTCCAGGCAAAGAAAGATACTGAAAATTATTTACCATGGTGATCTAAAAAATCTTGGTGTTTTTGTCTGAAGTTTAAGTCTGTGTCTTTGTGTGACTCACAAGCTTTAGATCCATTA
>NC_051405.1:39981228-39981548 GCF_015228065.2 Penaeus monodon
TTGTAACAGCCCGAACAGTTACTTCTTCCACACACCGCAAGCCCCCCTCCCCTTGTCCCGGCAGTGTGTGGCAGCGCATGCAGTATGGAGATCACCGTAGACAGGAGCTACAATGAGCCGCCTGTAGTGTGGAGTTCACCTGGCTGGGACGAGGGACTCCCCTATCCTGACGACTGCGAGTGCACTTTCACAGTCCACGTAAGTGATCTGCTGCCTTTCCGTTTATTTGTTTCAATTGGTAAAGTTCGCGTGTTAACGCTGGCGGAAAAAATGTTAAACAACGTTCTGTCATAAATTGTATCAGATATATTTTCTTTCCG
>NC_051405.1:39981758-39981842 GCF_015228065.2 Penaeus monodon
CGTTTTCCTCTCTTGCATTCATGTATCGACACAAAGCAGTGAACGGTGTGACTGAATTTACACCTTTATCTATTATTATTAGTT
>NC_051405.1:39981876-39982002 GCF_015228065.2 Penaeus monodon
GCAGTACTTTGGCTCTAGGTCCGTCCTCAGCTATATCTTTGCTGAAAACTCTCGAATTAAAGCCGTTGGTAACTGCCAGTATGACCGCTTGGAAATTAGTGCTCCAAATTACGTCGACAAGTAAGT
>NC_051405.1:39983599-39983724 GCF_015228065.2 Penaeus monodon
AAGTCGGAAGACAAGTCTTACTTCATGTACACCGACTACGACATTGTGTACAAGTTCGTCAGTGACTCAGCAGATGGCAACCAAGTGGAAGCTGGTTTTAGTTTAACATTTGCTGGTAAGAGAAG
>NC_051405.1:39984733-39984928 GCF_015228065.2 Penaeus monodon
AATTATATCAATATTTGTTTATATATGAATAATACCTATGCCTATGAAGTTCTGTCGCTCTAACACTTGTTAATATTTTTCAGTTATGCATATCAGGAGCACGTAAGGTATTTTGACCACCTCGCTATCGTTACATATAATTCAAAGAAGGCATGGTAAATAACATTAACCTTTGCTTAAAAGATGAAATCTTAA
>NC_051405.1:39985684-39985781 GCF_015228065.2 Penaeus monodon
CCTGATAGACACAAGCATCCTCTTGTTTAATTTCCATTATAGAGCAACAATGCATATAATTATGAAAGATCATGATTATCCACAGTGCACTTATTCT
>NC_051405.1:39986167-39986276 GCF_015228065.2 Penaeus monodon
CCTTTCTGTATGCTCGTTCTTCCATCTTCAGAAAAAGAAAAAAAAATCAGTACCATCCTCATAATTCGATCTAAGGAAGGCCAATAACAATCTCCTTTTTTCTTCTTTT
>NC_051405.1:39986313-39986488 GCF_015228065.2 Penaeus monodon
TGACACTTAATGCAGTAGAGCATGTAAGATTATTTATAAATATTTTATGTATCTGCACTACACTGTGGTACAGACATATTATCCCTAGAAAACAGTCGAATTCCATTATAAATGACGAATTTAAAAATGCGAGTCGTACTTTTCTGCTAAAGGGTGGGACAGACCTGAATATACG
>NC_051405.1:39986507-39988220 GCF_015228065.2 Penaeus monodon
AACGAGAGATGTACAAAAACAAAGGCAAATGTACATTTTAGAGAAGCAATAAAATGAGAAATCCAAGTCGTGAAACATTTCCCTAACCACGCTGTCCCATTTCTGTCTGTTGCATTAACCTCATGCGTAATGTATACAGATAGATGTTGAATCCAATTATTCAATTAGATGTAATTAATGGCTCTCATGTGTAGCAGAAAAGGTTAGAGTGAAAATATTCCAGGACTCACTGCAAGTCTCATGGTCCTAGGAATAATGTTGTAGGTATCTAAAGTCTATGACTAAGCAAATCTGAATACTCGAAGGCATTGCCTACCTTTGCATACTCTATACTACAGTCACCGGCAAGCGTTCTTGGGGTTATAAAATTGACTGAGAAACTGACAGACCGACAATTGTAGCAACAGTTAAGCCCAAAGAGTGAGAAAATAGTACTGGGGGAGGACAGAAACGGTCTCACATTCAGGAGAAGAGGGAGAGGGCCAACGGCACGATACAAAAGAGGAAGCAGGTCTTGAGAAAAGCCTAATAAAGTTGTCCAACAGACTTTTTACTTAGAGTATTCATACAAAAACTGAAAACCAAGCGAATGAGGATATATAATAGACATGAACACGCAGGAATGACTTTTCTGTTAATGCAAGGACGTACCTTTATTTCGCTATCTACTGCACTGGACACCGACAAGAAATAACGAAATATTAAGCCGTGCAAGAACGGAACACCGACAGCCAGACGACAATTACACAGCCACGTCCGCAAACCCTTTTCCAAGGAGCAAACTATCGCCAGCGCATTCTTACATATAGGATAATAAGACACGGCTTTATATACACACATGGGGGTAGAAACAAAGGAAAAGGAGGACCATGTATAATGGAAGACCCAACAGCGCCGATTTATCTGGAAATCCGCGATGGTCCGGCAGCAGATTCAGGAGACGGGAGTTTATTTGCAAGCTGAAGGAACGCAAAACATCGATTTACTAGTATAAGATACCCTTGGGAGGCGATAGCGTTGCCCTAATGACTGGAAAGTGATCCACAACACTGAACATAGACGCCATTCCTTTACTGACGGAAAAAGATTTAAGAATCGCAGGAATTGCCGGCGTCCTTGGGTAAAACGCTGGAGTGCGAGTTAGCGTGCTGCTTCTGAGGTCAGGATGACCTAATCGGAGCACAGGGCAGGGGCATTTAGATTATTTTAGTTTTCCTTTTATTTATGCAGTTTGAAAGAAATTGATAAGTGATTGTATATAGTTAATGCCTATTTCCCCTAATTCTTAGTCAATCCGTTACTCTCAAACTAATAGTCCGGCAGTATATCAGTATAAAAATTACTTAAAATACTTTTTTAGGGGCACTTTTCAGATCATTGTATTTGTCTGCAAAAACCTTCTCAAGGCTTGTTAAACCCTTCCTCCCACGATATTCAAGGGGGATTTTACTCCAATTACATAGTGAAGCGTTGTATTGTGAAATGTTTAAATGTTTATAGTGAGTTTACTTTTATTTCAATGTTTATTTTACTTCCATGTCTGGGATGCGCTTAAAATGATATCTCATAGATTCTACTTTTACCTTATTCGTAAAGTAACATACTGATATACCAAATAAGGTTAGATTCTATGTTTTCTGTATATTTGGCGAGTTTTAACCTTGAGAACGGTCCACGGACTATGCTAACCCCCTGTTTAAATCGTTTTTTTTT
>NC_051405.1:39988657-39989139 GCF_015228065.2 Penaeus monodon
ACGAAACATCTTAACATACCTCTTTTCAATGATACCATACAACTCTGCCCGCATAGCCCGGTGACAGGCAATACCCACCGGCCTGCGCTCGATCCTATGAAGGGTCCTTTACAGCCATCATTAACGATAAAAACATAAATGGCAATACTACTAAAGATGACATTAAAACTATAACCATCGCAATCAGGTCCCGTCTACCCCATATTGTTCCTTCTTTCCTTCCCCACGTCTCCTTTCCCCTGGACGTGACGAATTCTTCACAGACGGGCAATGTCTAGAAGTCTAGGTCAGGCAGAGACTATTGAGTGTACATGAAGAAAGGAAACGTGGATAAAACGCATTTAAAACACATACTGTAAAGTTATCTTTATTTCAAAATAACTATCCATTTATATTTGTATCTGTTCTCGATAAAATAATTAACAGGAACAACTGACAACTATTTAAGAAAAAATCAAACGAATTTCTAATTCTGAGGATTT
>NC_051405.1:39989664-39989837 GCF_015228065.2 Penaeus monodon
TTCCAAACTTTACGAATTAAACACTTGCATTACCTACCAAAACTAACAATTAAAATAATACACATTTTCTGGACAAGCAAATACAGAAAGCTAGTTATAAACACAATCAAATGATCAATCTGAATATATAAATCATTACAGAATAAACTCTTCTACCAACCTCTCTTAGGCAC
>NC_051405.1:39991158-39993252 GCF_015228065.2 Penaeus monodon
ACCTAAAACAACATATTGTTTACAGGTAAGAACACCTTACAATTTTCTGATCCACACAAACATGGTTTGGAGATCACTGGTTTGGATCCTGATTCATGAGCAACATTTAGCATCTTCATAACCTGTTCTTGTTGCTTGTAGCCACTTTGGGAGTAATTTTCTTGATTTTCTCCTGAGCTTGTAGCCACTGCAGATGATGTAACACTGTTCTGAGCATCTTCAAATGAAAGGTCTCTGAATAAGCTGCTTCTCCCTCTCTGTAATGACGACATATTCATAGCAAGCTGAGAGGCTCCGCTGATGTTGTTGCTGGAATCGTAGTCATAGCAGAGCTCTTCTCCTGGCTGTATATCTCGAATGGCAAATAATGCTGCCACTGGAACCATACTGTCTATTCTAACTGGAACGACTATCAAATTTGGACTGCAAGAATGGTTAATGTATCGCCCCAAATTTCCAATAACTGTAGGATCGACGACTGTAATCTGTGGTCCAGTCTTTTCACCTCCAAAATGCTCTCTCATTACTAAAATGTAATTGGACTCATTTTCCTTTTGTTTTTCAAATCTAATTTTTGCTTCTTGGATGCTGATGAGTTCCCCAGCATATTCACACACAAATGAATTTTGGGGAATGAAATATGTAGTTCGAACACCAAAACCCTTCTCTGAATATAATGTAATTTCTAATCCATTCAATGGGCCTTTTTGGACTAGGCGATTAGGACAACATTCATCACAACCACATTCATCATTGCACTCAAATATAGGGTTGATTCCATAACCTGCATCAAGTTTTCCATCTTTATATGGTTGTCCAAATTGAACAATGCAAGTGCAGTCCTTAGAACAAGTACCTGCACACTTACAACCCTCAATCTGATCAGCATTGAATTTTACCATGTCAATACTTGAACCTGGAAATGACGATGCACAATATATGAGACCACACACAACATGCTCATATTCATCTTCAGCTTGATGGCATCCTATGTATTCTGGTGTATTTCTCACACTCAATGTACTCGGCTCGGATTCATCACTCACTCTTCTTTCTTCCTTTTTCAAATTATTAAAAACTAAATCTGGCACACTTAATGCAGAAGGTTTATCAACCTTATCGCAGTTATTTAATCCTTTCACACAAGATATAACCTCCTCTTCCCTAGTTCCAGGGGCTATCAAAGACAAAGCATGTTCTTCACACATTTTCCTTCTTTTTTTGCTTGTTGGCAAATCAGAATGTGCACCTTCGTTACCTTCACATTCACCTTCTTTCAATTCTCCAGCCAGGAGCAGAGGATATAAACCTCCTCCTGTCTTGTTGGCTCTAAGATTGAAAGGTTTGCTCTTCTCTTTGTAGGAGCTGGAACTTTCACTCGTGCATTCTGTTTCCCCATTTCCTCCACCTACACGACTGATTGGCTGAAGAGTTGCATGATCACTAATGGATTCTAATTGTTTTTTACATCTGGAATCAGTGTTTAATGGCAGTGTTGATGTTTCTGCAAATGTAGGGCTATCTATAACTTTTTCAATTCCTTCCATAATATTTTCTTCTTTTCTTCCCGTACAGTGAGTTTCATTCAATTCTGAAATTAAGAAGAGTATATCTACAATCAGTGTAATTCAAATTACTGAATACCTTATTTAAAGGACAGACCCATACTGTGTAAGATCATCATATTGCAGTTTATCAAGCCTAAAAAAACACATAGGAAGACATATGCAAGCATAAAAAATTTATTATCTACCCCCTTTTACATCACACTTGAGCAATTTCCCCAAATCCTAACCCTACTATTAAACCTACCATTTACTTTGTCCATTGTTCTGGTAGGGATTTCAGCGTCAACACCGTAGATTGGACAGAAGAGTGGATCATGGACTTAGCCGCACTTGGCAAACACTTATACACACCATACCCAATGAGACTGTACATTGTAATCTTGGCAGAGACCTTCAGGATTTGGCTTGATAAACTGGGCGGTGGTATCCTGTAAGAATTGAGACACGACAACTCAAATAAACGTGATTTTATTTCCTTTTCTTAAAAACTATTACTGTTGTTCCTGTTACTGGTACTATGACTACT
>NC_051405.1:39994212-39994306 GCF_015228065.2 Penaeus monodon
CCTCCAAAAGGGTTTGAAGGATATGGAAGGAGTTCTCAGATAGTAGACTTTTGTTAATTACACTCATAAGGTGATACTTTTACCTTTTTTTCAA
>NC_051405.1:39995034-39995356 GCF_015228065.2 Penaeus monodon
ATCAACAAATAAAAAGGTCTTACCTCATGATAGGAGGAATGTCTTCATCGGTAATCTTGCCCCAGTGTTCTACGATTCCAGGAACGTGACCAATACCAACCACTCCAACAACAACACGTGGTGACATACCTGTTAAGTTATTAAATTATTAAATCAACATTTTTGGGAGAATAAGAGAATACATTATGATCCTGAAAAAAAAAGGCTCTGGAGGAATGTCTCACTGTGTAAAAATTTAAGTTACTGAAATATGATCTTGTTTCAGATTTCATTGGATTACTTCCATGTGGCTGGGCTCATACAAGAAACCAATGATGCTGGG
>NC_051405.1:39995387-39995810 GCF_015228065.2 Penaeus monodon
CTGAGTAAATATGTGCTTAGACACTAGGGTGCATGCATACATTTACTCTCCAATACTCCCACCTATATGTGTAATGCTGAGTGTGTGTTGGAAAAATATTTCTCCTGGCTTTAGTGATTACTTCATGTTATAAGCAGAGTAGAGTTTGGATTCTAGTGATAATGATGATAACATTCCTGCTTGCCGTTATCATTAGAAAGCTGTAATTTTAAAGAAATTGACTATTCTACATGGCAAACCCTCCCATGAGATTTATATCATATTTAGTCTCTCCAGCTTACCCTTTTCTTGAACTGTTAAGAAGAAAAAAACTCCCTCACCCTGACCATGGCTCCCCTAAGCAAGCCTTCATGTGCACCTTAAGCATGTGTGTGTTTTTATTTGCACATACATCCACATGTTGCTGCCCTTGCCATTTGCATG